>NC_138548.1:70914317-71288867 GCF_964273705.1 Natrix helvetica
CAGTCTGTTCCTATGTATCACCTTTGCTTTGCAACAGAACTTCTAGCTTGACTGTGACTCATCACTGAAAGAAACCATACCTGTGCATATGCTCTGGTCATCTGAGACTAAGAGACAATATATTCACCCAGGAAGGATTACTTGTTTACTAAGCAGGTGTGGTGGTATTTGTCCATACAATTTCTTCTGGAAAAAAATATCATTCTTTCTTATGCCTGCCTGTCTTTCTCCCTCCCAGGCTCCTTATTTATCATAAATTTTCTTTCAGAAACTTGTAATATAATAGTACATTTATAAATAATCATGACATATTTTATAGTTTTTGTGAAAGGGGTGGGTGGGTAAGCCTTAAGTTTTAACGTTGCAAAGCTGAATTCTGGGCAGGTGCACTAGGTTTTGTTATTCTTGTTTTATTTTGCTTTTTTTAAAAAGCTAGTGACGCTACAATGACACTATCATACTGTCTCCTGATGCTGATCATCCCCACTTGTTGAGACTGCCTAGACTGTATCTGTACAGCTATTTCAATTTAAAATATTTTCCCCAACCTGAATATGATGGTGATCTGAGACCATATTAGCAAATGAAGGAGGCACTCCTGCCATTTGGAGTATTAAGGAAGCTTTCTGGTTTTAAAAATAGCTACCGTATTTTTCGGAGTATAAGACGCACCTTTTTCCCTCAAAAAAGAGGCTGAAAATCTGGGTGCGTCTTATACACTGAATACATCATTTTTGCCTTCTGAAACTCCGCCCCTTCACCAAAATAGCTTGTAGGAGTCTTTTAGAGAGTTCCTGGGGGCTAGGGAGGGCAGAAATGTCAATTTTAAACCCCCCCCAGCCCCCAAGGAACACTCTATAAGTTTCTTAAAGGCTATCCATGCCCTTTTTTAAATGAAAAATGGGCCTGTTTTCACGAAAAGCAGGCCATTTTTTGCTTGTCCCCCCCCCCAGGAGCACTCTAAAGCCCCCTTTTGGGGGGGAAATGGGGCCGTTTTTGCAAAAAATTGACCATTTTTGGGAGGTTTGCAGAGTGCAAAACCTTTTTTTAAAATTTGCGTCTTCAAAACCTTGGTGCGTCTTATACTCCGGTGCGTCTTATACTCCGAAAAATATGGTATTTGATTACAGTCTCAGCTGGCTGCCTTAATAGCACCCATTTGCATGTACCAGCCTAAGACTAGCCATCCTCATGCTCCTTGCTCTCTCTCTTGGTAGCTTTTGATACCATTGATCATGGTAACCTTCTGGAGCAGCTGTGGGGACTGGAATGGCAGTCTGGTAGTGATTTTCTTCCCTTCTTCCCAACTGGTTTTTAGAGAGCTCCTGAGGGCTGGAGAGGGCAGAAATGAGTGAAAAGGCCCAGTTTTTGCCCCCCAGCCCCCAGCAGCACTCTATAAGCCTCCATAAGGCTATGCGTGCAATTGTTTTGACAAAAAAGGGGCCGTTTGGGGGAGGTTTGCAGAGTGCAAAAACTTTTTCCCCTTTTGGAAAGCTGTTTAACCGATTGA
The DNA here is from genome assembly GCF_964273705.1 of Natrix helvetica. Lineage (NCBI taxonomy): Eukaryota > Metazoa > Chordata > Lepidosauria > Squamata > Natricidae > Natrix > Natrix helvetica. Next base: position 70,915,828 of record NC_138548.1, read on the forward strand.
TGAGAATTACATTGATCAAGTGCTGTGCCAGCAGAAACACCTACCTATCTACTGTACTTCTCTCTATCTCTATTTCTCTCTCTCTCTATCCCTCTACCTACCTACAGTACCTACCTACACACATACTCTCTCTCCCTACTTGCCTACTATATTTCTCTCTCTCTCTCTCTCTCTCTATCTACCTAACTACTCTCTCTCCCTATCTACTGTATTTCTCTCTCTATTTGTCTCTCTATCCCTCTCCCTCCTTCCCTCCCTCCCGACACATTTGTGGAATGTGGAACAGCTTGCCTCCAGAGGTTGTGAGTGCCCCAACACTTTAAGTCTTTAAGAAGATGTTGGATAGCCATTTGTCTGAAACGGTATAGGGTTTCCTGCCTAGGCAGGGGGTTGGACTAGAAGACCTCCAAGGTCCCTTCCAACTCTACTATTGTATTGTATTGTTGTAACTGAAAAATGGTCATAAATCACATTTCTCGGTCCTGTTGTAACTTTGAACAGTCACTAAACAACTTGCCTCCAAAAGTTGTGAATGTTCCAACACTGGAAGTTTTTAAGAAGATGTTGAATAACCATTTGTCTGAAGTGGTGTAGGGTTTCCTATCTAGGCAGGGGGTTGGACTAGAAGACCTCCAAGGTCCCTTCAACTCTGTTGTTCTGTTCTGTAATAGGAAAGGTGGGATTGAAAAACTGCAAAAACGATGTTTCTATCATTCCAAGGCTCCCTGAGTCAGGGAAACAGAAAAGTAGAGAGATTAATATTTTGAAACCTACCAGACTGTGTAAAAAAAGGGCTTCTGCTTATGGAACAAGAATTTCTGGTCCCCTGTCATAACAAGCTCTCCCTCCACATTTGCTCTGAAATTTCACTGAACTCTCCAGGCTGTATTTTGGGGATGGACAGAGAGATTGTCTTGGAAGGGAAATGAAAAGATGTGATTCCACACACAAGCTGGTTGAATAATTAGTTCTTCTTGAAAAATGTGGTCCAGTGTGTCCAGTTTGAGACCAGAGAATTTCCAGCACTCTGTTTGCCCCACACAGTGCTTCTGTTTTGGGGAAAGAATCAACGAAAATTGAAGTGGTATAAAACCAATATGTTTTATACCACAACTGTTGTAGGTTGACTGGTAAAATACATCAACGTTGACATGTCTGAGCATTTTGGACAGACCTGCAGAAGCTCTTTTCTCACAAGATCTTTTCCACTGCCATTTGGCATTCTGCCTCTAAGCCCACCTAGAATCAAGAAATACAGCTCTATCTCACAACTATTTTGGCTGTCTGCTTACTTAAAGAAAGTTGGTGGAGGAGAAATAAGTTCCCGGAATTGGCCATGGTCTTCAATTTGGGCAGAAGAGCCTGGGAGGAACCTGAAGGTGCTTCTGGTGCTCAGCATACCAAATATTTGGAACACACCAGAACTGCCTATCTTGCATGATATAAACAGATGAGATAGAAGAAGCCAATGTGCTTAATTCCACATCACAATTACAGCTGGGAAAAGGGAACACATGAAACCATAGCTCTCCTTTAATTACCTGCCCAGGATAAAGATTTAATGTGCCTCAAAGGTTCCCTCTTTATTTAATTGGTTCGGGAACTTTACATATTCAATTTTAGTTCTCGTAGGTAATTAGTTCTCTGAGGTAATTAAACAGAAAGAGAGAGAGAGTGTGTGTGATTTCTCCCCAAGCCACGCTAGAAACGTTGGGGTATATACCAGTGATTTGAAAATAAGTCTGCAATTTTCAAATTAAACAGTCCAATTTGTAATGGAAATATAACTTCTGAAATCATCTTTTTTTAAATTGTCATTAAATAACAAGTTAAATGGCTCATAAAATAAGCTCATAACTTAATTTTTTTTGAATGACGCATTTAAAAATGATTCAGAGCTCATTTGGTTTAATGGACTCTAAATTATGGGAAACATATGTGACATCCTTGTTACATCTGTTTTGGTGACCAAAGCTGACTCCTCGGGATACAACACTTAAGGATAACACTTTTAGTAATTAGATTAGGAAAGTTTAATAAAGGGGTTAGTAAACTGTTACCCTTGAGATTTCAGATTGCAACTCCTATCAAGTTTAGATAGCATGAGGAGTGACAAGAAATTATGGTAGCTGTAGTCCAAACACATGTGGAAAGAAAGCTAATCTACAGTATTGCCTCCCTCTTAGGTAATATGTTTTGGGTATGAACATTCAGACAATGGCAACCTGAGCCATAAAGGTCTTCATAGTGATAACCAGCACCTCAAATTGGACCCAGAAGTTATTTTACATTCCACAGGTAGACAGCTGTTTTTTGCATCAGATGCAGTTTTCAGATGACCTCTAAGGGCAATTTCATGTCACTAAATTCCAGTAGGTTAGCCAGGGGCCAATGACAAAGGCATGAATCACTGTTGCCAACACCTCCTGGTCCAGGAAAGGCCAAAGCTATCAAAGACTCTCTTGGCCATATACTGTACCAAGAATGATGGGAGTCCAGAAGAAGCCTCAATTGTATATGGGCTCCATAGAGGAAAGTACAGGTAATCCTTGATTTATAATCACTCATTTACCAACCGTTCAAAGTTATAACTGCACTGAAAAAGGTTACACGATCGTTTTTCACTTACGGGTGCTGCAGCATCCCTATGGTTACATGATCAAAATTCGGGCACTTGGCAACTGGCATGTATTTATAACGGTTGCAGCATCCTGGGGTTACGTAGATCACCTTTTGTGACCTTCTGATAAATAAAGTCAATGGGGAAGCCAGATTCGCTTAACAACTGCGTTACTAACTTAACAACAGCAGTGTTATCGCTTAACAATGGTGGCAAGAAGGGTTGAAAAATGGGGGGACGACGACTCAATTAACAATTGCCTTGCTTACCAACAGAAATTTTGGACTCAATCGTGCTCTTAAGTCAAAGATTACCTGTGAAACTTTGTCAAGGATTATGCATGAAACATTCTGGTCTTGCCATGATTTAATCTCACTCTGTTTCAGAATTATAATTTGGATGAATTTGGGTGCATGGGGCCCAGCAGCTCCTTCTGTAATTTAAATTCTTAAACTCCTACACTGAATTGGTGTCAATGGGCCTATCAATTCTTTGATAGTGCAGCCGTCTGTAAGCGTGGTTTATTGTAAACATTTTGTTCAATCCATTAAGCAAGTTTTACTAATCACTACTCTTCCCCCCCCAGATGAGAAAAGTGTCTCTCAGTAGAAACGTGCAAGAAATTCCACTACTAGTAGGATCAGAGCTTGTCATTTGAATTTGATACAGTTCTTACCAATGCAACTTTTTGACTCCTTGCAACTGTCCATGCAGTTTCTTTGCAAGGTTTTTCAGAAGCGGTTGGCCAGCACCTCTTTCATAGAGCTAAGAGTGATTGGTGTGAGGTAGCCCAGCTGCTATGTGCCTAAGGAGGGACTACGACTTGGTTTCTAGCCTGATGGCTTAACCACTAACACCAAACTGGCACCTTACTAATTGCACCTTGTAAAGATGAAATGGAAAAGTAAGAAAGGTGGTACAAAGCAGAAGGCCGATGCTGCTGCTTTAAGGATAGGCTGGTTCTAGGCTAAAAGGCCCTTCCTTCTATCATCAGTTGTTTAACCTCATCCTTTCCAAGAAGCCCTAGGCCAGGGGTGTCCAAATTTGGGAACTTTAAGACTTGTGGACTTCAACTCCCAGAATTCCCCAGCCAGCTATGCTGGCTGGGGAATTCTGGGAGTTGAAGTCCACAAGTCTTAAAGTTCCCAAGTTTGGACACCCCTGCCCTAGGCACATCTAGAGACAGAATTTTTTTTGTCATATTTAAATGGATGCCCATTTGACGGACAAGATACTCTGGTTGGTCCACAACAAAGGCAAAATTAAAAGAAAAAAATATGGGAAAGAGAAATGACAGCTGATGATGCATATGCTTCATATCTTTCCCTCTAGTTCAATCTCCCTGACCACATTAGTGAGTGGGCTGAACGTCGAATCTACTTCTTCAGGATCCTTTAATAACTTCACTGATCTTGAATGTCTTGGCAGGTGGGGGCAAGGATTGGTCAAATGGGCCTGTTCCTTTGCCTAAGTCTGAGAAAAGCATGTGGACAAGAGGGTAGAGTGGCCATTGTCCCAAAAGTGTTTTTCCAGAGGCAACTGGACTTTCTGATTTTTCTTCGAAGGTATTTTGCTTCTCGTCCAAGAAGCTTCTTCAGAGGTGAAGAAGCTTCTTGGGTGAGAAGCGAAACGTCTTCAAAGAAAAAACAGAAAGTCCAGTTGCCTGTTGAAAAAGCACCTTTGAGACAACCATGACTTGGATGATCTAGAATCTCCATAGGTATAGCGGGGCCATTCCAGAGGTAGTATTCAGCAGGTTCTGATCAGTTCTGCAGAACCGGTAGCGGAAATTTTGAGTGTTTTGGAGAACCGGTAAATACCACCTCTGGCTGACCCCACCCCCATCTATTCTCTGCTTCCCGAGTCCCAGCTGATCGGGAGGAAATGGGGATTTTGCAGTAATCTTCTCCTGGAGTGGGGAGGGAATGGAGATTTTACAGTATCCTTTCCCTGCCACGCCCACCAAGCAATGCCACGCCCACAGAACCGGTAGTAAAAAAAAATGAATCCCACCACTGGCATTGCTGCCTGCACAAGCATATTATTTCTACCTTTGCGATGAGACCCATTTTCACCTCTGTGGTTTAAAATCACTATTTTGATAGGAGACTGTTCCCTTCTCCAGTACTGCTTTCATGATCAGGAAGGAATCCACTTCAATGTATGCATTACACGCAGAGATGCACCTCTATCTTAATACGTGAAATGTAATGCTTATTTGCATTCACACCTTTAGGACACTGAAACCAACCATACCCTCGAAATGCCCGACGGAACCAATATAAATATATTGGCAGACCTTGCGATCAACCCACAAAGCGCGTTTCCTCCAACCGAACCCCCTTCCCTCTTCTTTCCACCAAGCTGCGCCCGAGGCGAGAGTAGCCTGACGCAATCCTCTGCCTCTGTTTCCCTCGAAAGCTCCTAGGCGAGTTGCATCATCTGGTTTTTGAGACAACGTAGAAGAGAAAAACCAATGAGCGGGCGCCTTTTGCTCATCTGTGACAGAGGGCTTTGACCAATCCGGTTTTCGTAAGCCGTTCCCCAGGCGGGACTATTTGCTTCTGAAAGCGCTGATTGGATAAGAGACGGCGGGAACCGAGATACCGTGACAACTGGGCGGGGCCTTACCGGCAAGCCGGTATTTAAACGCTTGGAGAACTCGGGAGCAGCGCAGTTCTCCCTCTTGCTTTGTGTCGGGGTGTCGGCCGCCGTCTCTTGTGCCAAATCCCAGGCTAGCCGAGCCTAATCCCTTCGGTTCAGTCCATTCCCGGAGATCAGAGCCACCAGCGCACCTCCTCCTGCGGAGTCATGAAGGGGGATCCACATCCTCGGCATCTCTCCAGCGGAACGGAGCATCCCTCCAGGCTTCAGAAGGACGAGGAGGAGGAGGAAGAGGAGGAGCCCTCTGGTACAGAGGAAGGGTCGCCCAAGTCCCCACTCTGGGTCTTCGGTTACGGTTCGCTGGTTTGGAGACCCGATTTCGAATTCACTTCCCGCAAAGTGGGCTTTATCCGGGGCTACAGCCGCCGCTTCTGGCAAGGAGACACTTTCCACCGGGGTAACGAAAAAATGGTAAGGGATGTTTTTTTCCAGGTGGGACTCCGTGGGTGGGAAAGGACAATGGCTGTTCCCGAGTTGTTGTTGCTTTTTTAAGGGGTGAGGAGGTGCTTTTCCTGAGATGAGAGGTCCCTTCTATGTAGAATGGGAGGGATGGTGGGATGGGCTGTGGGGCTGGAAAATAAGAGATAAACCAAGAATTTGTTGTATTTCGGAGCGTTAAGAGTTAGAAATTGTAGGTTCAACAGATGTAGAGTCTATTGATTACCCTTTGCTTGACATTGTTGTGCAGAATTTAGAGAGCCTCCCACATTTAGTTTTTAATGCTGAGAGGGAGTAGAGAACTTCTGGATTGCCCGAATGGTGCTTCCTTGAGATGGTGGAACTTGTGCTTCTGATGTTGCTCTGCAAAAGAGTACAGTGCTGCATATTAAAACTGCCTCTTTCTCTCCCTCCCCTTAGCCTGGAAGAGTGGTTACCCTTCAGGAAGATTATAATGTAAGTATTTTGTGCCTGCATTCTTAAACAGTTGGCATGCTTATCAATAGAGGGAGGGAGGGAGGGAGGGGAGAAGTCTTAAAACAAAGTAATTACAGGTAGTCCTCAACTTACGACCAGAAGTGAGCCAAAATTTTATGTTGCTAAATGAGAAATTTGTTAAGTGAGTTTTGCCCCACTTTATGACTTTTCGCCCCACGTTTGTTAAGCGAATCACTGCAGTCATTAAATTAATAATATAGTTTTTAAGTGAATCTGGTTTCCTCGTTGACTTTGCTTGCCAGAAGACTGCAAAAGGTGATCACATGACCCTGGGATACAACCGTCGTAAATGTGAGTCAGTTGTCAAGCATCCAAATGTAAATTGCGTGATCATGGGGATGCTGCAACAGTTATAAGTGTGAAAAATGGTCATAAATCACTTTTTTCAGTGCCATAACTTAAAAAGGTCACCATGCGAACTGTTGTAAGTCAAGGACTACCTATATTTTGAACTACCCACCTTGTTTAGCTGTAGGAGAAAGATGGCGAGTGAATTGTATCGTTGCAACTAGAGGTTCTTTAATTCTGTTACTTGACCTGCAGCAATTATAATTATCCAATTATCATTTGGATGAGTGGTTATTTGGTCAGTAGAGTACAGCTTATCTAGGAAACCAGCCAATGTTTGTGAATATAATTTAAATGATATCTGAATGAAACTGAGATCTTGACAATTTTGGAGATGATAAGATAACACTGCTAAAAAGAATTTGGCACATGGCCAAGATACTGTGGGTTATGCTTGCCCTTTTTCAAAAGTTAATAGTATTAATTGCTGTGGGGCAACTCATTTGGAAGGAATGAGTAGCTATTTCAAACCTCGTTTTTTTTTTAATCACAAACCTTTTTGCCTAATTGACCTGATAATGTTTAGAAATGCAATGAAATATGGCAGATAACATTTTTTTCAGTTTGTCATTTGCTTGTTTGTAAAGGTTATGGAGATAAGTAATTGTCTATTTAATGAAGCAGACATCTGTAAGTAACTTGTAATTTGATTTCTGATTGCAGGGGTGCACGTGGGGTGTTGGCTATGAACTTCACGGGCTTCAAATTGCTGCTGTCCTTAAATATTTGAACATGCGGGAAGCCGTGCTTGGAGGCTACGACACCAAGCTGGTGAAGTTTTATCCCCAGGAAGGAGAGGCAGATGAACCTGTTCTAGCTCTTGTTTATATTGCAACCCCACAGAATCCCACCTATCTGGGGCCAGCATCTGAAGAGGATATTGCAGCTCAAATCATCGTCTCCAGTGGGCGGGCCGGCCACAACATTGAGTACCTTCTGCGGCTGGCAGACTTCATGCGCTACTGTTGCCCTCAAGTAGAAGATGAACATTTGTTCTCAATTGAAGAAGCTCTGATCTCTGTCCTGCCCTGTATATATCCTGCTGAGGAGCCCTTGGTACAACAATGAATCTGACAGTATTCACCAAAGTGAAATAGGATGAACACTTTTTAACCAAGGACAACATACATGAATACATGAACTGACGCAACTAAAAGCTGTAGATGTAGACTTTGGGAGAGAAAAGTAGTGGAGGCACGGTAATAGAACTATAATTTAAGTAGCATTGGACTCTTGCCCCATTTCTAGCCTTGAGTAGAGATTGGAGAGAGACCCGTTGCTATTCTACCAGCTGCTGGCGATACAAAGCTGGTTGAAAAATACTTCCTAGTCTCATTTGTATACTCCAGAGAGATTACGCCCTACTAAATTTAATAGGGCTTTTACTTTAGAGTCCATGCAAGTGGGCCTGCTGCTATTTGCACTTTTAGCCAAATTAACAGTATTCTTTGAATTGTCGAAGGGAAAGGGGAATGAAGATAAACTATGTTTTCCTTTGCATGTTTCCATCCAAAGCAAGGCCATGACGATAATGCTATGAGCTTTGCTCTACCTCACAAGCTGATGCTGCACATGTGAAGTTGTGAAGGTTTTCAAAAGTTCCTCCAACCTTGGTCATGGTATCCTCATGTTTGCTCACACGCTGGGCTTTTTAGTGGAAAATGAACTTTGATTTTAGACTTTGGTGGGGCCAAACCTGCTTAGGCAGTTGCTGTACTATTTTGTTTATAACTTGAAAATGTATTTATTGTAATGAAGATGTATATTTCATGGGGAGAAGTGTCCTGCAGAGCGGGGCAGATTGCTAGCTTGAAAGTTGGCAGGGGAAATTGGGTCTTCTGGGTATAGATTTTTTCTCTCTCTCTTAGACAGAAGAGAGCTTCAGACCAGGGCAGCTGCTGCAAGGTTACTCGTTTGAGACAGCTTTCGGTTAATAGAACTGTTGCACTACCTACACACAATATAGATGCTTTTACCTTACAATAATCTTTTGTGTCAGTTTATGTAACTTGGCATACCATGCTCAAGTTCTGCCTGCATTTCAAATGATGAAGTGGGCACTTAATGTCTGGTTCTCTGAAAATCACAAGACATTAAAAGTTTCTGAGAATAATGTGTTCATGGAAAGAAAGATCTGTGCTGAATATTGTAGTCTGAAAGACACAATTCAATAAAGCCGATAAGAATAATTACTTTCTGATGCAGCCTTTGGGAGAGACTTCATCCTGTAAATTTGTTTACAGATCTTAGAACAAAATGGACAACTACTGTTAAAAGGAACTGTTATTTATCTTTTATCTATAAATAAATGAGTCTGAAATTACATTGTTTGAACAGAATTTTTTTCTTTGGTTTTCCATTTTAACTATTAAAATTGTTTGTCATGGGATTTTTTTGTAACTGTATAGAAAAATGGAATTAGTTTAACTACAGTTGTTGCAATTACCTTCGTAGTGAATAACTGTCAATGTTTATGAAACTGTTTCCAAAGCTTTGCATCAGCAGTACCCAAGCCATAGCTTTACAATCCGTTAGGTACAACTTCTGCAACTTCCTATAGTTTTTGTGAACAGGATGTAACTGAATCACACGAAATGATTCTAGTTTTGAAAATTAGCATGGTCAAGTTTGCTTCTAGCTGCATCATCCCTAATGGGTCCGTTAGGGCTGTGCGATGCTCTGGGGATTATTTAAGGGTGCAAGCTTAAGTAGTACCTTCTTGCAACTTGGTAAAGCAACTGCATCTTTTCCCAGAGTTGTGTAGCTCTTGTTGAAATAGTCTGCATTGCAGTAGCATAAATACATCTTGTTTATGCCGACTTCAGGCTCTCCAGATGTCTTAGAGTAGACTACATCTGAACTTTCTAAATTGAAACCCGGAAGACTGATCAGAACTAGTGATGAAAACAGACTCCCTGTCCATGCGCTATAGCCTTTGGATAAAGCAACCACATTGCTGCTGTACAACAGTAACATCTACTGCGTCATTCAATCTTGGAGCTGTAGCTAATCCTCAAACTCTTGGCTGAGCTGCAGCTGCTGGTTCATCACCTTCCCTTTCCAAATGTGCAAGCAGTAGAGACAAAGCCACCTCCTTCATGTGGCTGAAGGACCATTTGGACTTCCAATTACCATGGCATTCTTAATGGTAACTGGTAGCCATGATGGTTAGGGGTGATGGAAGTTGGGGCTAAAGAGTGGGGTTGAACTGAAGTTAGGCACACTGCTCAACCTCAATTGAGGTCTTCTGGAAGAAAAGAACCAATGGGTCACCTAGGGACATCTTACCCAAAGGATCTGACACTGGCAGGAAATGGCATGGAGCCCTCCAAACAAAATAGAACCATCAATAACTTTTCTCTAAAAAAGGCCGCCTCCTTTGCAGGGGTGTCAAACTAGCGGCTCATGGGCCCGATGTGTCACACACAGGCCATGTCCACCGCAGCTCCGCAAATGGGAAAAACATGAAACATCACGTGACAGCAACCTGACACCATGAGTTTGACATCATGTTTTAGAGCATTAATAAAGAGTATGGTTTCTTTGCAATGTTTTTAGCATTTTGAATGATGGTGACAAAGTCAGGAGCTGCTCTTTTTCTAACCATTTTGCAGGTTTAGAGTAAGAGCTTAGAGAAGTCACTCTTCTAAGGCCCATATCACAAGAATGAGGTCTGCCTCCCTAGCTCATTTTGGTCCCCAAGTGCCCTATGGCAGACCTGCTAACCAGACTGGCTTATGTTAAAGGAGGTCATTGGTGTGCAATTTCATACTTCCCTCTTCAAATATTTAAAAACTACTCCCACAATATGTTTGTGTCAATTATAATTCAATGGAATGATCACAAGGTCGTGTTCTTTGAGCCTCTGCCCAAAGAAACTTATGTGACTTTCTGATTATTTTGTTTATTTTTTCATACCAAATATCTCAAATGTAACCATAGGTTATTTTCATTTATGCATTCATATTTAGAGATTGTTCAACTTCCTCATAGTTGCATTCTCAACTGTCTCATACAGGATTCCAACAAGTGCTCCAGGAGTCAGTCATTTGAGGACAGAGGTCAAGTTCAATCACTTACTTTTATCCTGGCAAGGATGCCAAGGTTTGCGGGAGGGTGATGAGGAATTGCCAAAAAGCAAGGGTGGGGGGAGGGAAGTGCCTTGCTGTGCATCTTCCTGCTTATGTGAAAAGTGATACATCTGTTTTCCCAAACTAAATGGTGGGCCCACCAAGAGCAACTGAAGTCACTGCAGAACAAATTCCCCATAAAAACATTACAGTATATATTTTATAGTCTATAGGGAGAAAATGAGTCCTTAAAAAGTTTTTAAAACAGTTAAAAGCATACAAGCTTTTAACTGTTTCAGCACTGATATGAACAGCTTCAGCACTGATATGAACAGCTAGTCAGCATATTAAGGAATATTTACCGTAAAGATGCTGGAGTAGAAAGAAGCTGCCAAACTGGGGAATGGAATAACACACACACAGACACACACAAATAATAGAAATGGGTTGAAGTCAAACTTCTTTCTCTTCTTCAGCTTTTTGTACAAATAAAAGAGGTACATACACAACTACAAAACTCTGTCCAACAATTATGCCTTTCTATATATGCATATACAGTATATGTATATGTGTGTATGTAGGGGTATGTATATATACTATATACAAACTAAACTTAAAGAAAAGACAACAGAAGAAAAAGAGAAAAGAAAGAGTAAGAATAGGAAAAGAAATATATAAAGAAGTGACTTCCAACCTTATTTCAACTATAAACCAATTTAATGACTCTTCACCCCCTCTAAGGCTACAAACATTTGTCTGCTCATCCCATATGCCACCTCCTTTTTGTAAACAAATTCATAAAACATCTTCTTAGACCTGGTATGAGCAGAAAATGCATAGGGCTGTCAGAGGAAACAACATATCTTGTTTTAATTTTGATCATATAAACCAACTTTATATTTCTTCATTTTACTTCTAACAGTTATCACCTTTGGTTCATTCATTATTGCTATAGGATTTGATTCAATTTCTTCTTTGTCCTACTGCAGAGAGTTCTTTAAGATTTTAACAAGTGTCTTTTGTAAATCTAGTAGGAAAAAAAATGTCCAGGTCATTTCTTTGGTTTGTCATTTGTATTTCCTTTTTAAATTTTAAAGTCTTAGACAATTTCTTCAGTACATCCAGCAAAACACCTTTTTCTAAATTACTCTTTTGACTTGTAATCCCAACTGTCAACACTACTGCTATTTTGTCAGCTAACAGTTCCACATCTGTCATTTCTTCAATAACAATTTTTGTACAAAATCTCTCCAGATTAGCTGACATCATTACTCACATTGTTGATATTGTGGCTACTATTTTCTGATTACATTCTCCAAAAGTCATCTTCAATATTTTCATTGGACAGTGTTTTTACAGGTTATACATCTACCCTAATATTTTAGTCCCCCCTAGTGTCCAGTTGTTGAAATCATGAAATTACTTATCTTTGTTTTGTCTTGTAAAAACCAAAACAGAAACTATTTCCCACAATAAGTTGTCTGTTGTTTGTAATTACTTCCAAAATCATAGTGTAAAAGTTTCAATATTTCAAATTTACCTGGACCTTTAATCTGTTTTATAATTTTATAAGCTCAAAATCTGCTTTAGCTTTTTGATGTTTATTTCATTAAATAATTTTTAGGCTTATGATTAAAAAAAAATTCATCTATTTTCAGACTTATTATACCAGAGGTCTCTAATAGCGTAGAAGTAGTTAATGAGCAATTTTAGAGTGATTAGAAAGTGAGGTTTTCAAACTTAGTATCTTTTAAATGTCTCTATCATGCTTATAAGCAGGATGGCTAATTCTGCCATTTCTCAATGCTCAAACCACTGTCCTGCAGTCTCTTCATGAGGAGCAGCCTTCTGGAGCACATGTATGAGTGATCTTCCTTGCTCTCCATATTCTGAGATGCTCCGAAGAACAGTTCTAATCAACAGTTCCTAGTTCTTTGTTGTGGTCACTGACTCTGCTTTCACAGAGCCATGTTCAATTCACCATACTTCCCTTTGAATTTCCTGCCCAATAACTATTCCAAGAAAGAGAGGCAGAATTTGCATTACATATTCATTGACAAGGACTAACACACTCCTCTCTACCCACATAACTTCCTGCTTGCCTAATGGAGAAGAGGCCACTGCTAATGGTATATTGGTACAAGGATTCATGGGAGGCAAGACAAAAGTGGACCCGTCTTCCCTCAGTCAGTGTCTCTTCATCTATTAACATGATTATATGTTGCCAAAGGCTGAGCGCCAAAGAATTGAGGCATTTGAACTATGGTGCTGGAGAAGACTCCACGAGTCTTCTGCAAGACAATGCAAACTCACGATTGTCTCCTGCAAGACAATCAAACCAGTCAGTCCTAGAGGAGATCAACCCTGACTGCTCTTTAGAAGGCTAAATCCTGAAGATGAAACTCAAATACTTTGGCCACCTAATGAGAAGGAAGGACAGTGGAGAAGAGCCTAATGTTGGGAAAGATTGAGGACAAAAGAAGAAGGGGATGATAGAGAACAAGGTGGGTGGATGGAGTCACTGAAGCAGTTGGTGTGTTAGGGTTCTAAATACCATGCAGAAATAAATCATTGTCCAAGGCAAAACATCCTTAAAGGTCCAATTTATTCTACAGGCAAGTTAGCACCTCTATGGAAAAAATCCAACTCTGATTTACATCCTGGAATTCCACCCAGTTGAAAGTTCATGATCTATCCCCACACCCACAAATCCATCACATGTTCCAATCATCATCTTCCACGCTGGCATCTACACCCCTCTGCTTCCGGTCAGGTGTCGAGGTGCGGAGACAAAAGATGACCTTGAGCTTCTAGAAAAGAATGACAACAAAACATTCCACAATCCTACTCCTTTCTATTCCCCCCTCCCAACTACTACACTAATGAAACAGCATAAGAAATTAATAGAAAGTGTGGCAGGTCAAATATCCTAAAAAGAATATAACTACAGGCCTGACATGGTGTGAGCTTAAATGGACTCCAGAGGATGGTAGAAGACAGGAAGGCCGGGAGGAACGTTGTCCATGGGGTCGTGATGTATCGGACACGACTTCGCAACTAAGAACAACAACATGTTGCCAAATCAAATGATCAGGACTTAGCTAGTGACTGATTAGATTAAGGGTTCATCCTTGAGGCTGAAGCAAACCATCCCTCTCAAGATACAGTATGTTTCCTTGGTTTTTTCCCCAGGATTTTTATTTCCTTGCATCTTAACCAAACCAAATAAGGAAGCAAATTGAGGATGCAGGTCATAAATAAGAATTGGACTCACAGAGGAAGTTAACAGTTTAGCAGATCTCTAAGGAAAACCTGTCAACTACTGTATGTTTCATTTCTTCTTCTTCCTAAACATTCAAGACCAAAATAAGATTTATGTGCAGAGCAGACTCTGAGTCATCCCATATAGGGAACATTCAGACCTTGGAGTCCTTGACTTACAATGGTTCATTTAATGATTGTTCAAAGTTACAACAGCACTGAAAAAAATGACACGACTGTTTTTCACAATTACAGCATCCCCATGGTCATGTTATCAAAATTCAGACATGTGGCAATTGACCCATACTTATGACGGTTGCAGTGTCCCAGGTTCATGTGGTAACCTTTTATGACCTTTTTACAAGCAAAGTCGATGGGGAAGCCAAAGTCACTTAACAACTGTGTTACTAACTTAACAAGAAAGGTCATAAAATGGGACAAAATTCACTTAATGAATGTCTCACTTAACAATAGAATTTTGGGCTCAATTGTGATCGTAAATCAAGGACTATCTGTACATGTCCTTGTAGTTTAAGAATGATAGAAAATTTTCATGCTTTATTCTATTATGCATTTTATAGAAACTACAAGCATATTTAAAATACATTACACTTTTCTCATGTTCCCCCATTCCACCTTTTCTTCCAGGCCAATCAGTTTTAGGGTTCCCTACAATTATCAAACAAAAATTACTTCATTACACGCAAGGTCACAAATGTTGTGTGACAGCATGTAGAATGCAGCTCAAGAATATTTAAACCAAGCGTGAGTTGCTGCCAGTTCAGTGCGCGCACGATTTGCGTGCACAGTTGCCTGTAAATAAGTCTGTGCATGCGCAGAACATTAAAAATGTCAAAAAAATTGCCATGACCACTGGGGAACCAGTTTAGGGCTGTGGCGGGCCTGCCGTCCCTACTGGTTTGGTGACCCAGTCCCACTTTCCACTACCAGTTCATACACACCGGTGCGAACTGGTAGCAACCTACCTCTGATCTAAACCACTTTTTTGAACCAGCCATTTGACTATGGACTGTTCAATTATAATCTAATTTTTATCTTGTTTTAGAGTGCTTTTAGCCTATAAATATGTTTGTTCCTGGTTATATACAGATTGTGCTGGTATATTCTTTAATAAGAGACTCGTTTTTATATAATTGTTTTTTTTTTTTATTATTATTATTATTATTATTATTATTATTATTATTATTATTATTATTATTATTATTATTATTATTATTATTATTATTATTATTATATCAGGCTGGGCTTTGGCTGTAATAGTGATATTTTAATTCAAGAATTCATCCACATATCCTGTTTATTCTGGTGTAAAAATGCCCCAGTATCCATTTGTTGAGAATATGAGTGCACAATCTCATCTTCAACCCATCCCAGTCCACAGTGAAGGTACTTTCTGTCCATCTTTTTTTGCTCCAAAGTTTTTCAGCTTCTGCCAGAACAAATTGTTCCAAATAGTCAGTCTATAGTGAATTGTTGTGAAGTACGTAATCAAGTTGGGGCCTCACTCTGCTCTCATTGGATATTTGAAGCTAAGTGCCACCCCCAATCCCCTCACCCCAGCCCTGGTCCATGGCCCCTAGTTTTCAAGGCCATTCACTTTTTGTTAAGGATAAAGACTCAGGCTCTTCCAGTAGCCAACAAGCAATCTCTTTTCTTGACAACCCATTTATGGTAACAAACTTGGGAAGAGAAGGAAAAGGGTTCCTTGGATACCAGATCTTTTGGCATAAGACAGGTCTTCAAACTTCGCAACTTTGCTGGCTGGAGAATTCTGGGAGTTGAAGTCCACAAGTCTTAAAGTTGCAAAGTTTGGGGACCCGTGGCATAAGAAGTTGGAGTAGGTTTTAAAATTAATTCTCATCTGAAAATTATTATTTTTAACTAATAGAGCTGCTGCTGAACAGACACTTTCCATGCTTTGTGCCAGAAGTAATTCCAAGAAAAACTTGTTAAGTCTTGGAACCAGGAACATTGGAGGACATTTGGTTTTAGTGCTTTCCAAGAACAATTCATTCATATTATTATTTCAGAATGTTGGGGTGTTTTTTGCTACCCCTCTTGTATGAACATTGTTTTCCAATAACTATTACTAGTATTGCATCCTTAGCTATCTACAAAATATTGCTGGCAAGAGATACACTAGAAGGTACATAGTTTCACCTCTTCTTTTGTGATATGCACACAAAGAAGAGGTTCATTTCCAAAATATAAAAAAGGACTTGTACTTATGAGTGGATTTAACTTAAATCAGAAGCTCCCAAACCCTCTCTTTGAAAGAAATTGCTAGAAAAATAAAGCTACTGCATTCTTTCATTCTAAACCAAATGTATTAAAATAATATAGAGCTATTTACATCTTTTGATGTTTTCCTTTCCAAAAAAGGAAAACAGAAGATCGACTCCTGCATCTCTAATACCCAGGTGACTTGAGTACAAGGATGGTGTTGATCTGTATGATTTGTGAACTCAAAGATTGGGCAGTCTGGTGGTTGAACAATGGGCAGACACTTTTTTCTTATCTATCCATCCTTTTCTAAATCCAATTATATATATCAATCAAATCCAATAAACTTATATGTTTATTTGTAGATGTATGTATTTCATGTTTTGCAGTATGATCATTTTTGCAAGAAATAAAAATAAGGCAGTTTGATCTCTAATAGTGGTAATTCCTTGACTTACTACCACAATTGGGAATTTTCAGTTACCAAGCATCCAAATGTCGACCAAATGACCGGATGGATACTATGAGAGTTGTAAGTGCAAGGACTGGTTGTAACTCATTTTTTTCAGTTCCATTGTAACTTCGAACATGGCTAAACAAATGATTTAAGTCGAGGACTCCCTGTATTGTTGCAAAACAGGTAGGAGTTTTACCAGATCACACGTAAAGCCAAGTATGAAATAGTAGGATTAATCAATTACTACGGTGAGTTAATTCTAACAACTAAAATTCTAAAATTTGAATTTGCTATGAATGGAGCTTTTATTTGATATAGTCATATCATCATCATCATCACCATCTTCTCCTTCTCCTCCTTTCTAATTTTTCTAATTCTAGTGTTTGTCAAGAAAAGGCTTGTACCTGTCATGGCCCAATTCCTTCTGAGGTATCATTGTCCATATGTCTCCAAGACTCTATACTCAATACTCAAAGTCCTGCAGTGTCCCTCACAAACTATATAAATAACATTCCAAAAAAGAGGGAGACATCAGTGATCAATCCTAAAACCTGGTATATCATGACAACACCAATATTTACTCCAAGTATCAGTGTAGGAAGGAATGCCATACACATTTACAGTGCCGAATTTCCCAATGACAGAACATTGCTATAAACAAAGATGGGAATAAATATTCACCACAACTAAGCAGCAAACCCAAGACTGTAATGAAGGAGATATATCTGGGACAACAGGAAATGCTCTAGAACCACAATCTGATTCAGCGATTAAAAGAATAAATAGCCTGGGGAACTAAGGAGCCGGTAACCTGGAAATGCTCTAAATCTAGAACTTGAGTTATGTCAGGCCAGAGTTTTACAAAATTAAAATTTTCTTACACTCTCGGCAGTAGAAAAAGAAATGTGCAGATATGAAGACAAATGGGTCCAAGTCTGTTTAAATTCTATGAAATATTTCTAAACACTATTATTAATAGGGAAACGGGTGATTAAGAAATATGAAAAATAAATAAATAATTCCAGAATTTACTTAAAACCTTATTGGAAATTGTCCACTCCGGTGAAGCAAAAAGGGGAGGGACACTGAAGATGTGAAGGCTGCTAGCAGCTGGTGTGGAGTCTGTTGCTGCAATGTTGATTAGTTGATCCGTGTTTGGCGGTCGGCAGTGCAAAAACTAATCAAGGAGAGAAGCAACTTGGCACTAAAGAGAAAGTGCCTGACAGAACAATTAATCAGTGGAACAACTTGCCTCCAGAAGTTGTGAATGCTACAACACTGGAAGTTTTTAAGAAGAGATTGGACAAGCATTTGTCTGAAATGGTATAGGGTTTCCTGCCTGAGCAAGGGGTTATAGTAGAAGACCTCCAAAGTCCCTTTCCACTGGATTATTCTGTTCTGTTCATTCTGTTCTGTTCTGTTCTATTCTATTCTTATCAATTTCGTTGTATACGTGATGTACAATGACAAAAAAGGCTATACTACTCTACTACGTTATTCTATTATATTCTGTTCCGTTCCATTTCCGGAGGCCTTTTATCACAATTAATAATTGTAACAATTGTTAACAATTAAAATAAGGAGAACATAGATACTTCCTAGTCCAACAACTGAAGAGGTAAGCAAAAGCCAATGTCTTCATTAGCATGCAGAGATCCCAGATATTTTAAACCTCGGTAGCACTCCAGGAAGTGCTACACAGATGCTCCAAAGGATCCTTTGAGTGTCATTTAAGACGTTTCTCATAAATTGCAGGGACATAGTCTGGATATTCTCCCCTTTCATCTGTAACTCTCTTAATTTGTACTTTATAAAATGTTTTGACATTCACAATGCCTAAGGGACCTCTTAGAGAAGGTAGTGTAAAAAAATGATCTGTGACTAAAAGTAAGATTATGTCAATAGGCATCGCCAATCCAATGCAAACTGTTAAAGAAATTGAAATAGCTGAAAGTTTAAGACAGACTTTGTCTTTCTAGGTTCCAACATTTACATAGTGATAATAGATATCAAATAAAGAGTTGTTGCTACTTGGAAGAAAGATTATGGGAGACACAGACAAGCTATTAAAATGCAGAGAGTTCCCACTCACAACAAAGATGTGAATTGTCAATGGCATGATAGTTTTCCCAACTATAACATATGGCTTTGAAAGCAGGAACCCTAGAAAGACTGAAAGAAGAAAAAATGCTATCTTTGAATTATGGTGCTGAAGAAAATTTCTGACAATAACTAGGATCAAAGGAAGAACAAATAATTCAATATTCGATGAAATAAAACTGAAAAAGTGCTCATTGGAAGCACTAATAAAGAAGCTAAAGCTTAAATATTTTGTACACATAATGCAGAGTCATTAGGGAAGATTGTGATGCCTGGAAAAACAAGGACAATTTTGAAAAAAAGATTGACAGACAAAATGCCTAATGTATTAGATAAATGGCATAAGCACGAGCTTTTAATAACTCAAAGAAGCGGTTATGACAGACAATTCCAATGAAATAATATCTCACCGGATCACTAGGATTTGGAAGCAACTTAATGACTGAACAACAACAACATAACCTGTCTGTTTTGGGTTTAATTTCAGCTTGTTTTTCATCATCCAGCTCATTATTTAGCAACGTTTATAGGTACTAATTGCTTCCTTGGGGTTAGAGGGTATGGAACATCAGCATACTGGTGGCATTCCATTTCAGATCTCTGAATGACCTCCCCCAGCAGGTTCAGGGAGACTTAAATACTATTGAGGATTAGATTCTTGTGGGACACCATAGATGAATAACCTAGATATTAAACGGTAGTTCTTCAGCATCATCTTCTGGATACATCCCAACTGAAAGAAGTGGAAGCACAGCAAAACAATGCACCTAAGGTCATCTCTGATAGACAACCAGAAGAATACCATGACTGATAAGAGACCATCATGGTTGATAGTACTGAAAACCATCAGGAGGTCTAGAAGAACTGTAACAGGGTTACATTTTCTCTATATGGTTTCCAGCATAGATCATTCACTGAAGCAAGGGCTTCCATAGCATCAATAAATGAACCAGGAAATTCTTGAAATGCAGTAGAAAACCCTTCAGACCCATCTGGAAGGATTCGATCTTTAACTAGCCCGACAGAGCTTAATAGCAGATGCCAGTCCAAGACTAAGTAGAGAATAATATTTATGATACCAGAGTTGAGAGAGGGCTCCCTCATTCAGAACACTAGCTTTAGCTAAACATAATACCTAATTCAGTGTATGCACCTTACTGTGTGTGGGACAAAGTACCAGTCATGATTCTCATGAGAAATGTGGCCAAGCTCAGAATTGGCTTTTAAGTCCAGAAGGACAAGATTGGGTAGTCTACCTGTCACCATTCTGATTAGCTCAGGAAGACAGACAACAATGTAATGAGTAAATTGTACACTAAGGGAATCTTTATATTGTCCCAGCCATAACAATATTTAAAATCAGTACATCATTTGTTCAAACTTTTGATTAGTGAAATGGCATTGAGCCATTGTGGCAGAGTGGTTAGTGTTCAGTACTGCAGGCTATTTCTGTTGCCTGCCGCCTGCCTGCAATTTGGCAGTTCAAATCTCACCTGGCTCAAGTTTGACTCAGCCTTCCATCCTTCTGAGGTGGGTAAAATGAGGAGCCAAATTGTTGGGGGCAATATGCTGACTCTGTAAACTGCTTAGAGGGGGCTGTAAAGCACTGTAAAACAGTATATAAGTCTAATTGCTATTGCTATTCTTAAAGACTACAGCCATGCCATTTTCCCACCTGCCAGTCCTAGTTTGCTGTGAACAGAGCACATCTACAGACGCCCCTCTCAGTCAGATCTCTGTAATGCATACCAAGTCAGCACTTTCATCCAGGAATATACCCTGTATAAGAAATGTTTTTCACCAGCAACTGATCTGACACTGAAAAACCAAACTTTCGTGCTATGTGACTCACTTCCACTGTCACTTTGATTTCCCTGACAACCAACAGTCAGATTGCAGAGAGTTCGTGTGGAAGTGTCATCAGCTAAGCATTCTTCTTCAAACCAGTTGACACATATTAAAATAAACGAATGTTTGTGTTAAACAGCAAACCCTTAAATTATACTAAAAAAATAAATAAATCCTTGGCCTTAAGGAGGCTCTCTCTCTCGCTGTCTGAGGAAAGCATCAGATACAGTTTTAGATGAGTGACAAATGCCTAAAATAGATAATCTCTTTTTGTATTTAGCTTGGGTAGGCAATATTTCATATAATGCCCTACAAAAGAACTATCAAAGCAAAAGATGAATTAAATGCCTCGAAACCTAAAATAGGGACGTGATGACTCAGTGGCTTAGACGCTGAGCTTGGCGATCAGAAGGTCAGCAGTTCAGCGGTTTGAATCCCTAGTGCCACATAACGGAGTGAGCTCCTGTTACTTGCCCCAGCTTCTGCCAACCTAGCAGTTTGAAAGCATGTAAAAATGTAAGTAGAAAAATAGGAACCACTTTGGTGGGAAGGTAACAGCGTTCCGTGCGCCTTTGGTGTTTAGTCATGCCAGGCTTTGAAACGGAGATGAGCACCACCCCCTAGAGTCAGTAATGACTAGCACACATGTGCGAGGGGAACCTTTACCTTTAAACCAAGATATCTTCCTTCAAGTGCTACCATGAATTATTTTACTGTAAAGGATCTGGAGGCCTGTACCACTGCATTGTGTTGCAAAAGAAAGCCTGGCCAAATATTTGCATTTGCTGCAGGAAGAGAATCCTGGGTCTGCTTTTGGCAATGGCAAAAGCCATATAAGAAATCAAGATTTCAGGAGCATTTTCCTGCGTACACACACTCACACACACATACAGTTCCCCAAATTTGGAATTGAGGTTGGAAGGGGGTAATTTCTTTCACTCCCTTGTCATCTCTCCAGTTGCTCATACATTCTGCCAACTGAATGGCTGGGCTGCATATTTATGCTCTGCAGGTCCTAAAATGTACTGCCAGTACCTTGAACTTTGGAGAACTAAAATAAAAGGTCAGACAAACTCAGTCACAGGGAGATGTTTACTGAGCATCTGAGACTTTCACCCTCTCCTGGGGACACCAAAACAAGGCATTTCTCCCCTCCTTCTTTGGTTTAGCTATCTGTTCTTGTTCAAAGGGATTCAGTGCTTTCCATGGACACAGTGAATTCATCTATTTGTTGATCAATGTTACGCTTGCAGAACAGCAAAGAAAATAAACAATGAACAGATTTTACAAGTGCTATTGATAAAGACAGCTGCTACAGTCTTTACAGCTGGAACTCTCTCAATAGAATTATATTAGTACTGTTGGGAGAAACAGATCTTTTAAACATCAGTATTTTAAAATGAGCCTCAGGTGGAACCTGTATGGTGTTAAAGAGATTTTACCAAGCCACCAAAAGTAACAGTGCAATCTTAAAGCATGTCTATCCAATGTCCTAATTAAATCAAGTTTACTTTCCAGGAAGTATGCTGTGAATTGCAGCCTATATTTAATTAAATCATATTAGAATAAACTAAGTATCTCTTTGTCCTTTTAAGCTAATTTTTAATCTTCAGGAATTAATTTCTAGCATAAAAACAGTGCATTCAAGACTAAAGTTATATCTTAAAGAACCCAAAGTTTTTGCAGAAATCAGCACCTTTCTTGAACCCTCCCTTTGGTAACAAAGGCAGAAGAACTTTAGTAAGTTCATCTTCTAGCAACTCCAACTGAAATAGTCAATAGAATAAGATACTTGGAACTGTGAGTTAGCGACAACTGGAAGGCCCAAAGCCCCCCAATCCTGCAGTAATGCCTAATATAATTTTCCTGAATCCTGACATCATTGTAATTGGCCTCCCCTCGCTTTTTAAAGAAATGATTAGTGATATGAAATAGAAGCCGAGGAGTGTACATGGTCAGGAAAATGAAAAGTTGAATAAATCATAAGAGGAAGAGAATAGGGTTATCTTTTAAATGATAATGATTTGTGGGGTTGCCACAAAGAAGAGGGAGTCAAACTATTCTCCAAGGCACCTGAGGGTAGAACAAGAAGCAGTGGGTGGAAACTAATCAAGGAGAGAAGCAACTTAGATCTGAGGAGAAATTTCCTGACAGTTAGAACAATTAATCAGTGGAATAGCTTGCCTCCAGAAGTTGTGAATGCCCCAACACTGGAAGTCTTTAAGAAGATGTTGGATAGTCATTTGTCTGAAACGGTATAGGGTTTCCTGCCTAGGCAGGGGGTTGGACTAGAAGACCTCCAAGGTCCCTTCCAACTCTACTATTGTATTGTATTGTATATTATAATTCTATATAATAGTGTTTCTCTTTTTTTTCCAGAAACCAGGGAACCAAGAGCTCTAGTCCTGCCTTAGGCACAAAGCTGGGTGATCTTGGGTCAATCACTTTCTCTCAGCAGCAAGAAGGAGACAATGGCAAACCACTTCTGACCACCTTGCCAAGAAAACTGAAAGGACTTGTCCAGGCCATCTGTGAGAATCAGACATGATTGAATGAAAGAAAAAAGTAAACAGATATCTGAACAGGCAGAGGAGGACCTGGATAACGGGAAATGAGAGCAAATGGGAGAACACACGAACTGTTTAACTTTTTTGGCATCTGCAACAAACATTAGTGAAAAACTGCTACATACATACATACATACATACATACATACATACATACATATACATATCTTGCATGTATATAAAATGACTTTTTTCCAATTACAATATTTTTCCAACAAATATTTATTTTCAAGAACACATGCTAGTCATACAGAATCAATAAAGGCACTCTGTCAAATGTCACCATAGAAGCATATGACGAGTCAGGTGATCTATGGATGTCAGTGATGATAAATATGGAATGGTGGCATTGAAGCTGACAGCTAGAATGAGGAAATATAGTGCAAATATAGACTGTTGACGGATGAAAGAAAAAAGCAGACAATATTCAAGGTAACAATACACAACCATTTTAATGACTTGTTTTTGATAAGAATGCAAATATAGTGGAATATTATAGTGGAAAAGGCAGTTTTAGGATAACGTGCGCCATTAGATGATAATTCAAAGAGTATCCTTTCAGGGAGGCTTATGATCCAGGTATAATTAAAGAAGAAAGTATTAATAAGTGATGTGAGAGCTGTGATAACTTATTTGGACATTGTTCCGTAACATTTGACTTCAAAATTCATTCCATAGTTATGTTCTATGTTTTTATGTACTAGGAGATATGCATAATGTTTCCTTTTCCAAATAATTCCCACAAAAACTTTGTGATCTAGGTTGTACTGAGTAATAATGACTGGTTCCAAGTCACCCAATGAATTTCTGTCATTGAAGGTGCACAGGGAATTGGGGGTGTCTTTTTCTAAATTAGCATTCTAGTCATTAGATTATTATGGCTAAATTGATTCTTCACTGTATTTTATAATCGTTAAAAATTAACTTCCATCCATTTTTTCTAAGTTGAATAAAATTGATTCATTAGGACTGTGGTTTAAGTAATTCAAAAATTAGTAACGCATACTTCCAGGATTGTTTATTTTCTCAATTTCACTTTAATCCCAATTTAAATATTTATTATTCTTAGGAATTTTTTGTATTATTTCACTGCATTCCCGGAAAATAATTTCTTGTTAATTGTTTTCATGTTTACATATACATTCCTAAATTCTATCCAACAGACTTTTCAAATATGATGGAATTAAAGTTGAGATCATATCAAAGGCAGTTTCAGTCAGGGAGGGAGTGTTTTTACCAAGGATCAACGATAGATATTTTTCCAGGTCACTGAAACATACACTTCACGTATTAGCACTTGGATGACTGATGCAAAACCTCTACTTGTCTAATAGCTAATAACACATAGTTAGTCAGAATAGATGTGGTTTTGCCATTAACTTCCCAACCACTTTATTTATGTCGTAAGACTAATCAACCTTCCATGTGTCTTTTCAACACCTTCTCATTTTACAGAGGGCTTCTTCCTTAGAATAATGAAACTGGCCTTTATCAGGCTGGAAGACAACACCTTCTGTGAAATCTCACATTGTTGCATTAAAAAAAATTGAGAACAGGAAAGCGGAGGATACGAATCTCTTAATTTCTGAAATCTAGAGCTAGGAACAATAGAAGCCTGAAAGTCTGAATCTACTGTATGTATATAGAGAATCCTCTACTGTTGGGAAAGGGAGAAAAAGAAGAGGAGGAGAACCAGCAACAAGGTGGATGGGCTGTTACATAGTTATCCCCATTGCTAATCCGTATCTGGTTTCTGTGGTAGATTCCTGGTGGCTGCTGAGTGATATTTTCCTGTGTTACAAAGTGATTGTTTTATCCTTCTGGCTTTGTGATTCTTTTTCAGTCATTAGCAAATACAGGATAGAGTCACAAATCAGAGATGGATGATGTTTCTCTTCAGATCTCTGTAATGTCTTCCCTAGGCCGGCCTGTAAACCCTGCCTCACTTTTCCTGTTGCATGGCCTAAATTAAGAAACAGGGAAAGCCTGGTTTATCAGATCTTAGTGCAACGGTCTTTCATGGAACAGTCCAAATTCCCCTGTAATTTATTCCATTTAAATAATAATGTTATGCAAACAATGCAGATAATAATGTACATCAACTGCATCATCGAAATGATGTCATCATGCAAATGTTACTAAATTTCTACAATGACACAAACAATTCAATTTACTGGGCACCTCATCTGCCAGTTAGTCTGTTATAAATGGAGATTTTACTAGACAGTAATGTGAAATAAACTCACAGAAAACAGATAGGGCAGGAATAGCCCAAGAGGAGGAGGCAGGAGCTGCAAAGATTACACAACCAAGTACATCGTGTAAAGTGGCTAAGTTGCAGAGCAACACCTTTCTTACTTCGTAGAAGTAAGTGAAGAGGAGAATAATTGAAATGGTACAGAAGCAGAGATGTTCATCCATGGTTTCCTCAGAGGAGACAATGAAAGGCTGTTCTTCTTAGCTTTGAGGTACTAGAGTTGAGAATAACCTGTGGTCAAGTGATAAAGACAACTTGATAGGAACACAACAGCAAATGTATGTTGACAGGGAGGACATTTTGATTTGAGGAATCTCTTATTTTAAGAATCCAGCAATGTGGATGATTATATAGGACCTTACCAGAGGTGAGTTACTGCCGGTTCGCCCCAGATTGGTTGAACAGTAGTGGCAGCGGCAGGAGGGTCCACCCACCCACTTCTGCACATGCACAGAAGCTTCGCATGAGCACGAGTAAACCTGTAGTAAAATAAATTGAAACCCACCACTGGACCTTACCACAACTCGGTGGACGAGCTGGTAGAGTAAGTGGCCTGTGTTGACTACTTAGGCCTAGGTGAAGAGGATCAGACATTCTAGACCTAGAATGGTATTATATTTTTCCCAGGCTTGACTCTAGGGATGCAAAATAGGAACCTTCAGCAGCAGCAAAGGAATGGGCCTTTTCGATGATGCCTCCAGTCTCCTCTGGCATGCTCTTTCCAGTGAAATACATCAAATACCTCGTACTTTAACCTTTTTATTCTTCCATTGCATCCATATTAATATGCAAATGTTTATAGATATGTGCGCATGGATATTCACAAGCATACCTACACATGCGGTTATGTGCCTGCACACACGCGTGCACACACACACACACACACACACACACTCTCTCTCTCTATGGTAGAGTCCAAAAGATGAGCTGCTGCAAAGAAATTCCGATGCCTCCCTGTGGCTCCGCTCTGGAATCATATCCCGCCTGTATGACAAAAGGCTTTCAACTTATCACAATTATCATCCCATGGAAGTGATCAGGAGAAATCTCCACTATTTGTTTAAACACATTTATACTACAATCATCTGAAAAGTTAGGACAGTTCTTTTAGAATTTTATAATGTATGAGCAGAGGTGGGCTGCTGCTGGTTGAACCGGTTGGCTGAACCAGTAGTTCTGAGCAGCGGCTGGGCCCACCCAACCGGGCACTTATCCCATCCTATATAATCGTCATGTTTTTGTTGCCGTGCACTCACATTATATTTCTGCACAAGAAATTTTCTCTAACTTATCTCACTTCTGACACTGAAATTTTTAACCAAGGAGAAAAGGATAATGGAGAATAATGATACCACATGCAACCAACAGGGTTTCATAAATTGCTCTCCATCCCAGTTTTTATTTTATGTCTGGGTTATCACATGGACTTATTGTCATGTCCTTAGTTTGGCCTTCACACACTGGTTAGGTTAATGCTTATTTGCCAAAGGGGCACCATTTCCTTCATTCATCTGTATTTCTGATCATTGGTATTTATTTGCTTGGCAGAATTGCCCATGGTTTAAAGTTTGTCCTACCAACACAAAACCTAGAACCATTCTTAGATAAAAATGATTCAACTTTGCAATCTCAGTAAGCTGTAATGCAAGCAAAGTTTCAAAAGGAAGCAAAAAATAACAGTAACAACCACCTAACCAAGAGGATAAAATAATTAAAACATTAAGACTAGGTACTAATGAGTAATTATAGTTAGATTAAATACTGTACCTGCAACTTGTCAACACCAAAAGTAACACAGATTTAAAGCTGGCTCAAGAAGTCAATATATTATTTATAGACTGAATATATATAATTACCCATTCCATGGGCTGCTGGGAGTCTGACCTACTGCTGGCAAACAGTTTAGAGACAGAGCTGTTGTTGCTACAAGTGCAAACTAGAAAATGTATTACAAGTTCATAGAATATACTGAGTCAGGAAAAACAAGTATTGCAATAACACCATTTCTAAAATTAGAGAGCAGCGACCCAAGGGAAAGGAATGAAATAAAACATCAGCTTGAAAATCTCTATACTATGTTTATCCTTTATGTACTTGGGATGAGCAGAAATACAGGTTTGTCAATGGCAATTTGTAAAGGCTGAATCTACCAAGGTGGCAATCAGTAGTTTCCAGGTTACAACAGACTATGGTCTGGTTTGGCTTAAGTCTTCTTCTGAGTAATCCAATTTCTAAATAAGATTTTAAGTATGTGCAGTGTCTTGTTGTAAAACTTGATACAATCAGTAAAACAAAAAAGGATTGAGAAAAAGCTATTTCTAACCTGCTTTTGAAAGGTTCTCCAAGAATGAAAACTTTACAGCATAAATCATAAATTATCATTATGATGCTTATAGTCTAAGCAAGATACAAGAGCCCTAACAACTCTTATATGCAAATTAGCTTTCCCTAAATTGCACCCTCTAGGTCTATAAAGATTATACTTTCCAGAATTATCAGTCTAGCCATTTTGTGTAGCGATTTAATCTCAATATATCTCTAAGGCAATAATATTGGGAATGGCTGCTAAGGCCGGAGTGAGGTGGGCCAGTGAATTAAGAAAGACTGAGGTTTCCTCAGAATGGGCAATGGTCAGGCCCAAATGCTTTTTCTGCAGTTCCTGCATATATCATGAAATTTTGGTGATGTGATTCCTAAAAATCAATAGAGAATCAAAATGTAGATGGTGAACGTCACATTTTAACATAGGCTAAATAATGAAATAACAAATATCCATAGTCACCGATCATCCTTGTTTGTTTTGTGATATTACCAATTGTTGCATCTTCAATACATGTTAAATGTGACCCCATAGTTGCCTTGCCCAGTCCTCCTCAATTTAGAATATTTTCACTTGGAAGCCCAGTTTTCTGTGACAGTTCACTGAGCTGTTTATCTTAGAAGCCTTGCCTTGATGTCACAAGTACATGCGTGAGAAATGGAAGGTGTGTATCTCCAGGCATTCCATTTAATTTATTAATCCATGCCAGTCATCGAGGTATGAGGAATAATTGCAGTCACACGCGAGGTTTTGTATCATTTTAAAGCAATTACAAACTCAGAGATCTGAACAGTCACAGCATTGACACTCAATGGTTCCTTTTAAAGTAATAATTCAAAGGAATGCCAAGAGTCACCAAAGTGACAACTGCTAATTTAAGTGTTAATTGGACACCAGGAGAAGATCTCTTAGGCAGAAATGTGATAATATACATAAAAAGAGGTGCATGTGATACTAGCATCTGATTTGTACTAAATAAGTAAGGAAATACAAAGATGGCATTTCACTCATGCAGTAAACATCTGAAATTAATCAGTAAGGAGCACAAATCCTATCACTGCTTCCATCTTCAACAAAAACTTTACAGAACAGGAAACTATAATGGTGTTTTATTTTATTTTTTCTACATATTGTCTCAAACCGAGGATACACGCACACACACAAACACACACACATACACTGTACATCAGACCTAGCGGCTTTTACTATTTTGCAATAGTCAAAATTTGCTGTTTCTGGAATGAGAGCATTATCGTGGATATAATCAATTTGTTTTTAAATAGGGCTTACTTCCTATTAAGTGTAAGGCTACAGCCTACATTTTCTGTTGTTATTTAGAAGCAGCAAGTTTCAAATAGGCATGCTTATGACTAGGCTGTGAGCCATACATCACTCAATCTTTTCTGGGGAAAAAAATCAACATATTAATGTTTCCTTTGAATGTTTTAATAGTACAATCCTAGATACGTCTATTTAAAAATTATACCCATTAGTTCAATAGAATTTAATTCTCGAGAGTATTTTATTTTACTTTGTATTTTATTTATCCTGGCTAACGATTAACATGTTAATTTAAGTTAATTTAATTCAATTTTAACTTTAATGATATAAATTGTTAATATATTTTTTCTAAGAAACAATACTAATGGGCAATAAAACAATGTAATAATTAAAAACCTGGTGAAAAAGACGCATGGTTACTAATTTTCTAAATGCTAAAATGAGGACAAAATATAGTTCCAAAGACCTACAGATAATTTAGGAGTAACACTGAAGTGTCAGAAGAATAAACCTGTGCAGATAGGCAATCTTCAAAAGGGACTTTACAATGTTCCCAATGGAAGTACCGTAAATAGTTAAGTCCCAAGCAACTTTGGGCTCTATAACATTGTTGCTTGAAAAGTAGTGCAGATTTTTCAAGACAGGTATCAATGCACATTACAATAAACACATTAACACTATAATATTAGCCCTTAAATCTTGCATAGTTAGCAGGCAATCTCTCGTAATTTGCATCAATTGCAGATTTCAGGATCATCCCACAAAACAGGTACAGTGTGATATTCAAGGTGGAATACAATTCAGATGTCACCAGTATGGTCGCAACTGACACAGCAGATGAAACTGTGCAAAAGATAACCAGGTACAGGATTGCAAAATGACTGGAGTGACTCTAAGCATTCAATTGCTATAATGGTCATCATTATAATAATAATAATAAGAATAAATTTATTTCTTAGCCGCACCCTCTCCCGAAGGACTCGGGGCGGCGTACAATAAAACACATAAAAAACAATATGGACAATACACATACAGAATAAACGAACAGGCGTACATGGAGGAGGTATGAAGATAAGAAAAGACAGTTAAAACATAGTTTAAAATCCCCTAATAGAAGTCTAAAAGTCACAAAAATTAAAAAACCCGTCAGGAGCAGTGTGAACGAACTATGGTTGAGCCAGGCCAGCTACTTGAAATAGGTGCGTCTTGAGCTTTATCCGGAAGGCGCGGAGGTCAGAGGTAGTCCTAATATCCGGCGGAAGGTCATTCCACAGGGCTGGGCCCGCAACAGAGAAGGCTCTACTCCTAGACGCCGCCCCCCGACATTGTCTGGTGGACGGCACCTGGAGGAGTCCCTCTCTGTGCGAGCGAATTGGTCGCAGGGATGTATGGGGCAGGATACGATCCCGCAAGTAGCTAGGTCCTGAGCCATGGAGCGCTTTAAAGATCGTTATCAAGACCTTGAAACGCACCCGGTAGACCACAGGGAGCCAGTGCAGCTCGCACAGGAAATGTGTCACATGGGAGTACCTTGTACTCCCCATAATTACCCGCGCGGCCGCGTTCTGGACCAACTGTAGTCTACGAGTGCATTTCAAGGGAAGCCCCATGTAGAGAGCGTTACAGTAGTCCAGGCGAGACGTCACCAGCGCATGAGTGACTGTGCGCAAAGCATCCCGGTCCAATAGGGGGCGCAATTGGCGCACCAGGCGAAGCTGGTGGAATGCCCCCCTTGCCACGGCTGTCACATGGTCATCCATGGACAGCCGAGCATCAAGGAGGACGCCCAAATTGCGCGCCCGCTCCACCGGGGCAAGTTGAACGCCCCCGATGGCCAGAGATGGAATTAACTGGTTGAACCGGAGGGCCGGAACCCACAGCCACTCCGTCTTGGAGGGGTTGAGCTTGAGTCGGTTGTCATCCATCCAGATGATTATAGCAATTCTTCCCAAGCCCACCACCTGCATGTTCTTAGGGCAAGCATCTGGATGTGACATTCAGCATATGAAGCTTGGATCTGCTTGAGGAATTAAGTTTATTATAGCTGTAAGCCAATTTTCTGCAGTATATTGTATCTAGAGAACTCTGCCTGAGGCTACAGCATCTGTTGTGGTACTAACCAAGGTATATGCTCTATTTATTCCATTCTACAATTCTATCTTTAACTTTTCTACTCAGTGTAGGACATTGCATTTCTCCCAAATTGAAATTCTTGCTGATTTCCGCCACTTGTTCCAGCATGCCAAGATACCTCTTAATTTTAATACTGTAATGTAAGCTGTTTGCTAACCCCCCCCCCCCTTTCTAATGGCTGCAAATTTAGTATTTTCTAACCATTCCAAATCATGTATAAATACTCAGGGAGTGGAACCAAATGGTATGATATTAAGTACACTAGACATCCCCTTCTAGCTTGATGTAGAGCTATTGACATTCATTGTGAATGAATGTCCAACCAGGTTCTATCCCTATTCCATGAAGTTGTAGTGGTCTAATATGGATATTTAGATCACTGCAGATGGGAATCAGATAGATTAGAATGTTAGGGATTGTCTCAAGAAAATTCAATGCGTTTCACCAAGTTTTCTGTAGTCAAAGGAGGTCTCCCAAAATATAATCTTATTTTATCATGAAGGTGCATCACAATTAATGACACATTAGTATGCTGGATGTAATGCTATTAAACTATCTTCTCATAGGAGTGTGTGAATACTCCTATAAAAACACTCTTCCATAAAATTAAATACTGGGATAAAAGGTCTTCAAGAAAATTATATTTATAATACAGATCTAAACCAAGTACAAGTAATTTATCAAAGTAAAAAAAGACAACTCAAATTCTCTAATGTGACAGTTAGCTATTTGGGGTAATATATTAGCATAGCCAGTCATTTCATTTTGTTCAGCAGAAACATTTGTTAAACAAAAGCATTTTGCCCATCTTTAGAGAGTTCCAAAATAATGTTATTTTGAAAGTGAAACATCACTCTTAGCAACCCCTTGAAAATTCTTCTACCCTTTAAATATTCCATTGTTGTAATCTTTGTATTCTCAAGTAATAAGAGTTACTGTATTTTTTGGAGTATAAGACACACTGGAGTATAAGATGCACTAAGGTTTTGAAGAGGCAAATTTAAAAAAAAGTAGGTAAGTAGATAGAGGGATAGAGAGGGAGAAAAAGAGAAATACAGTAGGTACATAGGGAGAGAGAGAGAGTAGTTAGGTAGGTAGATAAAGGGATAGAGAGAGAAAGAGAGAGAAAGAGAAAGAGATACAATAGGTAGGTAGAGGGATAGAGAGAGAAATAGAAAGAGATATAGAGAGAAATACAGTAGAGAGGGAGAGAGAGACAGAGAGAGAAGGTAAATTGGTAGGTAGAGGGATAGAGAGAAATACAGTAGATAGGTAGGTAGGAAGAGAGAGAGTAGGTAGGTAGCTAGGGAGGTATTTCCAGATGTATTTATCCATGTGCTAGAGAAGGAAATAACTGACAATCTGCAGCACCTAAGACTTTGTTTCTGCTGGCAGACCACTTGATCAATGTAATTCTCATCAATCAGTTAAAGAGCTTTCCGGGGGGGGGGAGTTTTTGCACTCTGCAAACCTCCCAGAAACGGCCCGTTTTTCGTGAAAATGGGCCAGTTTTTTTTCAAAACAAAGGCATGAATAGCTTTGGGGGGGCTTGCAGAGTGCTCCTGGGGGTGCCCCGCCAAAAACGAGCAAAAAACAGCCTGCGTTTCACAAAAACGAGGCTGTTATTTGTCAAAAAATTGCATGCATAGCCTTATGGAGGCTTATAGAGTGCTGCTCGGGGCTGGAGGGGGGGGGCGGTGGCAAAAAACGGCCTGTTTTTTGCTCATTTCTGCCCTCCCCAGCCCCAGCTCTCTGAAAGCGTCCATAAGCACAGCCATTTTGGTGAAGGGGTGGGGCTTCGGGAGGCAAAAAATGCTGTATTCAGTGTATAAGATGCACCCAGATTTTCACCCTTTTTTTGAGGAAAAAAGGTGCATCTTATACTCTGAAAAATACGGTATCTCCTGTACAAGCTGTTCTGTGTAATTTAATCCATGACGACCAGGAAAAAATGGTCTGTAATTTGTGTGATGATACCATGGTGGTTTAGGTTGAAAATGCTAAAGTTAAAAGTAATGTTTTTTCATGGAATTACTTGCTTTCTCAGAAACTATGTACAGGTAGTCCTCAACTCACAACCACAATTGAGTCCAAAATTTATGTTGCTAAGTGAGAAATTTGCTAAGTGAATTTTGCTCCATTTTACAAGTTTTCTTGCCATATTTGTGAAGTGAATCACTGCAGATGTTAAATTAGCAACACCGTTGTTAAATGAATCTGGCTTCCCCATTGACTTTGCTTGTCAGAAGGTCGTAAAAAGGGATCACATGAACTCAGGAGTCCTCATAAATATCATATTGTCATATGTCATATTGTCATAAATATGAACCAGTTGCGAAGCATCTGAATGTAACTCACATGACAATGGGGATAATGCAATGGTCATAAGTGTGAAAAATGGTCATGTCACTTTTTCAATGCCATCGTAACTTCAAATGGTCACTAAGCAAATGTGTTGTAAGTCAAGGACTACCTGTAGATCTGATAGAAACTGGATTTAAAATTCTTTTGATCAATCAACTCTGATTTCTATCGCCTCAAAAATCTGCCCTTCTTCCTCTTTGATTTAAGTGTTTCTGTTATAATGCTAGTGATTATCTTCCATTTATTACAAATTTGTAACATTGCAGAAACTAGAAATCCTGCAGTAGCATTCCAGAATCTGTTATGATAGCATAAAACAAGTGGCTAGTCAGATACTTTATCTTTCTAATGAAAGATTAAAGTTTGTTAATGCTTTTGGAATTAAGCATGAGAAGAAGAAAGGGGACCAGAACTTCAAAAATGACTTGTTCTTCCAGTTTTTATTTCTCTTTCTGTAAAGGGAAAAGCAAATTCTCTTTCTTTTTGTAAGTGACTAATTTACAATAACCAAAAACTAACTTTACAACTTTCCGATTTTGCTTGTGTGCATATCCTTTTAATATAACCTGTAACAGTGATGGCGAACCTATGGCATGAGTGCCACAGGTGGCATGCGGAGCCATTTGTCAGGACACGCGAGGCGCTGCCCTGTCAGCTGGCCAGCGCGCATGCGCACGCTTGGCCAGCTGAGTTCACCCTTTTTTAAAGCCATTTTTCGCCCTCCCCAGGCTCCAGAAGCTTTATAGGAGCCTGGGGAGGGCGAAAACAGCCTCCCCCGCCCCCCCAGACGCCCTCCGGAAGCATCAGGGAAGCCTCCGGACAGTCCCTGAAGCCTTTGGAGCGCTCAAAATGATCCTCTGAGGAAACTGGAAGTGACTTCAGGAAGTGACTTCCGGTTTGCTCGGAGGATCGTTTTGAGCGCTGCAAAGACTTCACGGACTGTCCGGAGGCTTCCCTGAAGCCTCCACTGGGTGTCCAGGGGGCGACGGAGGCTGTTTTCACCCTCCCCAGGCTCCTATAAAGCCTCTGGAGCCTGGGGAGGGTGAAAAAAGCATGTAAAAATGGGGGGAGCACCTGTAGTGCGTGCATACGCACTGGGGGGGTCGCACATTGCTTTAATGGGTGCGGCACACCCGCACACGACCCCCCTGCGCTCCCCCCACTTATGGCACGCGAGCCAAAAAAGGTTCGCCATCGCTGACCTATAAAATCTAAAAATTCACATAAACATTTCTTTTGTGAAATATATACTCTCATGCTTATTAAAAAATCTCAAAAAATTTAACGGGCTTTTTGGGGCAACCATTAGAATATATATATTTAGTAAAAATAAAGGAAATATCTGCAGAAGCAGAAAACACATTCTGCAAAAGAATTTTTCTTTACAGGATTCAGAGATAGGTAACTTGCAGCCACTTAGTGATATGCAGATGATGCCACTCTTATGGCAGAAAGTGAAGAGGAACTAAATAGCCTCTTGATGCGGGTAAAGAAGGAGAGTGCAAAAGTTGGCTTGAAACGCAACATTAAGAAAACTAAGATCATGGCATCTGGCTCTCTCAATTCCTGGCAAATAGATGGGGAAGAAATGGAAGTAGTAACAGATTTTATTTTCCTGGGCTCCAAGATCACCGCAGATGGGGCCTGCAGCCAAGTAATTAAAAGATGCTTGCTCTTGGGGAGGAAAGCTATGGCAAATCTAGACAGCATACTAAAAAGAAGTGACATCACCCTGCCAACAAAAGTGCATACAGTCAAGGCTATGGTTTTTCCAGTTGCAATGTATGGCTGAGAAAGCTGGACCATAAGAAAGGCTGAGTGCCAAAGAATTGAGGCCTTTGAACTCTGGTGCTGGAGAAGATTCCTGTGCGTCCCTTGGACTGCAAGGCGATCAAACCGGTCAGTCCTAGAGGGATCAACCCTGACTGCTCTTTAGAAGGCCAAATCCTGAAGATGAAACTCAAATACATTGTCCACCTAATGAGAAGGAAGGACTCACCGGAGAAGAGCCTCATGCTGGGAAAGATTGAGGGCAAAAGAAGAAAGGGACGGCAGGGAATGAGGAGGCTGGATGGAGTCACCGAAGCAGTAGGCGTGAGCTTAAATGGATTCCAGAGGATGGTAGAGGACAAGAAGGCCTGGAGGAATGTTGTCCATGGGGTTGCAATGGGTAGGACATGACTTCGCAACAAACAACAACAAAAAACCACTATACTTGAGTTTCCCAGAGGAAACCAGAAATGGATGGAAGCAATTGTAATTTATGGGGTTGGAAAACAGAACATTCAAGAGAGTTAACTACAGCATGTTTACTCCTTAATTCACCTCCCTTCCAAAAGCTTAAAAAGTTGGCTCTGCTTTGTATAACATTGTCACTATATCAGTAGCTAGGCCCTCTAAGGACTTCAGACAGCCAAAAGATTAGTTATCCAGTCTGCTATGAAAGTTGCCTATTCCTAGAAATAGAACACTGGCAGGAATACTTAATGAAATCACTAGGCAGGGAGTCAAAGAGGGGAAAGTTCACCGAAAGTAGGTTACATTAGAAGGTTACAGAGACCTCAAGGGTACGATGTACCAAAACAGTTACCAAGTTAAGATTCAGAGATTTACAAACAAAATTCATGTTTAAACTTTGAACAGTTTACAACGGAAGGATAGTAACCTAAATGTTTGAAACAGCTGAAGAAGAGTGAAAAGTCTAATACCCGGATGTGAAGATTTGTTTTAATTTGAAGGGATGCAGCAATGGGTTAAACCAGTGGTTCCTAACCTTTTTTTGGCCATGCCCCACCTAGGCATCTTTAAAATCCTGATGCCCCCCCTCCCTCCCCCGGCGACATATAATTCTTACTTTACTCAAAAAGGGAACTCTACTCACATGGAGGAAGCCTAAAAGGCCATTAACTTGGTTTAAACAAGGTTCCAATTGCCCTTATTAAAAGTCAAATTCCTCCCTCCCCCCTCGCCCCCCCCCCCTGTGGAGCCCAGGCCCCACATTTGGAATCACTGGGGTTAAACCTTCCATTGTCCAATAATTTTGCACCAGTATTCCTTTCTCCGGATATATTACATAGATCATAACATATATTAAAATGAACCGAGGAACCTAAGGCAGTAACACATTTAGCTGAACTGTATCTTTGTTGTCGAATTGTTTGTTGTCTAATTAGAGGAAAGACAATATTTACATTTGTTGTTGATGGGAAACTCATGACAGCTAGTCCTCAACGTATGACTGAAATTATGGTGGTGCTAAACTTACAACTGATCCCAAAGTTAGGGCTATTGCACTGCCTCCATGGTCACATGCTCAAAATTCTCATGAGTGCCCCCTACATTTATGACCACAGGGGCATTTCAACTCCCCCCCTCACCTGGCCTCATCTATGTCCTACACTCCCTGCACTCTGTCACTCCCGCTCTGGCTGACCTTCTTCTATTCCCACTGATGAATAAGCATGCCATGCCGGCCCATCATGAGGCATTTGCTGTGGCAGCTGAGGTTTTTCCAGGGTGCTGTGACTTTGTGCCATGCTGGTGAGGCTTTCCAAAGCACTGAGCTTTGCACCATGCTTTGGGGACTTCTGAAGGCATTGACGTTCTGCATCTAGCTCAGGAGACTTCTTGCAGCCATTTAGTTGCAGTTGGAAACAGCCCCCCAAAATGTGCAATTCTGGGCTGTTTATTGTCGCACAAGGCAGGGCACTTCAAAGGGCAGTGATGGCGGAGAGGGGGGACATAGTGAATAGGGGGAGTTGAAGAAGAGGCATGTCCTGAATTTTCTGAAGGTTGTGGATGGGAGGGACCAAGCCAAGAATGGTTTGAATTCAGGTGGATCCTTGGCTAATGATTGGTGGGATTCAGTTAACAAAGACGGGGATTGCCATTGCAAAACAATGTAGTCACCTAAAGTCACCTTTATAACCTCACCGCTTAGCGACAAGCATTTCAGTTCCAATTGTGGTTGTAAGTCGAGGACTACCTGTATAGTCTTTGGTATGAAACAGAAAATATGAACTTTCGATTTGTGGTTTTGATGATTAGAAAACATTAGATAATAGAAAACTTTTTCAAAATGACGCTCATATATAATAGTAATGTTGAAATCTAATAAAGATGCTGCTGAACGTGTAAGTTATTGCCTGTTTTGTTACACACTGGTTCAGAAATTCTGAGAACAGCCTTGGGTTTGTAGATTACAAACATCATCATCTTCAATGTTTGTTTTGTGCAATCTGGCTTTATAAAATGCATCAAACATTGGGTAATATTAAACCACTAAATGGTATTATGGGCATATGTTTTAAAAAAATCTCCAACTGGCATTGGATGTAGAAAAGGCAGGGTAGAGCAAAAACATCTGGAGCAAGTTTTTGTTAAACATGTATTTCTTTATTCACTGGACTTAAAAGCTGCACTCTTACTCTTCAGTCAGGATTATTACCAATAAAATTATTTCTTCACTTCTTAAGATGTGTCATGAAACTCTGTCAAGATTGGGACAAAGCCAAGGCCACATGGCTCATATATATGTTGTTATAATGAAGATATTGACCAAAATTATTTTGTATAGCCAAGAATAAAATTGCTGTTTTTCTAATATGTATTATTAATGTATTGGCTGTATTTTCTTTGGGAGTTTCTGATATTCTTTTAAAATTTATGCTGTATTTTGAAATGATAAAATAATAAGACAAATGGTTAGCTTTGAGAAAAAGATAGCACTCTTCAAGGGGGTATTTGAAGGGGTGTCATTGTTGAATATTAATTAGAAATATTAAGACCAAAAACAATAAAATAGTGGAATTAATTACCAAGAAAGGGGGGGGGGGACTCCTCTTAGCTGGATGTGTTTCAACAGAGATCTGAGAGCAATTTTTCAGAAATGCTTTAAATTGGATTTTATGAGAACACCTTTGCAAAGAGAATGCACACAATCACATTAAAAGATCTGACAATGAACACAAGTATTTCTTGCACTTCTCTTAACCACTATAAGCCTCTTAAAGCTTCATAATAGGGCAACCCTCATACTGAATAGAATCGACCCAAGATGAGCAGAGAAGAAAGTCACCAATAGGCCCGGAGCCACAGGTCACTCCATTTCCCCCAACAGTAATAAATAGTCTATGGCCTCTTATATTTAGCCAAAATATTCTTCTGCATATGGTCATTTATGTAAATATATAAAAGGCAGATAGTAAGTAACAAAAAAAAAAAAACATTTACAGAGAACATGGCTACATTTATAACCTGCAAAGTATTTGAGGCAGTTCACACATAGTATCTTAGGTACATATAAAAGAGCAGCAGTCAAGTAACAGATATCCTCTTATATCCATCGCTGGATCATTTCCCCCTCGGAAACAAATAAACCACAGAAGCAGAATTTACATAAAATTATCTTGTTCCATTTTATTTAAGATTCTTTTCTCCAGTTAGTAAAAGAAAGATGTGTCTCTTTTTATACATATATACAAGTTCAGTTATAAAAATAGACAGCACATTCAAAGAGGAAAAAAAAAAGGCTTGGCATTTTTTTCTGATTCCCTCTAAACACTGTATATACACATGTGAATCTGAGGGTGGCGGGGTAAAATCTTCATGATTTAACTTAAATATCCCTCCCCACCCAATTAATCCCTCCAATTTTTCTTCTTAAATCAATCTAACTGAACTCATTTCTGCTATTTTCAGGTGTGCAAATCAGAAGCAAAGTCAACAGGAAGCACTTGCTCTACACTGAGGGATGCCAGGCAAGGTGCGTGAGACTGAAAAATCCTTTGCTGACTTAGCTAAGATCTTCACCTCGTAACCTGGTTCTCCCTTTGAAAGGTGAAATGCCCAGAAAAAAACAACAACCACTTACTGTCAATATGAAGGCAAGAGAGCTGCCTCGCCCACCCACCCCCTTCATCTCAGTGCAATGAGGACCGTATACATATCATGCTAAAGCAGAGGGCTCTTGTGCATTCAGAATGGTGTACCATAGCAGGGTTGCACAAATGGCACCATTAATCTCTCACAAGTTCACTAGTTTTACAGAGCGTTCATACAGTGCCAGATCACCACAGTGGAACAATCCAACCCTACTGAAGGATGTGGACAATGCTGACAAATAAGAACCAGCTGTGTGCGCATGCACACATAATGAATCGGAATGAATGACGTTTCACTTTAACTAGGACCAGAATGGAAAGAAAACAGCATTGCTCATCTTCATCTTGTGTAATACAGTGAACAGTGGTACCTAAAATCATCATCCAAAAGCTCTTCTATGGCACAATGAGAGGAGAAATAGTGATATTCTCTCTCTCTCTTTCTCAAATTTATTCTTGTTTTGAGTCATTCACAAATTGTCATTCCATTTAAAAACCGTTAAACTCATATAAACACATTTGGGGAGTGAGGGAGATTAAAAGATGTTGATGAATCTGACTCCTGCATATGATGGCCTTAAAGTTTTTTCCCCCCACTCTATGATTACAGAGCTGGAAATGCCATTAACAAAGAGCTCTAACCTGTTTTACTGTTGGGCTGACTAATAAAACAGTGGTCTAGTAATCCAGATGCATGATATTGACAAAAGATCCTTTTTAGGACACAGTGCAAAACTCTCCTTTTACCTGAATTCTATTCTTTACGGTATCTCACTATTCATCACATTAGAACCATCCAATTATTTCTCCACGGCTTCTTCCAAAAGACGCAGAGCAGAAGGTTCCTCTGAATCTACAGAGCACCTCCAAAGTTTATATGCTGATCTCTTTATTTTAAAACCAAGCTGAATTCCATGAAACCTGAAAGATGAGGGCAGAGGGTGCTGGTATAAGTAGGAATGAAGGGGGAGATCTTGCAGCCAGTCCCATATGGAAGTTGGATTCTTTCCCTGCATGATTTGTAGGATGCTACCAAAAAAAAAAATCCTCAATGGAAAAGTTAAGCCCAAGCATCCCTGTGTCTCAGACCCTCTTCCTCACAATTCTGCAACGGGTAGTAAATCTGGACTATGCATGAAAGTGCACATAAAACACCTCTTGACAAGTAGTGCAGTAATCTTCACACCCACATGGGATGAAAACAAGGCATCATCTATATACCCTTTTGCTGGTAGGCGTGGGCTACTTTGAAAGCCAATATGAACACGTATAGGTTCCAGGGATTCAAAATTACTACCGTCCACCTGAAATATGGGCTCCTTTATATTGTTTTCGAATAGGGGTTTCTGGTGCCAAGGAACTGGCTAAGCTTAAGTTCTTAGAGGATCCACAAACACTGTTTCCTTTGTTCAAGGAGGAAGAGGCGCTTGATAATCCAAAATCTGAAAGTCCAGCAGGTCGTATAAGTGGAGTCTGGAGAGGGCTACCTGAAGGCATACCTAGCCGGGGGCGAAAAAGAGCACCACAAAGTAGTAGTAGTTAATAATAAATACTTCCTCAACAGATTAAATCTGAAACATAATTGTTTAAGTCAGGAGTGTCAAACACATGATGACACATTGTCACATGACATATTGCGACTGTTTACCCCTTTGCTAAAAAGGGGGTGGCATGGCCAGTGCATGACACATCTGGCCCACGAGCTGCAAGTTTGACACCCCTGCTTTAAGCGAACACAGTACTAAACCTGCAGGCATGATAATTGACTATGACTTCCAGGGAAAAGAAAGGCAACTTCTAACGTTTTAACAAACCCAAGCAGATTTAAGAATAGTTAAGAATGGGGCATCTGAGCCCATTCATTTTAATGCAATTTAAAAAAAAACCACTACAAATGTTGTCTGTTCAACCATCATCTACTTCGGTGACAGAAAACGTTATTAGTGCAAGGTGATTCCACAACGGGGGTGCTTTCCAATTAAAAAAAATACGGTAATAAAAACAATGATATGGATTGCACTTTTTTTCTGGAATCAAATATGAATTTTATATGGATATTAGGGATTCCTTCAGGAAGACATGAATTGGGTCTCCTCTGATAATTCCCCAAGTGCAGAGCCTACCTTTAGACACGTTGTACCCATAGGCTGCATAGGCTGCAGCTGAGGCAGCAGCTGCTCCAGCTTTAGCCCCCGCCATGGCAGCTGCACTTCCTGCAGTTGATTTTCGGCTCCGACTTTTTGTTGTGCTTTTGGATCCACTGTTTGTACCTTTGGGCCGACCTCGACTTCTACCCGAATGACCTCTTCCTGTGAGAGGCAAATCTTGCACTGAAATGCCTTAACAAAAGAAAGAAAGAAAGAAAATTTGTAAACTT
Source organism: Natrix helvetica (assembly GCF_964273705.1). Taxonomy (NCBI): domain Eukaryota; kingdom Metazoa; phylum Chordata; class Lepidosauria; order Squamata; family Natricidae; genus Natrix; species Natrix helvetica. Next base: position 70,957,557 of record NC_138548.1, read on the forward strand.
CTAGCACTGTATTAGAACAGTCTCTAACGAGCATAATTAGATCTTCTTTTATGGATAAACAATGTATAATTTATTAAAGATATGTCATTCTCCAAACCAGCTTGTTAGCAGATATACAACATTCTTAGTTAAGGAAATGTTTTGTGACACTTCTTCCTGTGGTGAGAAAAGGCTACTATGGTTGGGCACTTCAGCTTAGATGAAAAGTTGGCTGTGCATATGATTTGAGGTGTATAAAATCATACACAACATGAGAAATAGGACAGGAAGAAGTTTTTTTAACACCCCCGCCATCTAAAACATTAGATGTTCTTCAAGGAATAGCCCATAATAAGTAGATAAAATGGTATCTCAAAAACAATATATTCACTCATATATGCTCTGCTAGGACATTCTTCTTCTTCTCATTAGTTTCTAGGGCATGGAGGTTGAAGAAAAAGAGTGATCTAGTAGAAGGCACCAATAATGTCTTTGCCATGTTGAGGAATTAACCAATCACAGCTCCCACTTGTAAGTCACTGTAGATGCTTATATCGATTTCTGAATTTAACTTAAAAGTAAACATCTCAAGCATATAGAGAATTGGTCAGGACATACAATTTTACTGACCCAACATATCTGAATAGGACATTCTTTTCTGGATTGCCTCTTGTCTAATGTTTTGCAAATCTCATAGTAAGTATGCAATCTATAGAATTCCCGGTATGTATTCCTAGCCCAAGGTTACAGATAAAAACTAACCATTCATGTTGTCAGAGACAGAGCCAGTGATGGAAGCTGGGGAGTTAGTAGCTCTTGACTGAGGTGCAGAAGATGCTGGATCATCTACAATCACAAGCATGTCATTGCTGCTCTCATCGGGGGGGATGGAACCCATGTGCAACTCACTGTTGATGGAAATCTAAATCATATACAAACAAAATCTTGTATGTTAGTTTAAATTCTACCAGTAAATGAAACATGCTTTTTGACAACACATGACTCAAATGTTTCTTGCTACAACTGGCAATAATGCCTCTATGCCAAACACATCCCTCTGAGCACCAATGTTTTAGCCTTGTTTAGCTTTCCTTAGCCACTAGTTGTGTTTTCTTCTCAATGAACTTTACCTCCTACTTTCAAAGAATACAGATTAGCTATTTTTGTAAGTTAATTCTGTATGCTCTGTTTCTGAAATCAGTATATTTGACATGGGTAGCTTTATAAATGGGGAAAAAAAACAAATTCACTTCTGGAATGCCAAGAGGCCACAGCAATAGCGCTTAGACTTATATTCCACTTCATATTGCTTTATAGTCCCCTCTAAGTGGTTTATAAAGTCAGCATATTGCCTCCAACAATCTGAGTCCTCATTTTGTCAACCTTGGAAGGATGGAAGGCTGAATGAACCTTGAGCCCATCAGGATCCAACTCTAGGCTGTGGGCAAGAGTTAGTCTGGAATAATGCATTCTAACCACTGCTCCACCACAGATATGATAGTTCTTTCACAATGATTCTCATGGGATGAGGGGGCTCACCACAGTGATCTATGTCAACCACACAATATGCATTCATCAGAAGACAAGCTAGTGGGCTTGCTTCCCATCACCTGTTCTATTACTCTCGTTTACCTTTGCTTTCGTTTCTTATTTTCTGTTTGTTCCTAAACTGATCGCATAAATGTTTATTGTACTTAGATGTCAAACATGTGTATTTTCTAATACATTTATAAATGTATTTATTTATAAATTATAATAAATTTATTTATGAAATGGCCAAACGTTTCCTAAAGAGATCCTTACCTCACTGAAAGGGCTGGGCATGGCAGACTCCACACTAACAAAAGACTCATCACCATCAGCTGAAAGATTTGAATTATCTGCAGATGGAACAAACGGAACCACAAGATTGATGCCTTCTTTCCTTTTTCTCCCATCTAACTCATCTTCTTTCTTTTTCTGCAATTAAATTACAAAAAGAAATTATGAGGCTTGAAAATATACCAAAGCCTTAGAAATTAAACTAACAATATGCCAGTTCACCAACACAACACAAAGCAGTAGGATAAAAACAATATTGCCTGGTCTGTGACTTCCATATTAATTTAGGAGTCCTGGTAAATCAGATCAAATAATCCACCATCTCCCACATCCTATGCTGGGATGAGGTACTACTAGAAAATTTACCAATAGTCCATGAAAAAAACAGTCCTCAAACTTTATCCCTAGCAGCGATATAACCTCTAAGTATGAAAAAACATGTATCATGATTATTTGCCTTTGATAAGTACAGATAGTTCTCACTTAGCAACCATTTGTTCAGCGACTGTCCAACATTACAATAGTGCTGAACAAATGGTATTTATGCCTGGTCTTCAAGGTTATGGCTGTCACAGCAGCCCCATGGTCAGGTGAGTCGAAGCAAAGCGAGCAACGAAGAGCAGGAGAAGCATGAGGTCTTGGCCTAACAACTACAACTGTAACTATCAAAATTACCACTGCTAAGCGGTGCAGCCACATTATTTTTTGCATAATGATTGCATCACTTAGGGATGGAAATTCTGATCCCAATTAGAACTGTGAAGCAAGGATTTTGCCAGTCCCATATCTTATATTTGATTATATTATGATATAATTTACTATTACAATCAAATCACATATCTGACAATATTTTAATAAAATTATTTGCATGAAAATAGTTGCACTTTTATAATAAGATATTTATTTGCCAATGTAAAAATCTTAAGTTAACTCTAAAGTTGGCAAGCTTTAAGAAAAATTCCATTCAAACAGCAAAATTGATCTTACTGAAAATTCTTCCCTCAAACTCTCTCTTGCCGTCCTTAGATTGCAGCGTTAATCAAATTATAATGACCAGACTCTCATCCCTTTCTATGAAGGGATTTACAAATCTTGAGTGCATGTGCAATACATGACAGACAATGTTTTAAAAACCCTTGGTGATTTCCAACCCTTGGTGATTTTACCTCAAAATATATTCCGGCTGAGTTACTGGCAATTAAGCACAAGCAAAAAACGAACCTGAATGGAACAGACAATATAAACTTCTGAAGACAAAAAGTAACATTTAATGCTATAATATAAATATAAGCAATGGAGAAGGAATATTCAAAATACCTTTTCAGCATACTTTTCCCTTTTACGTTTACGCTCTTTGACACGATTTGTTTCTTCCTGTTGCCGTTTCTCCTCCTGACGTTGACGCACTGTGTTAAGAAATATAGGAAAAGCTCATGAACAGCACAGATGCAAATAGAATTGTAAAGTATCAGTTTACAAAGCAGTTGTGTCTTAGTTCTGCAATTATTTATCCTAGTCCTTTAACTACATCCCTTTCAAATGTAGCTCGTCCCTTCCTCCAAGAAAAATGTTTTAATTAGCCTTTTTATGAGATGCACAATGCCTCTCGTATAAACATTTACTAATATGCAAATGATAGAATGGAATTACAGTGTCAGCCTTTTTCTTGCTACTATATTCTTGGTTTTATTCTAATTGATAAACTGCTAATTTTTCTATTTTTAAATGTTTTAAAAGAAAAAAAATGTCAATTTTTGTTAGTAGGAAAGAGGATTTAGCATACATTTTTTTTCAAGTTCCTCATCATCCAGAAGTAGACTAACAACTTCCTTTGGTTTCAAGGTGTCTGGTTTGAAATTGCCACCTGAAATCACCATCCTTTGAATCTAAAAAAAAAAAAGCAAAACTCCAGAGTATTAATATTGGAGACAGCATTTTTAGAGACCACAACATAACAAAGCATCTCTCAAAATGTATTCTAGACTAGACTGGTTCTCCTTTGGGCCAATCACTTTCTTTTAACCCAACCCACCTCACAAGGTTGTTGTTGTTGTTGTTGTGGGTAAAATAGGAAGAAGGAGGGGGGTTGGATATGTTCATCACCTTGAGTTATTTGTAAAAATAATAAAAGCAAGATACAAACAAACAAACACATTTGAAATAAATATTATTACTATTATGATTATCAATGTTTAAACTTTTAAAAACTTTTTCTGTACTAAAATCAATTGCAGCTTGATTATATGAGCCAAACCAGTCTAGCACATATTCGAATATGCATATAAACATCTATGACTAAATTCAGGTTCAAATAAAAATAAGAGGAGGCAGAGCATTGAGAAGTCAGTAACAATTGTGAGACCACTGTGACAAACCCTATAAACAGGAAGAAAGAAAATATTCTGGTAATTGGTAATATCTCCTACTCATTACTTTAAAGGAAAATGAGTGTACAACACAAAAAGAATGGGACTTTGATGTTCTGAACAACCTATTCGTTGTACACATTGGATTTTAACTATCACCATTTCCCATCAGCACATCCATTGGTTGTTCTGGCTGAAGGAAACTATAGGCCAGCGATGGCAAACCTTTTTTGGCTCGCGTGCCACAAGTGGGGGGAGCGCAGAGGGGTCGTGTGCGGGCGTGCCACACCCATAATGCAATGCGTGACCCCCTCAGTGCGCATGCGCGCACAACGCGCGACCCCCCCATTTTTACATGCTTTTTCGCCCTTCCCAGGCTCCAGAGGCTTTAAAGGAGCCTGGGGTGGGCGAAAAGAGCCTCCCCCGCCCCCCCAGAGGCCCTCCGCAGGCTTCAGGGACCGTCCGGAGGCTTCCCTGAAGCCTTCAGAGCGCTCAAAAGAATCCTCCGAGCAAACCGGAAGTGACTTCTGGTTTGCTCAGAGGGTCGTTTTAAGCGCTCCGAAGGCATCAGGGAAGCCTCCAGACGGTCCCTGACGCCTTCAAAGCGCTTAAAACCACCCTCCGAGCAAAACGGAAGTCACTTCCTGTTTGCTCGGAGGGTTGTTTTAAGCGTTCCGAAGGCTTCAGGGAAGCCTCCGGACGGTCCCTGAAGCCTCCGGAGGCCCTCTGGGAGGGCGGGGGAGGCTCTTTTCGCCCACCCCAGGCTCCTATAAAGGGCGAAAAATGGCTTTTAAAAAGGTAAATTTAGCTGGCCCATGCGCGCTGGCCAGCTGACAGGGCAGCGCCTCGCGTGCCCTGACAAATGGCTCTGCGTGCCATCTGTGGCACGCGTGCCATAGGTTCGCCATCACTGCTATAGGCTATAGTTCAATAGCCTAAAGGCTATAGTTGAAAGGCTTTAGTTCAATACAACTGACAAACATCAGACTGAGGTAAATCTGGAATAATCTGAAGGCTACAATGCAACCGCCTTGCTAAAATCAAACATGTTTCAAATTGATCAGTGTCAAAATTGGAATTCAATCTTAAAATGTAATATATGTATGTCAAATCAACTTTTCTAACAGAGATATGTTAATAAATATAAGTAAAAGAGAAACAATTGGTCATTATTGGAGAACACACCTTTTTTGTGTTTCTTTGGTTCTGGACTTGCCTGTTTGTTACTTTACATATAAATGCAAATATTTTTGCATATATGCAAAATGACAGAGCTGTTTTTGCACATGTTTAATATATATTGTTTAAGACTTAAAATATCTTATGCAAGAGAACTAGTATGGTGTAGTTAAGAGCCAGAAACTGGGAGAGTGTAAGTACTAATGCTGCCTTAGGTACTAAATCAGCTGTATAACTGGGTCAGTGACTTTCTCAGACCTAGGAAGAAGGTAGTGTCAAAACTCTCCCCAAGACAGCTGCATGAATTTGTCCAGGCAATTGCCGTTCATTATGCAAATTACCCATATTGCTTCTCCTTCTTGTTTAGTCACAGCAGATCTTGTTGGATCAGTGTTGTTACAAATCTCATAGTACTGGCCATCTTCAGTGACTCACTCATTTATGGTAACAGAGAGAGTTATTCTGCTTGTGCCACATGGCTTCTGCTGGCATCTCCACTCTGCACAATTATTTCACAATCTCTATAGAAAGGCCTCTTGGTAACACCATGCCACCCACAGATTGCTTGCTGCAATCTCCGATGAAGAGACCTGCTAGACAATAATACTGCCTCACACTTGCTGCTTGGAATCTATAAGTAATGTTAGCTTTAACAGCATAAATGAGAGGCTTCTTCACCAACAACATGAAAGAGTTATATATATAGGAGATGCAACATGAGCTGGTAACAAATTAGGATGATTCCCTTTATCACCAGCTGAGCAAGACACTCTGTAAAAGCGAAGCTGCCATGAAGAGCCTAGGAAACCTAATAAAATCTACAACTGAGCAAGCAGAAGGAGTAGATCTCTCTGGGGGGAATTGACCATTATGGGAAGAACAGCTTGTGGAAAGAAGAAAATGGCTACATGGTCCTAAGCCTAAGATCTTATAATTTGCAGTTATCTGCTACTTTATAGAGAAAACCCTCTACTGCAGGGGTGTCCAATCTTGAGTACTTTAAGACTTGTGGACTTCAACTCCCAGAATTCCCCAGCCAGCATGGCTGGCTGGGGAATTCTGGGAGTTGAAGTCCACAAGTCTTAAAAGTTCTCAAGTTTGGACACCCCTGCTCTACTGGTAGAGCAACGGCTCTACTAACTCTAAGTAAAAGCCACAAGATTTTGTCAAATAGGTTTCTACACAACAATTTGTGTAAGTCTGAACTTTTAAATAAATGAATATATTTTTCTTCATACTGTGATTTTCCATCAGACATAAGTTCCTCTCACCAGGAACAAATGCTTTCCATCTCAATAGCAACATTTCTGCTTCCCAGCTATCTCATACTGTATATAATTAATATTCTGGTCTCTTACCTCACTTTTTTCTTTAGCCCTTTGCAAGATGCGCTCCTCAATAGTGCCTTTGCAAATCAGTCGATACACAGTGACTTGTTTTGTCTGACCCAACCTGTGAGCTCGATCCATAGCCTGTTGATCCACTGTTGGATTCCAGTCACTATCGTAGAAAATGACCTGTCAGGACATTTTTTAAACAAGTTACATATACAAAATTAACTCAATCATACCATTCCCTACAGGGATTATGTTTCAAATTATTCACAGGGAGACTGGTCTATTTAGTGAGTTTTCAGGATGAAACTTCATTGTTTTAAAATTAATACATGGAAGATGCAAATTGCTGCACATATTTGATTTTTTCTACTATGACACATTTATCACTTCAGAAAAAAAAATCAAGGCAGATCTGTGATTGTTGTCAGTAAAGAATTTCTATCAGTTCAAAAACATGGAGAATAGAAGAAATGGCTATATGATATTTGGTGATCACTTACTGGAGCGAAAGATCACCAGAACATTACTTACCATATCTCTTCACCTTGAAGAAGGTGAGGTTAGTTGGAACAGTAAAATTAACAGGAGAAAGGGAGTTATTCTGTTTCTTAGACATTAAACATTTTGTTATTATTTGTTATTTTGTTATTGATTCTTCAGATTCTGGAAGAAAATGTTGAAATGTTGTTCCAGCTTGTTCATCACAAGCAAAAAAATATATATCTTACTTTGCCTTAATGTAACTTGTAATCATATAATAGAAATGCTGGAGAAAGAAGTGTTACTACTGAGAACTGTGTAAACTGAATGCATAGACATCCTCTGTGTGGCAGTGCTTTTCATATTAAAATTCCCATTTTTGGTATTGGTGTAATTTGATACTATAATTCACATAAACTTATAGTGGAAATAATATGCTACTACACTAATGAGATGAATTCCAGCTCTTATCTGGTAAAAATCTAGGTCTGCACCCTTAATTAATGGGATTTCCTACTTTAATGTCAACTGAGTGCAATTATACAAAATTATCAAATCTGTTTACTTACTGTGTCAGCAGCTGTAAGATTAATGCCTAAACCACCAGCTCTCGTGCTTAGTAAGAATACAAAAATATCATTCCTAAAGAAATAGAAAAGAAACAAAGCTGTAATAATCATTTTACTGCACAAGCGTTACATCATGACAGTCAGGAAACCAAATATTATATATATTCTTCTAATAAAACAGTGTAGGCTAGAGTTCTAAATACATATAAAAGGGAGTAAGCTCCATTTAATGCAGAAGCATTTATTCCAAGTAAACATTCGCTCCCATCTCAAGTAACAGTTTAAAATAATAGGTTTAACTCCTGTGATTTTCTGTCAAATTTTAGATTGAAAGCACATCCTAATACAATAACTATTGTAGTATCTTTCATTAATTGCTTTCTACCTTGAATTCCCATTATGAAATATTTGGGGGGGGGGCTTTTAAATGTGACATTGCAGTGGTATCAACAGAGTGGAAAGTCTGAAATGCTGGCTCCTGTGTTTCTACATTATTTGTGGTTCTGGTGGAAAATTCAAGGCACAAAATATTGTAGATATGCTAAGCCAGAACAAAACACATGTATTTTTCTTATTTTAACAGTAACAAAAATGGGGCAGGGGCGATAGATGTACTACCCAAATTATTGTCATCAACTTTTTGTGGCAAGCTAAAAACAACAATCTTGAATCTTGAAATGGGGCATTTCAAATTTACAGTAGCACTAAGTTCAAATGTTCCTCGTGTCACTATTATAGTGGTTATGCAACTACCCTCACTGGATTGTTGTCTGGATCTTGGCTGCATGACTTTTTTTTTTTTATAAAAAAGTTGTAGTTCTGCAAATCATATATTTGATAATATACTGACATTCCTCTCTTCCTTCTTAGAGGCTCTCAATAGTCACAATATTTATGTTTGCTGTTAGAATGATTGATAATGTAATAAAAGTGGAGAATGAGAGAAGCCCTTTATATGTTAATGAAATAGAACAATGAGCTTTGGCCCATTCAGCAAAATAGAAAAGTCTCAACACAAGGATTTTATGTAGTGGGTGGAAGCTTCTTCCTTGGGAGTTAGGTAAGCACTTGTCAACACATCATTACTATATTTAATATGAGGGGGGGGGGAACATACCTGTTCTGAAAGTCAGCTACCATATCTCTTCTTTCTGAAATTTTCGAGGAGCCATCTAGCCGCATGTATGTATGCTTCCTATAAACCATATATTCCTAAACAACAAAAAACAAGAAGCTCCAGTCCATTTGAAATTTGTAGCACTTATAGTCGTTCCTAGAGAACGGAGTTGCATGAAATATTATGAGTATTTGTGCTGGGAAGTAAGACTTATTTTAAAAATGTGCAAAATGAAACCTGACTGCCAAGAACACAATAATTTTTATTTTGTATTTTATGCACGTTAAATGAAAGATCATAGAAGATGAACATGTTCTATTGATTTAAAAAACCCTTCAATGACAAAACCCGTATTAATGGTGTTTAGGGTAAATTTTAAAACATTTTTTAAGGTCAAGGTTATGAAATGCTAATCTTTTTTAAGTTACCTACACCAAAACCAGAAACCCAAAATAAAAACAAATTCTTATTTAAAGTCAAACCACATTGGGTTTTGGGTTGAAAATATTTTTCTATTTATAAAAGTGGATTTGCTTTAAAATTATCCATTTTAATAATTAACTTTGCCTACAAATAAAACAGAATACTGGATAGTATACAGGATTTCACTGAAACAGTCAAACCAAATTTCTGCCAATTGAAGCTGCTTTTTAATGCTACCATTACCAAGGAGCACAACAGGGTACTCTTGGTGTGCTCTTTTCCTAATACTCGAATACTAGTTTTAATACTCGAATAAAAACTAGTCATCTTCTTGTAAAGGTAAAGGTATGCCTATACAAGATTTGGTTACTGGAGGACCCGAGATATACCACCTAGAAAATATATGTTTATAAAACTTATAGGGATGCCTGATTACATAAAGACTCTGGACAACATACAACATTAAAAACAGAAAGAACCAATATAACAAATTGAAGAATTAAGGGGCTCCAGAATGGGGGGGGGGAAGGGGGGACATTCCAATTTACATGCAGAATGAGATAAGCAGCTCACATATACCCTAAACCACAATCTGGTGGAGAAACCATATTTTAATTTTAAATAGAATTGGGGAAGAGGCCAGATGGCTCTCCTTGGGAATAGTGTTGTAGAAGGTAGGCACTGCATGACAATATTTAATTTTACAGATTCCAAAAGTTTTTATCACCTATCACAAAATATGTTAAACTTTCTCTGAGGAAAAGACATATACCAGGGAATTTATCTTAAATGAGCTGAATATGGCCATGGAATAAAGAGAAGGGATGAGGCTAATTAAGGCTTAATGTAGCATCTTAGCTCTTCTGCAATATCTGGACCAATAAACACTTAGGCTATTGAACTATTTAAAATGTTAAGTATTCAGGATGTTAACAACAAAATAGTAATTACGCTGCTTCAAGAACTTTTGCCAAAACCGTAGAAAAAAGAGAGACCGATAAAATATTAATAGAATGTTTCTATTAAAATCACTTGAACATCTTTTCACTAAGCCTGCTGAGTGGAAGCGGTCACTGTGACATCAGAAACACTAATTTTATAAAATAATGAAATCCATTTGAGTGGGGAAAAATTGTTTACTGAGGCAACTAAAACACTGAGTCATCCTCTGATCCACTGGGAATGACAAAGACAATAAAAATCTGTACACTACCCAAATATTCAACTCAAAGATAAATACCTGAATGTTCATCAAAGCAATTCATTTAGAACATAATCCATTGGCTCTTTAATAAAAAGAAAATAGCCAGGATTGAATATATGAAACATAGTTACGGTTACAGGTCAATTTATGACTATAACTGAGCCCAAAATTTCTGTTGCTAAGTGAGGCACTTGTTAAATGAATTTTGCCTCATTTTGCAACCTTTGTTGCTACAATTGTTAAGTGAATCACTGCAGGAGTGAAGTTAGTAACATAGTTGTTAAGTGAATCTGGCTTCCCCATTGACTTTTCTTGTTAGAAGATCGCAAAAGGTGATCACTTGATCCTGGACCATTGCAACCGTCATAAATATGAGTCAGTTCCCAAATATCGAATTTTGATCACATGACTGCAGGAGGGCTGCCACAGTTATAAGTGTGAAAAACGGTGGTAAGTCACTTTTTACAGTTATAACTTTGAACAGTCACTAAATGAATGGTAGTAACTTGAGGGCTACCTACCTATACTATTAATCCCACTGTAATAGCTACTGCTACTAATTCTGTTCCAGCAATAAGATAACTCTGCTCATAAAGCACTATTCTTTTCCTGAGCCATGAAGTCTAACATTCCCACTGTAAAGGTGATATTCCTACCTCCAATAAGTCAATCATCCGTGTCATCTGAGAGTAGATAAGGACTCTGTGTCCTTGAGATTTTAGCCTTGTCAATAGAACATCAAGAGCATAAAGCTTTCCACTGTCTGTGATCAAGCTCTCTTTGTCTAAAGGAAGAAAGAAAAATATAACATGATTTTTGTCTTGTTACATATAATTCAATTACGTTTACTAATATCACGTCTTAAATCTGGAGGTAGCCTTCAAAGAGTGAAAAACCTACTATCTGGGGAAGGCTTTATCCTTTTGACCCTATTTTATCTGCTTCCAGTAAAAAATGACTTCTGTGTGTAATTTTTCAGTGTAAAAATATACCATATAAATCAAAGTCCTTTTGTTTTCTGTACAATACTTGTAACAGTTAACAAAGATAATCTATCTGCCTCATGACAAATTTGCATTATAAGTAATGATTCAGTCTGTCTTCAGTTCATTCAAAGAATTTTGGTTGGGTTTAATTAAACCTGATTTTGAAATTAGGGGGAATTTAGGCTGTTATTCTTTGTGCAAAAAACACCATGTAAAAATAGATAGTAAAAAATGCTAAAACTTGGCTTTCAGCAGTTGCCTTCCTCTCACAGTGGTCTGCAGGGCACAATGGGGTCAGAGAGGAACTAGCTAGCTCTCATAGTAAACAGCCAGTGAAGTTGGTGCTTTTTATCGATGCAAAAAGGACTCAGACACTTCCTGCCATTTAATCTAAGACCATTTTTCTTTCAAAGAACAGGAAAAGCTTTAAGAGATTCCCACAGTGATCGTAATAGGGAACAGTGATTGAGAGAGAAGGGCAGAGTTAACTGCAGCAGCAGCTGTTTTGCTGCTCACTTGGATAATCCCTGCAACTTTGCAGCTTGAGTTAAAAATCTATACTGAATTGCTCTTTAATTCAATTTCAACACTAAGCATAATCCCACTGCATGATAAATGCATGATACCTGCATTTAATTCTGTGCTATTTCTTTTGTAATAAGTTCTTTACAATTCTCAATAAACGCCCATAACTTAGCTTAATATCAACTTGTCCTAGCTTAGTATTCTTCCTGTTTTCTTTACTCTGCAGTTTTACTATTTTAATTTTGTACTACAACTATGTTTTGAAACATCATGAGAAAATATGACTGGAGAATTTTTATTACAAGTTTGTATTTTACTCAATGAAACAGAAACAAGACCTCCCAATGTGCACTATTTAATGTGGTGTAAGTGTACTAATGCCTTTTAACAGAATTTGTTAGATGGAAAAGATGCTACCAAATGCCTGATATTTTGCCTCAGTTAAAAAAAAATACCATCCAAAATGTGCCAGCAATAAACTGGAGATAATACTGTGCACCATTTTTAAATTTTTCTTTTTTGATTTTAAGATACAATTATTCCATTCTTGTTTTTACACCTTTGATCATTATTCAAACCCACTTATTCCCAATGCTAAAAGTTCACCTTAGTCAGCTATTATATATTCATTGGTCTTAACTGATTAAAAAGCTGCAGGAATAATTTGATACTATAAAAATGTAACATAAATTTATTAACATATCAAACGTTGATTTACTAAGTGGTATGTATGTGGATGTGTATCAAGTAATATCTCTTTTCAAATTCATTGCATACTTGCTCAAGACAATGTTTATTCTATACACAGCTTTGAGTAGACTTTGGCATGGAAGGACAGAGCACAAATGACAAAATAAATAAAATGAAATGTAATGAGCTGCATGCTGCTTTACTATTCATCTGCACATACTGATATATGTGCATGCTAGAAACAAAGTACACCTTTGTTTGTTCTACAGATTTATCTGCCAAAGATGAAGAAAATACTCTATACCAAAATCCTTATTAAGCGCAATTTAAAATAAAAATAAAACGGCAGGGGCAATTCATCAAGAGCAAAGCCAGAAAACAGGGTAAACTGGAGCACAGAAGAGTGGGGAAAAAAAGTTTCATAATTTCATAATGGTAATGTCAGAAGAGAATAATCTGTAAAGTTATTTTCATATTTTTCCTAACTTTATAAGAAGCCTCTCCCTAAAATACATAATTCATTTCCTAACTCAGTTATTGTTATGGTATAGGCCAGGGGCATCCAAACTTGGGAACTTTAAGACTTGTGGACTTCAACTCCCAGAATTCCCCAGCCAGCCATGCTGGCTGGGGAATTCTGGGAGTTGAAGTCCACAAGTCTTAAAGTTCCCAAATTTGGACACCCCTGGTATAGGCAATAGTTTATTTTCTTAGCTATAATAGTATATACTGAATTGCAAAACTGCAAACCACCTGGTATCCTGACGAAAGACCAGCCGTTTGGAGGTTTGAGCCCCAATAGTCCTCCTGGGGTTTCGGGAAACAACTGAGAGCATCGTTTTAGCCAGCTGGTTACTAGTTCAGGCGCCCCATAAAACACACATTGCTTTGCTTCAAGAGTTCCTCCTTCTTTAAGTGCTTTACGCTCATACTCTGCACTGCGATCATTGCAATAGAAATCCAATGGAACAGCTGTTACCTGTGAATCAAAAGGCTAAAGTTATTCTAGATTTTATGAAAAAAATATACCTAAGACTGGTCCTTAGAAACAGAATGCAGAAGCAAAATAATTATGAGATAATTGAAGGGTCTCTAGACCTTTCAAGCTGATTAATTCAAGTGAGAGTTCACACAAGAAATGTTACAAAATACTAGACTAAGGCTTAATAAAGGTATTTTCTTTTTAAATGGAATTATTTCTTGTTTGATGCTTTTGAGATTTCAGCATCTAATTAAGCGAACAGAATCCAAGACTATATATATTTTAAAATATGCTAAAAATTACAGAACAAAGAAAGGAGTTTGATGAGCAACATGTTAAAATAGCAAAATAATAGCATAAAATGAGATTGAACAAAAAGAGAAGAAAATTATTTTGAACATAAAAGATGATAGTGATGGAAATACCAAGTAAAATCACATAAAGCCTGAGAGGAAGAAAGGTTTCAAGAATGACATATGTCAATACATCATTTCCTGAGGAGTATTTTGTTATTCAACAAAGATCACTTCAGTGATTTAGGATCCTGAATTGTTCTGGTCAGTTCTCAGTAGGGTCATAGTTTCAATATGATACTAATTTAGCTTACATAAAAACCCAATTTCATAACTGTGATCTGAGCCGAGTATGGAACAGTCAATAAACAACAAGAAATCTTTGTCTTGGCAGCAATGAACTTTCAAAAGCCCAACAATCTTATGAATACAAAACTTTTGTAAATAAATATTTTGTAACAGCAAAACTGCTGTTATTATTATTATTTATTTATTGCCAAGTGATCATATGAGCATACCCCTATTATGGAATCTTTGGGAAGTACTGATTTATCTCCCGTAACTTTGCAAATACTGTTTTAATTGACCTGTTTGACTCTTGCCCCTATCTTCCAAAGGCACCGAAAACCTGGCTATTCTCCCAGGTCCCACAGTAGTAGGGTGGTTACAATTTTTATGCCATTTCATTTGGGAGACAAGGAATCATCATGTTTCTCTATTTTATTGTTCTGACTAATTATGTAAAGCACCCAAAATCATAAAGAATCAGCTGTTGTTTAAAACTCTGCAATAAATAAATAAGTTGGAACAGGAGTTTATCTTCCTGTACTTACAACTTTCTTCGCTGACAACTTCGGTGTAAATTATTTAGCTAAAGTAAATGTATTGCCAACACAGGAATCAAACTTTATATCAAGCTAACCATCTTGGACCATCTCCATCATTTTAATCTTTGGCTAACATTCTGCTTCATCCAGATAGCAACAAACAGCGAACTCTCCAAGTGGCTGAATAGTCTCCAGATAAGGAATATGTTCCAACAGACAAGATTGCTTTTATTTAAAACACACACACACACACACACCTCTTATCTCTCTTTAACAGGCCAAACAGCAAGTCTGTGATATCATCCTGTACAACATGTTATTGTTCCCAAACACATATATTTTCAAAGCTGAAGGCCAAAACAACAACAAGATGGACATAAGATACAATGACAATGATAAAGAGAGCAGTGGAAGTTGCAATCAGGACTTAGAATCTATATTTATATATTAGCCAAGCAGAAGCAGAATATGTTTCTCATATAAAACTCTGTTATTCATCAAAAGTTTACTAACAAGGGAGTCTCTTGTTTATATGTCAGAACACGGACATAAATACTCTATTTTAGAATACTATTCTTTAACTTATTCAATTTTACATACAACCAAATAAAGGAATTAAAAGAATTTGTCACATACCATTCAGTTATTTGGATAAGAAGCAGAATTTCCATACCTTCTTAAACTCACTGAAACATATTATGAAGAAGATAGAAGAGGCAAGCATTTATTGAAAATTTAAATAAAGAGCCAAAGTTAGGTGGGCAACTTTTTTTCTCCTATTCCAAAAAATATATGGCAGAGGGAATCAAAACAGAATGCAAGAGAAGGGCTCACATGTGAAATCAATAATTGAAAAAGTGATCCTGTCCTTAACAGAATAACAGAGTTCTTTGAGGTGTTCTAGTCCAACTCTCTGCTCAAGCAGGAAATGCTATAACATTCAGAGAAATAGTTCTCCAATCTCTTCTTCAAAACATTAAAAAAACTATTTACAACCATTACTGAAATTCATTCTACTAACAGAGATTTATTTATTTATTTGATTTCTATTGCTACCTTTCTTAAACAACTCTGGGTGGTTCATGACAGCAATATAATCAGGAAATATAAAACATAAAGCAATTTACATGGTAAAATGATAAAACAAACAAACTGTAGCTTAATTATCCCCTTAGGAAGCTCTGGAGCTATCTCCAATTATCCTTCAATTTTTTCCTGTCCTATCCCAATGTCTCAGTAAAAAGCCAGGTTTTCTTGAAAGGCTAAATGGGTGGGATCTGCCAAATGATGTAGAAGGGAGCTGTTCCACAGGGTAGGGGCAACCAGGGAAAAGGCATACTTCCAAGTTTCCACTAGCTAGCAGAATTTCAGGGAAGGGATCTGGAGCATGCCCTACCCTACCTTTACATAGACACAACAATATGTTTAACTGCACTGCCAGGACAACATAGTACAAGAAGAAATGCTCCATGTTTTCCTGAGAAAATACAATACAATATCTACCAATGAAGCAGAGTATATAAATACATTTTCATTAAAATTGAATGTAAGCTCCAAATAACTGCTATTCTCTATCAATAGCTGTCATCTGCAGGCACAGTTAGCCATGATGATAACCAAAATAATATGTATGTCACAGTGGTGGGTTCCTGCCGGATCGCACCGGATCGCGTGCGCTCCCATTCAGCAAGGAACCCGGAAGTAAGTTCCTGCCCCGCCCCTGGCGACGGGACGGCGCTTGCCTGCGCTCCACCAGCTCAGGCGCGACCGGAGACGTTTCTCTGCTCAGACATGACTTCAGTGGAGCGGTGGCAGCCTGGCAGGCTGAGCCTGCGTCCCTTTCAGGAGCTCCGCTCCGCTGAGGAAACGTCTCCGGTCCCAGCCGAGCTGGTGGAGCGCAGGCAAGCGCCGTCCCATTGCCAGGGGCGGGGCAGGAACTTACTTCCGGGTTCCTTGCCGAACGGGAGCGCGCGCGATCCGGTGCAATCCGGGAGGAACCCACCACTGGTATGTCATGACATTGTGCTGCACTCTTATTTTTGCATTGTAACATTGATAACAAGCATCTAAGGACAAAGGTTGCGTCACTATACTTGGATATACTCTACATCTCTGGATACCAAGCAATTTCTAATTAAAATCTGTACTGTGCTGCTGGGTGGAGGGAGGGGGGAGAGAACACAAAAAGAGATTTCAACCAAATTAGTCTCCCAAAGAGAAGAGAAGTTCAAAAAAGGTCACAGAAGAGCTAGTTTCTGGTGAAACATGTCCAGGCTAAATCATGTATGCTGTGCTTTATGTTCAGGACAGAAGTGATTTTCTTTTTTTCTTGGGTGGGGGAATTCAAGGCAGTCATAACAGTTAAGGGGATGAATGACATGGTGGTTTAGTAGAGAAGACATTCGCCTCTCAACCGGAAAGTTGAGCGTTCGCTCCAAAGTAGCTGCAGATGTTTCTCTCCTAAGGCACAATGAAAAATATCTGCTACTAACTCCGTGTAGGCATCAAGAAAGGAATCAGGCCAATAAATGCTCAAATCCATCCAGTCGTCCCGACTCTACCCAGTATAGGGACTACAGAGTTGTGAAAAGGGAGCATAAGAGTTAAGGGGAAGAGAAGTATAATGCTGGGAAGATCAAAATGGTGGTAGGAAGGTTGGGTACATCATGCCAACAGCATCTAACACATCTAACAATACTATGGCAGCAACAGCAGCTAAGGCAGGGGTGGGTAATAAATTTTCCTAAGGGGCCAGATGAGAAACTGGGACTGTGGTGGAGGGCCAAACCAATAGAACCCCGAAGATGGATAGGCACACATACTTAAAATTGAAAAAAGTAACAGACCACTTCAAAATAAAAGCAATGCAGTTGTATTGTGTGCATGGCGTACACTTATTTACATTTGGTTTCTAATTTCCTATTGACCTCACATGGACCGGAAAGAGACAGCCAAAGGACTGGGTGTGGTCCGGAGGGAAGGTGGGGCATAAAATGCTCTCTTCGATCTAAGGGAAAATAGAGAAAGGCAGGTCCTGGGAAGATCATATTGATTCTTTAAGCATAGCATATCCATCTCTCTGTATTTTGCTTTGGCCAAAGCTTGGAACCAGCCAAATATTCTGAATTTTTGTTCTGCTTAACTGGTCTCCCTAGAATAGTTCAGTAGAGCTTTCAAGTTATATTTGTTTTGAGCTTGAAACAAAACACCACCTACTTCTACTCTTTCTTAATACTTTGATGAAATGATACATATGATCAATGTAAATCAGTGATATTTGTATCATGAGACTCAAAAATAATCTCAGTGGGACACAGATTAAATTCTTGAGACTTCAAATCTAATTTACAGTATACTTTAACTAGTTACTTGTGTTTTTTTTTGGGGGGGGGAAGTTGGAGAGAGTACTCCTATTTTGATGGGAACCCGAAGGCAGTTCAAAGGCATATAATATTTGCATGTGAACCCAGAATTAATGTAGTTCATGAGCCCTTAGTCATCTGAATTATAAATTGAGTCTGAATGAGCTTCATTTTAGACCTAGAACTTAAGCCCTATCTCCTAACAGAAAAATTGTTAGGAAGCAGAATTGTATGTTTAAAGCACCTAAGTACAACAAAAATAAATGTAAAAACATAACTTAAACTAACACAACGCAATAAAGGAATAAATAATTATGGGTCCATGATATTAATATTAAAGCTAATGATTACTGTCAAATTCCCAAGTCTATCATTTATAGATTTGATGCCCTTGTTTTAGTTTCCTGAATTTAGAAGCACAGATTGGTATTATAGATCACATTTTAGTCACGTTTCTCATTATGCTGGCTTGAAAGCAATTTCTGAAAAATGTATAGATATTATGGAAATAAAAAATATCTTAAAGGGAAGTTTAATGAAAAGAATGCTGGGGAAAAATTACTTCTGGTTCTAAACCCAGAACTGAAAAAGTGCGTAGCATCTGACAATACAATGCAATGCTGCCATCTACAGCTAAGAAATCAGAACTTCAAACGGCTTTCACAAACTGCATTACAACTTTCCAACTGAACAATGCTATCCAATTTTTCACTATGAAAAAAAAAAGAATCAGAGTAATATTTAAAAATCACAGTTATTTTCAATATATGTGAAGGAACAGAGATTACAGGAATGCTCAAATGTTTACTCATGTCAGGAACAATAAATGACCACTATCCAGTGACCATTCAAAATAACAACAGTGATGAGTGAGGGATACCTATGACCAGTCCTCAAAGTTACAGATGTCCCGGCACTCATGAGTTGGGTGTTTGGCAACCCACTTGCACTTATGATGGTTACAGCATCTTGTGGGCATGTCAACTTTCCCAGCCAGCTTCCCACAAGCTAAGTCAATGGGGAAGCTGGCAGGGAAGATCACAAGTTGCTGAAATCCTCATCCGCTTGGTAGCAGCTACCTCCAGCCTGCCATACCTCAAGGGGCATTCCTGCACCCACCCCTGCCTGGGAGTAGTCACCCCCAGCCTGGGGATAACTGGGGGCCACTTGTGCACCCACCTCCCTCCCTCCCTTCTCCATTCCATCCCATTTACTGTATGTGTCCCCTCTAAATGGAACTTTCCTTCCAGAGCAGGTTAAGGACTTCAATTGTATTGACATAAGGAGCTAACTAGGTAAAAGGTTAAGTGCTTCAGTCATAAAAACTATTTCAGAAATTGATTTAAAACTGTTGTAGCAAGCAAACAGAGATATCATGTGAATTAAGTAGATACTCTTCAGATTTTAAGAATTATTAAAAACATCAATGATGATTGATTGATAATCATTAGATAGACAGACCGAAGGCTTAAAAAGGATGCTGAATCTTATGGAAATTTGTGTGCACTAATTTCCTACTTTGCAGAAGTTAAAAACTTAAGATACTTAACATAAACTCTTATATTTATTTGCAACTGCGCATAAAAACATGACCTTAGCCATAGTCTTTACAAATGCTAACTTCACAGTTTGCTGCTGAAAAATGAGCAAATTATAACTGAGCTGAGTATCTCAACAAAAGTTATCAAGGGTCTGTGAGATTGTTGTGAAAAAGGTCAGCCTGTTACAAAATGCCTTCAAAAAAAGGCATCAACATCAGAATATTTATATCAGAATGACTGCAGTACCCTTAAAAAAATCACACAGTGACCTATGTATGGCTGTCTGAATGGATATTCAGAGCAGGAAGAGGAACATAAAAAGGCCACCAAAATGATCAAAAGAATAAAGCAGCTGTCTTTTGAATAACATTTATAAGTTTATATTCTGAGATTAAAAGTGCTGAACGTAGACAATTCCTCGCATAGAAATATTCAAAATGGGTTTGAAAAAAATTAACAAAGACTTACCCGTGGGCTCACAACGAACAGAAAGGACGGCAGCTCTGTGATTTGACAATACTGTTTCCATGAGGTAGCTGGCTGTTGATGAACGATGTGATCCGAGTGGCCAATTACTGCTTTACAGTGGCTTGTGAATACAAGGCCCTAAAAATGATAAAATTCAAAAAGGTTTCCAAAACTTGGACAATGTTTTACCACAGCAATTCTGTTCTAAGATATGCCAAAAATGAGCAATGTCCAAATATGTTCTTTTGAAGTATGAAACTTTTATCTTGCTCTGACATTCTAAAGCCACTGGTCTCTGTTTATGTTTCTTTTGAACAGGAATGCAATAGTCAACTTACAATCATTTGTATAGTTGGTTAGAAGCTGGAGCAGATGAAGAGCTCCAAGAAATGGAGCAATATTACAATACAACCCTCCTAAAAAAGAACCTGATATTAAGATTCTTTGATACAACATGCAGTTTTGATTGTTGCACATAGGGAATTGTGGTTCTTAACGTCATTTTATGTGCCTTGGCTCCCGTGCTCCATGCTTTTAGGGAGCATGACACCTAGAGGGTGAATGCTGAATATTGAAACAAGAGTTGTTTCACCACAAGTACTACTTAAATATGCACAGCCTGTGCGATGAATAAGATGGCAAACTAAACTATCTACTACAGCTTTTCTTTCCTTATCATGTTCGTGTAGATCAGATTATTTAATTCTGAGATTTCTGGAATGCCTTAAATTTATGAGTAGGGAAAATTTAAGACTGTTAGAGGACATTCACTTATTAGCAGGAATTCCTGACGGTTTGTTGAATTAAAAGCACCGAGATGAAGACGTTACATACCTGCAGCAAAGTGCAGCTGTGCAAGTTGAGTGGGGAGAGTGGAAAACTGACATCCAGCACAAAATCTTGATTCTTCAGATACCGAGATTGATGCTGGTCTTCTTTTTCTGGCTCCTTCCAGAATCGAAAGTGGTGGAGCCTGTAGGCGGCTTTCAGAGACAGGAAAAGAGCTAACCATCTAGGGGGGGAAAGTATACATTCATACTTTTTGAACAGGAATGTAATAGTCAACTTACAATCATTTGTATAGTTGGTTAGAAATTAAAACAACACTGAAAAAAATGAAATTTTGACGAGTTTTCACACTTAGAACCATTGGAGCATCCCCATAATCAAGTGATCAAAAGTTGGACGCTTGACAACTGGCATGTATTTATGACAGTTGCACAACGTCCCATGGTCATGTAATCCCCATTTGTAACTTTCTCAACTGGCTTCCAACAAGCAAAATCAATGGGGAAGCCAGATTCAGTGAACGACTGCATTATTCACTTTAAAACTGCAGTGATTTGCTTAACAACCGTGGCAAGAAAGGCCATAAAATGGGGCAAAACTCACTTAACAACTGCTTTGCCTTGCAACGGATATTTGGGGCTTGAGCTACATAGTTTGCAGTAGTTATTGTAGTTGTTAAGTCAAGTACTATGCAAAAAAAAAGGGGGGGGTTGCTTAATGAACCATTATTTTTTAAACATGAATATGAGGAAACAGCTATTTTGGCATAATGTTTAGCCTTTCAATCTGCCCTTATTTAATTCTGAAGTCCAATGCCTTACACATGAAATGTTATAGGCAAATATTATAAGCAGAAAGGTGATTTTAAAACTAGCAAATAGTGAATGATCAATATTGTTTAGCAAATATACAGTTCTATAAAGAACAACAGTACATTTTTGATAATGATTCAAAATGGTTTAGCCTCACGCGAGCAAAAGCTTGGAAACTTAATTATTTAAAAAGAAACTGTACAAGAAAGATTCTTATATGTGTAAATTATTCCTTTTTTTGCCAAGATCTACAGGGACATTAGTGCACAATTGCTATAATTGGTCTACATTCATACATATTTATTCAATTTCAAGAATTGATAATTCAAATACAATTTTTAAAGTATAGGAAATGAGAGTTTAAGTGGTATACAGGTATTTGTAATAAATATTGTTCAAGCAATGGGTATTTCTGCCCCCCCCCCCCAAAAAGAAATTGCAATACACTGTATTCATAATTTTTAAAAAAATATCCCTACAATTACTTAAATCAAATGTGCTATTAGTTCAAGATTTCTCACCTGGCTAGGTGCCCTTTATGCATAAGGTTTGCCAATTCTGCTGGAGAAACATCAATAAACCGTAGGAAAGAGAAACAACTCCCTTTCTCAGCACCTGTAACATATAAGTAACAAAGATTAAAATGAGCTCCTGCAAAGAACTGGTGCCACACTGACTTTATAAAAACTAACAAGTGGAAAACACAATTTGGGCTTGTATATGAACATCTGCATCTCTCCCTTGTTTCACATTTTTTATCTTTGATTATTAAAACAATCTACTGCATAAAAGTAAAAAAAAAAGATCTTAAAGAGAGATCATTAATCACAACTTTGTCCCAGTCAATTACAGGTAATCCTCGTTTAAGGGACTATTTGCAGTTAGGAAATGATGAAAAAGTAATTTTGCAACCAATCCTCGCATTTAGGACATTCTCAGGTCTGTAAAGCAAAAGAACGATGAAGAAAACCACAATCCCAGTTGTGGTTTCATTTAGCGACTGCTCCACTCAACAAGTTTCTGGTCCCAATTATGGTAAACAAAGAATATCTGTATTGCACCTTCTCTCTAGAGCAGAAGATCACATGAGCCTAATTTTTATGAAAATTAATGTTTTCTGAAAAGCAGCGATATTAGTGGTCTGTGCTCAGCAGGAACATTTAATACAATAATAAAATATGCAAAGTTCAATAGTAAGGAATAATAGAAAATGGCTAAAGAAGGAAAAAGAGGGCCACTAAGAACGAGATGCATGGAAGAAGGACACATTTTTCCATCCCATAGGCAACAAAGTCATAGGCGCATGAAGAGAAAAAACAGGATGATAATAACTGCACATCATTTCCTTTCCTCTCTCTCTCTCTCTATATATATATATACAAAAAAAAATTCTAATTAAGTTTTGGAAAAAGTAAGAAGGGAAAATATGTTGCCATTATACAAAATCTGAGGACCAGAGGGTTAAACCATAGCACACCTAAGAATAATTACCCTTAATAACCAAATGAAGAGTCAAATAATGTGAAGCTGTGCTGTTCATAGTATAAATTCAGTTTGAGAGTAATTACAATTTGTAAAAAGATACGTAACTGATTTAGGTATTTGTTCATTATCATATTCAGTACTTCAAAGAATAATCTCAAGAACAATTTTGATAGCTTGAAATATTTTTTTAAAAAATCAATGAAAGTGGTAAATATTGAAAGGAAAATTAACACGAGGAAAGTCTTGAAAAGGACAGTGATAACATAAAAAGCAACTTTTCAAGATTTAAGTAACCCGAGTATTAGAAATGCTAAAATAGAGATTAGTTCAATTGTGAAATAAGCTAATTAAGTTGTTTACGACACCATTGTTTATATAATTTTAAATATAAGTTTAGAGAAAAAAAGCTATGCTATTATCATTTTAGGTAAGGTGATATGAATTAATTTCATCCCAATGTTCTCCCAGTCCTTTAACTTACCTCTTCTATGAAATAGAGACTGTTGAATGTAGTCTGGTGCAAAAGGAGAAAGTAAAAACTGCAACCACCTGGAAATTAATAAAGATTTAAAATCTTAGGATGTAAATATTAATTGAGTTCAAACTTGCTTTATCACCTATCATTGCTCCAAGAATTGTGGGACATTGTTGTCTTTACATTATTAGCCAAAATCATTCTCTTGAGAAGCCTGGAAGTATATACTATGCTCCTATACAGCTAAGCTATGAGCCGCTTTAGCATAACATTAGAAGGGGCTGAAGGAGCTACAGATCTCTCGTTAAGAGCAATAGTTGAAGAGGTTTCCCCTGATTACATAGGTTGCATTGGAAAAAACTGAACATTATATAATACTGCTTACCTGTCTCGTGAATGGTTAAACACCCTGCTCTGCCCATGACGATAAAGAAACTTTGAAATCTGATATGGCTTTAGTGAAATGTGAAATGGAGACCATGTTTCTTGTCGCTCAAAGAGCTCTGGATGATTGCAAACCTGTATGGAAATGTAATAATTAATTATTACAATAGCAACAACAACAATAATAATGAAAGATTTTGTAATAAAATTATGTTTTGTAATAATATTACAAAAATTATTATTCTACATGTTTGGAAAAGTATGGGTACAATTTTCAGGATTTAATTTTTTACCTTGCTATTCCTCAAAACAGACATTTAAAACATGATTATTTCCCTTACCCTGTAAAGCAGATCATGCCAAGTTATTTTTTCATTATATACACTTCAGTCACACATACCTTATCAGTAAAAAGGAATAAAACAATGCAAAATAACATACATAACAACAATAACATCATATATTCCCACTTCATAAAACAATAATATAAATAACCACTTATTGTACGGAAACCCATATTTATGTCCAGTATGAAAGGCTTCATATAATTCCTACAAATTCCTGATAAATTTGAAAATTCTTTAATTCTGAGGAAATGTTGTTGCAGAGAAGGGGATAGTAATAAAGAAGGTTCACTTTTGCAGCCCTGAAGACAGTATCTCTCAAAGTAAGATTCCCAAAGAGAGCCCTCTATCCTGATCTTACTGGAAGGGCAGATAATGCTGAGAGCAGTAAGATATGTAGGCTTTGGAGGTGACAACCAATGCACCTCAAAGCCAACTGTCAACCTGTATAACTCACAGAGTAATAGTATTCGCTGGTTGAAGCAAGAAGCACCTGCAAGTTCTTGAATCTCTGCCTTCTGGCGTGTATGGGGTGTTCAGGGAAGGGTAGCACTTCTGGTGTAGGGGCATGTCGTGTATTTTTAGGGCAGCTCGTGTCTTCTGGACTCTATATAGCTACCGAATGATTTTCAGGGGCAGCCTCACATAGAGCAAACTGCAATAATCTATTTGAGAGGTTGGATTACAAAAGGCGCTATCAATCCAGGAGATTCCCAATTATGAACCAGTTCTAAACAAGCCAGTGCATTCGGTCCAGGTATTGGGCCACAGAGAACTTCACAATCAAATTGAAATCTGAGTCTTTTCAGTCATAGTTAAACATCTAACCACTATTCTACAGTGATTGTTGTAAACAATTTGTAAACTACAATTTGCAACATATATTCTTCTAGAATAGGCAGAGTTGCCTTTCCCATACTTACATATTATCTTCCCAAAATGCTCAATTTTCCAACAGACTATATTGTCACAAAGTGGCAAGTTTACCATTGCAAATTATAAAACAAAGGAGGAAGATCTTAAGTAAGTTAAGCAAATGTAATCTGTTAATCATGCATTACGGAATGTGGGTAAAAGCTACAAACGTTTTCTTGAGACAAGCATTTCAGAACGATGGGTTTTCCTAAAC
Source organism: Natrix helvetica (assembly GCF_964273705.1). Lineage (NCBI taxonomy): Eukaryota > Metazoa > Chordata > Lepidosauria > Squamata > Natricidae > Natrix > Natrix helvetica. The sequence continues at coordinate 70,983,124 of NC_138548.1, forward strand.
TCACCTTCCTAAACTGCATGACAAGGTTCATAAGGCTACTAGTAGTGTTCTGGGCTTGCTGAGTAGTTCCCATGGAGGATTGTAAAAGGTCATCAATTGAAATCTTATTCTTCAGAGCTTGATATAATAATTTCTGTCGACTGGTCTGCTGACAATACATAAGAATCTCGATCTAAGAGAGAGGAAAATAGATTAAGCTATTGCCAACAGAACATTATATTAAATCCAAGTTCACAAACACAATCCATAAGTAATTTTGGGGAGTAAGAGATTTTTCCCAGAAATCTTCACTGTAATGTCAGGATGCAGAATTAATATTCTTAGCTACAAATATTCAGATAGGAAAAACCCTGACAAAAAATCTATGGAATATTACTATATAACATAGTAATGATGTCAGAGTTCTCTTTTAGGAAAAGCTGGATTAATACTTTCAAAGTTACGTCTTCACAGCTTTGTATGATTTAGCCTAGTCTACAAGTGACATACTTTTGATACAGATTTGGGTATAATATTCACCAATGACTGATATATTTTCTGATGATTAAAAAAAATTGATTCAGAAAAATAATATTATTATTTGTACTATTCAGAACAGCATACAAGTATAAAGCCCAGAAATATTCTCAGCTACTGATATATGGAACTGGATGGAGATTCTGCTCATTTGATTGATTTTTGTTCCTTCTCTTTCCACAACTCTTTTATTACTCTTATGATTTATTTTGCTTGCTTCTTAATTTGCTGGATTGGTTTGCTATTATTCTTATTACAAACTTTACAACCTTGAATTCTTTTAAGAGAATAACAAAGTATTGGGGCATCCTGTAAAGGATCTTGATGAGATTTATGTCCAATTTGGGAGGTAGTCAGCTTGTGTCAATTCTGTTGACCTTGCCTCACTTTGCTACACTTCAGCAGAACAAGTGCAAAAATCATACATCAAAATGTGTTCAGTTCATGGATCAAGAATTCCCTAAGGATACCATTTAGGTAATAATCATCGTGCATGATCAAAATGATCAAAACTGTGCATATATTGGAAAATTTAAGTTATTTAAAAACTTAATTATGTAAAATATTACCATTGCACTGCGATGATAATCACTGCAAATAAAAATCAAGCACCTAACAAACACTCAGAAGTAGTACTACCAGTATTACAGTCCTGTTGGAGCGCTAAAGTGCTTCTGGGTTGAAAGGATTAGCTGGTGACATTACTGCCTTTGACTTTAAGGTGTTTACTATTCTGATTTATTAATTGTATGGTCAAATATATTTATTTATGCAGATACACAAAGTCTGGAAGTAGAGAAATATTATCATTTCTCTAGAAAGGATGGATCCCGAGATGCACTTTGGTCAAATGACGTACTTTTTGCCAATTTTCTTTTCCCCCTGGAGCCAGTTTTCGGGGGCAACAGAGTACTATAGGGGAAATATAAAATAAATGAAATTAGCTTTCCCTTCTTCTTTTAAGACAGCAGATTATCTAGCTAAAGGGATATCTTTAGCTGAAGCAGATCATTTAGCTGAAGGGACGTCAAGCTCAAACCCGTTATTGAAAAAGCATTTTTAAGAATGCTGATTTCACATCACTTAGAAAAATCGCACACTGATGTATAATGGGAAGGGGGAAAAGAAGAGGACCAAAGAATTTATTATTATTTTGATTGGCACCTTGTCTGACAGTTCATTTTCCACATCTTTCTTGATTCTTCTCAACATAAAAGGTTTCAGGATCATGTGCAAACGTGACAGTTGATCTGAAAATGAGAAAAACAATCCATAATCATTTATCTAATGTTAAAAATGCTCTGTTATAAATGATTGGCTCAAAACTGGGAAAAGAATCTGCAATAATTATATACTGGCACTTTATTTAATCTGTGAACAGAATAGTAACTAGGATTAGAGCAACTGAAATTGAAATTGATGGTAGAAACATCAACAATGTCAGCTATATTAAGCATTCTACTTTGATATCTGGAAGACTTAAGAAATCTCATGCTGAAGGCAAAAAGCTTGTCTGTTGCTCAGCAATTTTTTTTAAAAGTCCCAAAATTATGTTGACAGGTTATGCCAACACAATGCATGTTTGCAGGGAAGACATTGAGCTACTAACAACTTTATCTTCCTAGGATCAAGTGTTCATAATGATTATAGCCATGAAAAAAGAAACAGACATAACTAGGGCTGAAAATGGGATCTTGTCAAAACGTATAGTCAAAATACTAATGTGCGGAAATATCACACTGACAGTAAAGGTATGTATTATCAAGATCATGTTTTCCCAACTGTGACATGGTTGTGAAAGGTGGATGATCAAAACAGCTGAACAAAGAAAAACAAATGCCTCTGAATTGAGATATCGGAGAAAATGGTTGAGTAAAACTGGAAGACTGCTCACAGAAAGCATTAACAGTGAAGGTAATACTTAAGGATTTTGGACACACAAAGCAAAAGAAAAGGACACTGGAGAAGATTATATACTTGAAAAAAAATAAAAAAAACTGTTGAAAGGAAGTCTGGAAGTTAGTGGATAGATATTCACACTGATGGCAAAAGCATGAATCTATAAAAATGTAAAGAAGCAGCTGTAACTATCTTGATGAAATAATGTCCATTGGGTAATAAAGGGTCAGAAGTGACTGAACAACCATTAACAAATTACAACAGAGTCATAATTACTAAATATTACTTTAAATATTGGCAGCAGTATATTTTCAATACTAATTGCTGCAGAAGGTGAATGGAACAGTACTATTATATAAATGACCTGGTTATAAACTTTCCATGGGCATCTGATTAGCTATTGAGAGATCAGAACAATGAGCTACCCGAGCCTTTAATTTGATTCAGTGCAGTTCTTCTAATGTTCTAAGCAACTTATAACAACTGGTTATTAAGACATATGGGCAATTCTGTTCAAGTGGTAGAATTTGAATGCAAAGTATACTGAATCATGCATACTCACTCTCATCAATGGCAGATTTATTTTCCGCATGGCTTTCAATATCTTTAGAAAACCATTCATTAAACTCTTCATGGGAGTCAAACAATGTTGGCATAATGAAATGAAGCAAAGCCCAGAGCTGCAAAAGCAAAGAAAGAAGTGTGATAAATACCCCATTAACTAATACATCTTAAAACTCATTTCTTACATATATTGTAACGGTTCAAGGAAATTTCTTTCCAAAATTGTCAACATGAGTCAACTGGACTAAAAATTCAGAAATCCTTTCAGTAACAATGACAGTGAAGACTACATCAAAACCTGATAATAGATTGAGGAATGTGATTTTCTGAGCACCTCTGGACACAAACAGAAAGAGGCAGGCAAGACTATAAGAATGCACAGATTATACCTCAATCATGTGTGGAAACATTAAATTTCTACTATTTATAGAAACCAAACATGAGAACAAAACATGCATACCTCAGCCATAGTGTTTTGGATGGGTGTTCCTGTCAGCAATAGTCGGTTTCGACATTGGAACTGAAGTAAAATTTTCCAGCGGACGCTAAATACCAACAGATTTTGAAGAAACTGATTTAGCAAGTGGCAATAAAGGAACACAGCGCTACTTTTGTTTTTAATAATGTTAATTCATAAGACTTCTAGGTAAAATAAAATACTATGCAGATTTTACTTCCATTTAATCTGTCTCTAAAAGCGCAATTCTACAATGTAACATGAACAATTTATAAGCAGCTCAAATATAACTATGAAAGTACAATTTATTAAGAGAGTCAGATTTGGAAGTCTTAAACAGCACAGCTGATGGCACTCCTTCTTCTCTATTGACCCTCTCCTGCACATTCTACTTCCTTGGCCACCACTGCTTGCCCAGAGAAGAGCATCTGATGGGAAATAGGGTTGTTGTAAATTCTTTGTTACTGGAAATAGTTCTGGCAGGGCCCATGGAACCTAAATATAGTCGATGCTTCTACTGACTTACAACCTAACCACTTACGGTACAAAAAATTAATAAATCATGGGATCTCCCTAGCTACAAATAAAACAAAAATACATTTTAAAAAGTGATAGCATTTCAATACTACAATTAATTACTGCATCTAAGCTTCCTTTCTTCACTGGTAAAATCAGTAAACTCTTTCTACTACATAAGATACCTGGAGCTACTCTTGAGTGCCTGTGCTTCATCCAACACCATATATTGCCATTTCACCCGCTGAAAATACTTGACATCTTGGACTACAAGTTGGTAACTGGTGATCACCACGTGGAAAGAAGCATCCTGAGTATACAAAGTCTTCTGTAATCAGAGGGGGGGGGGGGGCGGGAAATGAAGTTCCATGAATAAAATTGACCCATCAAATATACCCAATAATTTTTACATCAGTTTCCAAGCTGAGTGAGCAGCTTGTTTCTAACCGGACACTTATGCTATCTTAACATACGATTAGGCAGATTTATATGCATATGAGTGAAGTAGAAGGTTACAATCTTCATGGCTGTTTAATTTACAAGCATTTCAGCAGTAGAAACTTCCTTCAAACATGGAATTATCTTGACTGGAGGTCTGTACTATACTTATTACAACACAAGATGAGGTTAAATCACTAAAGAAAAAAATCTATGTGCATTCAGATAATCACTCAATTAGCCCTCAAATATATTTTAATAGTAAACACCAAACATTTTGCAAATTCTAATCATTAGCTAGAGAGAATGAAATTCTCATGTTAAGGGAAGAGTTTATGTCCATGTGAAAATAAGAAAGATTTTAGGACCTTAAAGATAAGTATTATTATAAGAAATATTATAAGCTTATTGATTATTAAAAAACATTCCCAAATCTATTACAGAAAGACAAGAATACATTTATTCTTTAGATAAATGAGAGGGATAGTACCTGACTCCAGAATTTCCTGATCACTTTTCGGTCATTGGGATTTCCCCAATATGGTAGCACCTACAACATATAGGAAACAGACAATATAAGTACTTATTTACAGGAGCCCTTAAGTTCTTTCAGATTTTTGTCATTCCTTGTTAACCAGATTCAGATTTCTGATCTTTTACATCAGGCTTGGCAGAAACAGAGTTAGGAGAGTAGGAAGTAATATAAATCTACAATTTATTTTAAGAAATTAGGAAAATTGAAATTATGGAATGATCATGTCAGCAGTCACCTTAAATCTTGGAACAAATCTGGCGAACTCCTGATGCCAGTTGTTTAATGTGGAAGCTGGTGAAATAATTAAAAAGGGGCCCCAGATGTTCTCTCTCTGGAAGGAAAAAAAAGTTTAATTAAAAAATGTTTAATACAATCTTTAAATAAATATCAAATATGATGAGCAAGCAAAGTAATACACGCAATTTATACTGATTTCTTCAGTCATAAAATAAGACGGAAAGGAAGAAAAAAAATGCCTGAATAGTTTTTTTGAACATAATTACTTTGAGGTATGGCAGTAATATGCATACATAGCAACCTTTGCTTTTTATTTTCAGTGCAAACTTATATTTATGTAGTTCAGGGTATCTAATATAGTACAAGTGTGGCACAAATCCCTTTATAGGCAACCTGGGCTTGCAGATCAAAACAGCCAAAACAAAGGTAAAAGAATACTGTGTAAGACTGAAGGAGAGATAAAAGTCTGGGGAGGATCAATTATCCCCAGGAAGCATAAGAGATGCCGAGTACCAGAAAAGACTGTGAAATGAAAAAAATGAAAGCCTCAATTCAATAATGCACACAGAAAGGAAATGTTGTTACATATATGCACAGACACATTACATAGACATGGGCCTTATTTCAATCATGTAATAGGTCCGTGATAGCGAATCTATGGCATGTGTGCCACAGGTGGCATGTGTAGCCATTTATTAGGGCACGCAGGCGCTGCTCTATCAGCTGGCCAGCACACATATGCACGTGCTGGCCAGCTGACTTCAGCCTTCTTTTGAGGCAGTTTTTCACCCTCCAGAAGCTTCCTTGAAACCGGAAGTCACCATTCCCGAACTTCCAGGTTCTCTGGAGGTCCGTTTTTCGCCCTCCTAGGCTCCTAAAAAGCCTCTGGAGCCTGGGGAGGGCAAAAAAAAGTGCCAAAACCGGGGATGCACACATAGCATTATGGGTATGGCACGCCGGCGCACCCACCCACCCACCCCGCTTTTGGCACGGGAGCCAAAAAAGGTTCACCATCACTGTAATAGGTGCTTGCTCTCAGCCAGAGGTTAAAACACAAAGAATCTACCTACCTCAGCCAGATGCGCTAATAAGGCAATACTCTGCACAGTTTTACCCAGCCCCATTTCATCTGCTAGGATACCATTGATGCCCTGAAAGAATGGAATTGAAAACTTCAGTCTGAGTAAGGCATAAAAAATAAGCATATCTAGTAACTTGAAAATCAATTCAGTATTAAACATCATTTGTCTTCAAAGACCATGAAATCATAGTTCTGGAAAGTTCTGTTAATCTTCTCCTTTCCATAAAAATATACCAGAAAGCATCTCTGGAAATATACCTGTATTACATTTCCACAGACGACATTTTCATTTTAGGAGTGGGAATACAATATAAGTAACCTTAGTTCGGCCCTCTTTTTGGAGTCATGCCAAGAAGTTATTTGTTTTAAAGATTTTGCTTCAAGAAAAACAAACACACCTGCTCATAAAGGTTGGCTAGCCAATTCATGCCTTTCAATTGGTAACCTTTTAATTTGCCATTGAAAATGGTAGGCTGTGGAATGTCCTCTCCTGCCCGGATGGAAGGATTGGCAAGGCTGTAGCTCTCTCCAAAGCCAGTGCCAAATTTATTGGCAGCTCGAAGTGCAGCTGCCCGGCTCTCCTTAGCATCTTCATCAAAAGACCTGGTCTAAACAAAGGGAGGGGGAAAGGGTTAGAGGGATAATCTTACACAAAATTAACTAGTCCAAATCCCAAGCTTACAGCTGAATAAAAATGCATAGGATAAGATACATCTTCTTTCGTTTGTTAACATGGTCTCATACATACGAGAAGGATAAAACATAAACTAATACAGTGTGCAATCTTCATCTTAAGATTGCAATTCAATTCATCTTACTCAATTCAATTTCTGAACTTGAAATATTTGATATACCTTATCACGACTACTTTTCATACAGTTCCTTGGGATAACATTCACTTAAAATATATGCCGTTTCATTAATCTTAATAAATACATTACCTAATTATGGATATCTTTAAGACTAAAGATAGTAATTTACAAGAAATAATGAAAAGTTGCTATTCCAATTCCAGACATTTTAAAATTTAAAATACTTTCAAATTTAAATTATATTAAATTGTAGACACTTACTTGGGCCTGATGAATTCGAAAAGCATCTTCAGCGTTCTTCAAAGCCTGAACCTTGTAATAGTTACTATCTGATAATAAAGCAAAATTTAAAAACAAAACAAGGGTTAAATTACAAAACTCTACTTATAAGCTATTCACCAATTTCTGAAAATTACGTTTGAAATAGAGCTAAACAGATTGTTTGATAACATGCTTCACTTACCGAGAAAAGTGCCTCTCTCTGTCTTGCTATTTGTGTCTTTAATTAAGGGTTTCAGAGAGGCACTTCATTTGCAAGTAATGCCCCTCATTAAACAATCAGCCCTAATTCACAGTTCAGGATGAGCAAGCAATGTAGCAATGTTAGGATTTCCCTAAATCTCAGTAGAATTTAGTATCATACTTACCATAATCTTCTTGAGTAATGTTGACAACAACTCCTCCACCAATATCAATCTGTCTCTGGATAGAACTATCTTCAAGTTTCCTCAGAATTTCTTCCTGAATTCCATCATGTCCTGTATCTCGTTTGCGACTCATGAAGTGGGCATACAACTCCGTTTGGGTTATCAGGAAATTAAGTTTTCTCTGCTGTCTTTTAGCCTAAAGTCATTTATAAGTAAATAAAATGAATAATTTCACACATAAAGATTCACAAAGGACAGTTTCACAACCGAGGACCTAAAACAATGATTTATTGAATGATGGATAGCTATTGATGTATTGAGTAAAAATATATATCTCAAAATATCTAATTAGCTGGAAGAACCAACCTATATGTTCTTGATAATTTAAAAACATCTTATTAAAACAAGTATTACAAAGTAGATCACTCTAACTTTACAAAAATCAAAAGATGAAATGTGAAGAGAGCACATTCAAAAATTACAACAATTTTAATAGGTAATAAAACATACAATGAATTTTGCACTCTCAGAGAGGGGAAAGGAAAATCCTGTTTTTCAACTGAAGAAGAATCCTAGCGTTTTAAATGTAGGTTCAGCTTGGAAAATTATGAAAATGCATGCTAAAACTGCATATAAATTTGTTAGGGAAACTTTAAAAAATAATTTGGATTAATATTAAACTTATGACATGGATAATATTAACTAGAACTTTATAGTCTAGATTTGGACTAGTCAACATGATGTTCACAGACATTATATGTTTGCTTGCACATTCCCAGGTATATGTATTTATTCACTGACAATGTATTTTTAGATTCACTTAATTAAAAATGAAACTAATAAATGGGAAATTGGAAACTAAATCCTTAGCTTCCAGCATCATCCTTATTTACAGAAATGTGTCTGGTTCTTACATAGATCACTTTAGAGAATAAAAATAGTAGATGGGTACATCTGTCCAGGAAAAAAAAGTGGGAAAGGTTGAGAGTACTCAAGCTAGAAAAAAAGCAAATTTGTCATTTGTTCATGATAAATGGCAATCCATAAAAAACAAAACCATACAATAACCATTTTGTGACAGCATTCAGGACCAGCCCTCAGCATTCTAAAGGTTACTACTAGCCCAAAAGATTTCCTTTCCTTCCTCTAGAAAATTGATTTCAAAATTCAGAATTAAATAAAAATTAATTATAAAAAAGAAAATGGATACTTTATATTGCGCTGACTCTGTAGGACAAGAGCCATGTTAGTCAATGGTGGCAAAAAATAAGATGTCTTGTGAGCTGGAGCTCACTTCATCAAAGGCATGCATACTAGTTGAATCTGATAAAGTGAGTTGTAGTTCAAAAGAGCTTATGCCTTTTAATGAAATCTGTTAGTCAGAAAAGTTGTCCCAGTCGCTGTCTGATTATTTGCTGCAATGTCTGCTGTGTTAATATTCATTCCCTAAATGAACTATTCTTACTTCTCTCATCTCCTCATCCAATTTGCGCTGTTCCAATGCTTCTTTCTCTGCTCTTTTGCGGTGCTCTTTTTCCACTTTTTCATATTTTTTCCAATACAGAAGCATCTCCTTTGTTAGCCGACGTGCCCTTGGTAGAGTTTCCTTGCAATTCTTTTGGGCTTGAATAGCTGCTCGACGCACTTCTCTCATACACTGGTGAGCCAGCTAAAACAGAAAAGAAAGAGGGAAAATTACAGTTAGGCAAAGAGAGAAAAACCTGGAAGAGAAGTTTATATTCTCTAGTCTTGCACTGGAAACACTGTTTTTGAGTATTTCCTAGTACCAGAACTGAAATTTACAAAGGCTGCTTTAATAATACCGTGGTCTTATATATTAAATACTTTCATTTAAAATCAATTTAAGATTAAAAACAGAAGTTTATCCTTCTGATGGAAATGATACTTTCTTCTTCTTGGAACTAAATAGATTATGGAAGTTAAATTGGGAAAAACCATGAGTACAGATATAGCTGCACAAATATATTATTCCTATTTGAAAATGACAATCACAGTAAATACAGATTCCTAATGAATTCATGCCTGGGTAACATAATGAACATGATGCATGACAAAAACCCCAAATTCAGTCCAGACAAGACAGTATAATTTATCCTTCACTGTTGAGGCTCCAAAGGAACAGGTCCCATTCTGTTCAATTTTCAAATAATTACAGGTAGCCCTCACTTGTTTAGCCAACTTCACTGTCTGCTGTTCTCCTTCCTAGCCCAATTCAAAATGTTTTCTTGATCTTCAAAGACCACAGTTCCTAGAACTGTGATTCCAGGAGCGATTTCTCTTTGCCTCTACATTAAGATTTTCTGTATACTAAAGTAATCATTGAAGTCCATTTCTGGATTCCCTGACCTCTGAGGCAGGCTATTATAATACACAGCTGTGAAATGTTCTTACCAGAAAGTTTTCCTGGTGCCTTTTTTGGTAATTATTTTTCATTTTTAAATTGATAAAAATATTTTTAATCTTTAGAAATCTGATGATTAAAAATGCTTTAATTGCATTTTTAAGACCACAATCCAATTCAAACTAACTTGATATTAGACCCTATCAATGCAATATGTTTTCCTTCTGCCTGGAGATATAGATCACTGAACCATTACCGGTAGTACTAAAAAATAGGTAATTTACTGTAGCTGAAGGACAAGATAGTAATCCTCTTAACATTACAACAACATTTTTTTAAAAAAAAGCAATGTATTGCAGTCCCAGTATTGTACAAAATGTTGCATAATATACCTTTCTGCTATTACTCAAGAATAAATTTCGGGCAGAGACTTTTTGCTTGTATGCCTAAAAAGGGGAGAAAAGAATACAATATTATATCATACTATAACAATGAATTTTTTCATAGAACTAAAAGTACCAACTAGAAATATCAAATATAATGATAGTCTTGCTTCAAAGGTGCAATGATATTCATTTGAATTTGTTACATAAATCAGGGGTGCCCAACCCACTATTGGGCCACGGCCTGTTCAGAATTGGGCCCCGCGAACAGCTGGTTAGAGTACGCACATGTGCAACTCAATTTGCATGAGTGGAGGGCCAGAGGGCACTTGTGTGCATGCATGCTGGCCCCCCGTTTGTGCAAGTTGTGCTGTGCGCATTGCCCTGTCTGCCACTTGCACGCGGGCCCACCTCTCTTTTTCCTTCTACCAGTTTTCTGGATTTCATCCTATGTATGCAGAATCATTGATTCAGGAAAAAAAATAATTTTATATAATTTGCCACAATCTAATTTTACCTCATATGTTTTCCCACTAGTAGTACATTTTAGTTTGCAGAGCCTACCTTGGGCAGTTCCTTTTTCGCAATGCTCAGCCATACTTTCCTCCGGCGTGCATTTAATTGTTCAATGGATAAATGCTTTTTCTTAGACCCTGGTGGTGGGGTATCATGAGAAAACTTGGCAAAAACTTTTATCTGGTGATGATGACGTCGTGGTGACTCCTCAGATGAAATGTCTTCATCCCTTCTTTTCTTTTTTTTCACCTTTTTCAATTTTGCTGGAAGAAGACAGAGAATATGATCAGTTTGCTTCCACAATCAGTTAAATTCAGAGCATTAACTCACATCTAATAATGGAACCAATTCGAAGTAGCAACTAATTTCTCAATTCTCTATAAATCTGCAGGGGGAAAAAAGACTAAATAATTCAAAAAGGATGACTGTAAGAAATATCAAAATGTCAAAACACCGTCATTTATAGTTTCTTTTTTAAGTAAAATGCTATTCAAATATTTGAGAAGATAGTTAATAAAGAAAAAGGAATAAAACGGAGTTCTAATAAATGCGGATAAAATCTACAATATGACAAAAGAGGAAATATAAAAGAGTTTCAGGGAAAGCATATCAGATTGGAAAAAGCTGTTCCAGAAAGATCACTCATGATTTATTTGTAAAGTGCACTAAGTCACTGTATAGCAGTAACTTTCAGGTTAGTTAATACAGGCTTCCCTCACTTTATGCTAGGATTACATATTCCAAAATCTCATGAGATGCTAAACCAGAACAAGGAGTCTTGTGGTAACGGATCAACATGCTGTTGCAGTTTTAGACCCTTATTCTTGAATACTTACTTAAGCATGTTTTATTTCTTGTCTCATGTTCTGTGTATAGTGAAAGCATTTTATTTACCTTTTCAATAACTGGATTTCTAGTGTGTGCAATTATAATGTCAGACAAATGAGCAAACTGCACCAAAGCACTCTGAATTCTTCATTATGTTCTGCGTAATACATTTGCCCAGACTAGGTCTGAGGATCTTTCACTAGCTTCAGTGTGGTTTAGTATGTCCAACTCAATCTCTAGCATTAGAAAGTTCTTTTTCACTTTAGGTACAGTGTTTCAATAAGGCATTGATAACAGCTTTGAACCCCCGGTATTAGTAGCATCTATAGACTGTATGGAAGTAGGAAGACAGGAATATACAGCTAGTAAAATTTCACAGCCTGATGGTAAATACTTGATACAAATCAATGCTCAGAAAAGAGTTAACATAAATATGCACCTTTTAATTTTTTTTCCTCTTTCAACTTCTTTTTCTTCGGCCCTATGAGATGACGCTGTTGTTCATAATAAGGATCATATGTAGACAGCAAACCTGCACTGTAATACTGATACTGCTGTAACTGAAGCAGACATAAAATAATTACTTTTTTTTTTAAATTAAGGCCTAATTAAGTAAGAAATGTAGCTGGGTAGAAAGTTCAAGTTACTTTGAATTTAGATTGTTTTTATGTTTGGTAATTACTGAATATATTAACATGATATGCTTAGTTATAAAATGGTACGGTATAATACAAAATCTGAGGAAAAAAATAGAAAGGAAGTAATACCAATGCCTCTTTCTAGTGAAAAGAGTGGTTTTTGTAACAAAGGAAACCAGTTACTGTATAATATTGGTCCAGTCACCCTGTCAACACAACCTACTACATAAGATTGCTAGGGAGATTAAAATCTGGGATAACCCCATTTATGCCACCTTGAGCATTTTAGAGAAAGTGTGCGATATAAGAATATATCTACATAAGTAGGACAGCCAATTTGATCTACTCTCCACTATAGTTTGCAATTGATGAATTTCTTTCTGGCCATTTTACCTCTTTATCTTTGCTGTATTTATTTTGATGCAGTTTTTTGTACTTGTGCAATCGCAGCATATTGTGAAGTTCTTCTCTTGAAAGAGTGAACTCTTCTCCTTCCCCATCTTCATCAATTTCTGATTCACTGTCACTGGAGTCATCACTCAGAAGAATGCTCTGCCAACGAGATAATTTCAATTCAACAACAGTGAACAAAATGACCAGAACAGGAAATAAGAATCTCTGAAACAGGCCAATGGGATTAAAGCTTCTGAAAAAAAAAAGGGGGGGACCTAACATCATTTACATACATAGAACAGTTTCACTGTTTAGCATTTCCTACTGTTTCTTCCTCCACCGCATTATTAACCATCAGGGAATCTTTTGAGTCTGCTTCAGTGATTGGTGCACCCATAACATTTCTGATTTCCTCCTTTAATGTAACCAGTTTCTCAAAATCACGACCAGGTGACCTCCACTTTAATCTTAGGGACATAACATTTCTAATGTTATCAGTAGCGAATGGGAAATTTCTTTGCAATGTTTCAAGAGGGATCTGTTCTATATGCTCAGGCAAAGTGGACTGTGAAGTTCACTTGTTGAAATTTAGTGATAAGCCACACATCTGGTCCAATGACACATTACAAAAACATAGTCTTCTTTCTGGCCACGATGGAAGAAGAGAAGCCCAATGTTTTGGGGTAACATGTTTTGGGACTTTTTTCTACAAGATTGCATTGGCGTACATTGTTGGTAAACTCTGGACAGATCTACCCTATAGAGGCAGTCCTCAGCTTATAACCATTTGTTTAATGACCATAAGCCACTTTTTAGAGTAACTTATGGCCAGCTCTAACACTTATAAGCATGCCCATAGTCACATGATCAAAATTCAGGTGTTCGGCAACCGGCAAGTACTTGCAATGATTGTAGCGTTCTGGGTTCATGTGATCACCATTTGCGACTTTCCCAGCCAGCTTCCCAAAAGCAAAGTCAATAGGGGAAGCTGGATTAGCTCAATAGATGCATGATTCATTTAGCAACTGCACTGATTCACTTAAAAATCATGGCAAAAGAGATTGTAAAACTAGGTATGATTCACTTAATAATTGGCTTCCTTAGCAACAGAAATTCTGGTCGCAACTGTGGTCATAATTTGAGGTCAATTTATAATCATGGTTGATGTTCCCCATTCTCAAAGTCTCCCAGCCCCCATTTCCTTAAGCTACAAATACACTGTAGAGAATCAGCTAATAGCTATGCTTCCTTTGAATAGTGCTGGAAGGAGCAGCTGAACTGGAGTGGGAAAGGAAGAGAAAATAAAAGGGAGCAAGTTACGTTGTTAATTACTGCATATGGAACAAGAAAGCCAAAAGAATAACACTGCTTCAGACCATCTCACTGCTGCTTGGTAAACCCATTAGATGAGCAAAAGGGGAAGGAAAAGATGGGGATTTTTCACCTCAGGTTTAGCATGGCTGAATACAATTAGATGGAAGAATAAAACCAGGAACTGGACAACAGAAAACGCAGGGGTGGGGAGTTCTGAGGAAAGCTAAGATATCAAAACTTGATGCTGTGCATTTCAAACCATGAGAAGATGGGAAGGATTAACAGAGGATTAAAAACCTGTAACTTTTACCGCAAGCATCAATTCTAGAAAACTAAAAAAAAATGTTTAAAGGAATGACATTTTTGGTTTTTTCAGAAAATGTTGCAGTTTTTATAGATTATAAGTTTATCAGATAGATCAGAATAATATAACAGAAGGATCACTAAGAACAGATCTGGATTTCAGTAACAAAAAAAACTCACCTTTAGCCATTTTCTGCTTTTCTTCAATTTGGAAAAGTTATATAGACTCCCTTTTTCTGTTTTTGGCTCTGTTTAAAGAACATCAAAAAACTTATATTGTGCAAACAGTTCAACTTAAAGATACTTTCAACAGAGAAAGCATTTACTCCAAACTGAATTACCACTGAATCATTTTGTAATCTGAACTACAAAAAAAGGAATCTTCTGATTATGTCTGTTAGCCTATAAGAACATCGCATTTCGATGAATTATTAATCAAACCCAATTGTTCCTGGATCCAGGTGATCTGCAAGACTAGCTCATATAATTATCATCAAAGGCAAAGTAAAATTATTTTTAAAACATCCTTACCAGATTGTAACACTCCATTGAGTGAATGTGTGTTTAACATTCCCGAACTTCCTGCTCCAGAAGGTTCTCCAAGCAATGAGGCTGCAGGCTCTTCCTTCACTTGCATCAAGGGACTCCCAGGCTGAGGAAGCAAAGGATTGTCATCCAATCCATCCTCACTTTCATCACTACAAGAAAGGTAAGAGATATACATTTATCGTAACAAAAGAGAAGTAATGTTACAAAAACAATTATGCTCCAGAGCAATTTTCATTTTTCTCATCTCTAACACCAGAAGGAAGTAAAGTTGACTTCAAATCCTGTGGATACACTGATATACTGAAGGTATTTTGGCAATAAAAGCAGTTTGCCACTGCCACCTTCTTGAATGCTTTTTCAACTTTAGTCTAGCCTAAAGCCCTGATATTCTCTGTGGTCTCCAGGTACTAATTATGCCCAATTCTGTTTAGTTTCCATACTCAGACAGGATTAACCAATTGTTGCCTGGCACTCTAACCCAAGGGTCCCCAACCCCCGGTCGACAGACTAGAACCAGTGTTCGGCCCAGTGGGAACCTGGCCTTGCAAATGGTGGGCAAGTGCATGAAGCTCCATTTGGTGCACAAAACTATCCCCCGACCACCACTGCCGAAACACGGACCACAAAAGGCTAGGGACCATTGCTCTAACCCTAGATGGATATAACGTATTAGATGTATGAATAAGATAAAATCAAGTATGATTTTATAAATATACAACATAATACAATTTAAAAATACTGTTATACATTTTTCCACATTCAGTACTGTATAGTTTGGTATGCTTTCAATTTTCTTCCATTTTTCTAGAAATCTTTCTTCTTCTTCCATGATTTCAAATTTTCCAGTTTGCATTAGAAAACAACAGTGACTTTGGAAAACTTAGTATGTTTATTTTTAAATACCCTTTGCTTTCAGAACTTAAATGAAAAATAAACACATGTTCTGGTCACATCTCCCTTTTTAAAAAAAACATTAAAGCAGCACAAGGATATGCATGTGGATATTTGGGCATACACTCTGCTCCATTCTGAATATGAAAATCTGAAGCTGACATTTTGATTTATCTGTAGGTCCCCATCCTTTTGGAGCTCATTCACCTTCATTACGGGAACTAATGTTAGGAATTAAGATAGTTGGAATATGAAATGAGTAGTTTTTTAAGTCTACATCAAAATGATTTTGATACCTGGATGCAGTCCTATTGAAGATGGCAGATGTCTGTCGTAAAAAGTGATCCAACCGCAGAGCTTTCTCCAAATACCGCAGATAGAGAGGCGTTGCCAGCTCTGTGCAGTTGCCATCCTCTCCTGAACCCAGCTCTGAGGCCATAGAACAAGTCTCTCTTCATGCAAAGATGTCTCCTAACGCACAGCTGTTTCAAAACAAAATGTTGTAGTTTAACATATCATACTTATTTTCTGGATCTTTTTTTTCAGTGGCTGGAGGAAAGTACCGTATTTTTCAGAGTATAAGACGCACAGGAATATAAGACGCACCAAGGTTTTGAAGAGGCAAATTTTTAAAAAAGTAGGTAGGTAGAGGGATAGAGGGAGCGAAAGAGAGAGAAATGCAGTAGGGAGGGAGGGAGAGAGTAGTTAGGTAGGTAGATAAAGGGAGAGAAATACAGTAGATAGGTAGGGGGAGACAGAGTAGGAAGGTTGGTAGGTAGAGAGAGAGAGATACAGTAGGTAGGTATGGAGAGAGAGAGTAGATAGGTAGGTAGTTTCCAGGTGTATTTCTCCATGTGCTGGAGAAGGAAATCGCTGACAATCTGCAGCACCTAAGACCTTGTTTCTGCTGGCACAGCACTTGATCAATCTAATTCTCATCAATCAGTTAAAGAGCTTTACAAAAGGGAAAAAGAAAAGTTTTCGCACTCGGCAAACATCCCCAAAACGGTCTGTTTTTCACAAAAATGGCCTCATTGTTTTTAAAAGGCATGAAGAGCCGGGGGGGGGGGGGGTTTGCAGAGTGCTGAGTGCTCCTGGGGGGGGGCTCAAAAATGAGCAAAAAAAGGCAATTTTTCGTGAAAACAGGCCCGTTTTTTGTCAAAAAAAATATGCATTCATAGCCTTATGGAGGCTTATAGAGTGCTGCGGGGGGGGGGGGCACGTTTTTTGCTCATTTCTGCCCTCCCCAGCCCCCAGGAGCTCTCCGAAAGCCTCCATAAGGGTATGCACGACCATTTTGGTGAAGGGGCGGGGCTTTGGGAGGCAAAAAAATGCTGTATTCAGTGTATAAGACGCACCCAGAGTTTCAGCCTCTTTTTTGAGGGAAAAAGGTCCGTCTGATACTCCGAAAAATATGGTGCATTATTTTCCTACATCACATTTCACACATGGCAAGCACAAAGAAGAATATAGTTAAGAAATCAAAAGTTGCAGAACTACACGATTATTCTACATAAAGTTAATTCCACCTGAAAGAGAAAATATGGAGATGGTGCTGGAATAGGCAAATAAATTACATCCTCCCCATATATATTTCCCCAGAGAAAAATTATTACTATCCAATTATTTGTATATACTTGTTCATATACAAGTTATAATCCCATAAAATTATTTTCCATATTGATTAAATGTATAGTGTGTTTTGTATATCACCCTCTACAGGGGTTGCATCCTGTCTATTTTAGGCTTATCTTTTGCTTCCAGTATCATAACAAACAAATCTCTGCGTTAATGGAATTGTGTTCTAATCTCTGGTCCAAATAAATTTCTAAAAACTCTCCTATATTCTCACTCTTTTTTTATGCCACTGACAGCATTATCTTGATATAGACCTCAAGCAAATTTCCGAATCCATCTTGCCTATCTCCTGAGAAACCAGTATGCAGGTCAAGAAGCAACAGCTAGTAAAACTGGACATGGAACAAATGATTGGTTCAAAATAGGAAAGGAATTATGACAAGGCTGTATATATTGTCACCCTGCTTATTTAGGTTATATACATGATGTGAAATGCTAGCTGAAAGCTAGCTCCCGAGAATTAAGATTGCTGGGAGAAATATTAACAACCTCAGACATACAGATGATATCTCTTCATGAGGGTAAAAGATAAGAATACAAAAGTTGGGTTGAAACTCGACATTAAAGAAACTAGGATCAGGGCATCTGGTCCTGGAAAATAGAAGGAGAAGAAATGGAAGCAGTGACAGATTTTATTTTTTGGGGCTCCAAGCTTACTACAGATGGTGACCGCAATCATGAAATTAAAATGTGTTAATAAGTTATAGAAAACCTAGACAGCATATTAAAAAGCAGAGACATCACCTTGTTTTCAAAGTTCTATAGTGTCAAAGCTATGGTTTTCCAAGTAGTAATGTATGGATGTGAGAGCTGTGCCATAAGGAAGGACGAGCACCTAAGAACTGATGCTTTTGAGGTGTGGTGTTCCTTGGGACTACAAGGACAATCAATCCTAAAGGAAATCAACCCTGACAGTTCCTTGGAAGGATAGAACTCAAGCTGAAGCTCTAATACTACAGCCACCTAATGAGAAGAGAGGACACATTGGAAAAGACCCTGATGTTGGGAAAGAGCGAAGATAAAAGGAGAAGGGGATGGTAGAGGATGAGACAATTAGATAGTGTCATTGATGCAATGTACATTAATTTGGGCAATAACTACAGCACAGTAGAGGGGGGGCTATGGAGAAGAGTCGAACAAGACTTAGTGACTGAACATCGAAATAGTGGTTAATGTGCTGAAGCAGGCGCCAGGTCCCCCCAGGTTCTAGTCCATGATGGCGAACCTGTGGCACGCGGAGCCATTTGTCAGGGCATGCGAGGCGCTGCCCTGTCAGCTGGCCAGCGCATATGCACGCGCTTACCAGCTGAGTTCACCCTTTTTTAAAGCCGTTTTTCGCCCTCCCCAGGCTCCAGAGGCTTTATAGGAGCCTGGGGAGGGCGAAAAAAGCCCCCCCCCCCCGAGGCTTCCCTGAAGCCTCCGGAGCACAAAAAACCGGCCCTACGGGCAAACCAGAACTTCAGGAACAGACTTCCGGTTTGCTCGGAGGGTCGTTTTGAGCGCCCCAAAGGCTTCAGGGAAGCCTCTTGACGGTCCCTGAAGCCTTCGAAGCGCTTAAAACGACCATCCGAGCAAACCGGAAGTGACTTCCGGTTTGCTCGGAGGGTCGTTTCGAGCCCTCTGAAGGCTTCAGGGAAGCCTCGTGAAGGTCCCTGAAGCCTCCGGAGGGCTTCTGGGGGTCGGGGAGGCTGTTTCCCCCCCCATGCTCCTATAAAGCCTCTGGAGCCTGGGGAGGGCGAAAAAAGCATGCAAAAATGGGGGGGTCGTGCCTGTAGTGTGCGCATGCGCACTGGGGGGTCGCACATTGCATTATGGGTGTGGCACGCCCGCATAGGCCCCCCCCCACTTATGGCATGCGAGCCAAAAAAGGTTCGCCATCGCTGTTCTAGTCCCTTAGGCATGGAAGGGGCTAGGTGTCCGTGAGATTCCCCTAGACTGGGAAATTGAAAAACCTCTATCTAATAACCCCTAACAGGACCAGTGTGGTAATTATGGTATATAACTGTCAATAAAGAGGCGTTCATCCTGGAGAATCCAAACATATAGATACCATATTTTTCGGAGTATAAGACACACCAGAGTATAAGACGCACCAAGGTTTGGAAGAGGCAAATTTTAAAAAAAAGTTTTTGCACTCTGCAGGACTCCCAAAAATATCCTATTTTTTGCAAAAACGGGCCTGTTTCCCCCCCCCCCAAAAGGGCATGAATAGCCTTTAGGAGGCTTGTAGAGTGCTCCTGGGGGATGGCCCCCGAAAAACTAGCAAAAATGGCCCATTTTTGGTGAAAATAGGCCTGGTTTTTTGTCAAAAAAAAAAGGCATGCATTGCCTTTCGAAGGCTTATAGGGTGCTCCTGGGGGCTGGGCAAAATTGAGCAAAAAAAAAAAACTTGTTTTTTGCTCATTTCTGCCCTCCCCAATCCCCAGGAGCACTCTATAAGCCTCCTAAAGGCAATGCATGGCCATTTTGGTGAAGGGGGCGGGGTTTCAGGAGGTCAGTGTATAAGACGCACCCAGATTTTCAGCCTCTTTTTTGAGGGAAAAATACTCTGAAAAATACAGTATATGCACCAAAACCTGAAGTTTCAGAGAACTGAGCAGACTTGGCCATGGCACAGCAGGAACTGAAAACTGTTAACTTTCATAATTTTGTTTTTACAACAAACTGAAATGCATGCTAAAAATATTTTTGTAAAGAGAAATTTTGAAACATTAGGAGCTATCACTGTACACATAAGGATGGATAATCAGAAGAGGGAAGATGGTACACAATCAAAGCCCTATCTCTTTTATTTGCATGTGACCTCGGTACAGATACAAAAGGGCCAGGCATCAATATAGCAGTCATAATTCCCATCTGATTTTGCTGACTCTTCCCACGAATGCCCTTGCTATTGGCTAACTTGGTTATATTAATCCATAATATAATTTGTTTTGTTTTCAGCTAACTTCTGTTTATGGAATAAATTGTGTTTTGCTGAATAAACGCAGCAAAATACAACTTATTCCATAAATTGTATACCAGCAAGTCATTAGCACAATAAATACATCCAGATACTCACTTTCTAGTTGGGCTTGCACAGCAAATAAATCATAATTGGCAAGTTAATCTAATGTAATCTAATGTTATAACTCAGAAACCAGGTCTTACATGTAAGTGAGTGGGTTTACTAACATGTTAAACCTAAGCAAAAGTAAAGAACACAACATTATGGTTTAGGATGTGTAAACTATAGACACCAAATTTGATCTAAAAATCTAGGTAACAGTAAAGAAATATGGAAAGATCTGCTTTTTGCTGTCTTCTCATAGGTTATTCGGAATGGTTTAGGCTAGGTATGGTAAAACTAATATAAACCAAGTCCCTGCTGGCTAACTTGGCCAGATGGTTGGCCACTCTGAGAACTGACTACATTCTTATTAAAATATTTAGCATATGACACAGTATTAATAGGTAGCCCTCGAAGATGGTATGGATCTGAAGTATAAATTAGCCCCTTGGACTCAGAAGTGATCCAGCAATCACTACAACCCTCCATAGTACTAATTATTCTGTAATATCACTGTTGACCAACCAATGAATGGCAGCTGTAATTTTTTACATATTAGCTTCTAGCCTATCTTAAGGACAGCCCCATGCAGGATGAATGACAGTAATCCAACCGCAAAATATAAACAAAATCAAATGACATTTTCAACACAAGAGAAATCTGGACTGTGTGTTCATTTTATATGTCCTTCAGTATAACATTAATTTATTCTTAAAGAAAAAAGATTAACAAATACAAATTTTATTTTTTCTTTGGAAGGAAAGGCTCTACCGTTAGAATGTTGTCCCAAGTTTAGCAATTGCTTTTCTCTGTTACAAAGTGTAACAAATTAATATGTGTAAAGTTCTATAACTGAATTGAAAATATCTCTAAAATTATACTCTTCTTCAGTGCTCACTCATTTTTCATTAACACTCGAGACCCTACAAACAACCAAACTTCAGTGAATCCAGTTCTTATCTAAGCCATTCACCCCTCAACTCTGAAGGGCCCAAGAGCCTTGTTAGAGCAAAAAAGTTGTCAGTCCAATTAATTTTAACTTCAAAAATCACTTTGAAAGTTTCTTTAATAAAAACTCTTAGCAGTTGCAACTATTTCCCTATTAGAGTTAACTGAACAGGATCTTTTCCCCAACTGATTATTCACTTCAGCTGCCAAAAGAAGGGACCCACCACTGGGCAGCAAACAGGAAAGTTATCACTACTGCACAATACAAAGCATCAGATTTTGGATTTTATCCAAATTATATCTGTCAGTGTAAAAAATCGGAAACTTTAAAACAGCTTAAGGATGATATCTGAATGGGAGGTTAAGGATGATGCATAACTAGTAGTGATGTTCCATGAGAAAGTATTTATCAGGGACGAACAACCAGACCCACAGGTATGGAGTTTGAGCTAACTGCTTTATTATGTTCTGCCTACAATACAGAAACCTCTCCAGTCTGGTGGCTTTCTCCTGGGAACAGGTAGAAAAGGCTCCAAGGTACTTGGGAAGGGGGGGGGGGTGGGACCAGACTTTTGCAGTTGTGCAGTGACTCCAGGCTAGCTCCATGCTTCATCCCTCCTCCCTGCCAGGCTGAATACTTCCCAACAGTATTAGAACAATGATGGCAAATCTCTTGGGCTTGGTGTGTTCAGAAAACGCCTAATGTGACTCTGCTGACACCCCCTTCCTCCAGACAGAAGAGAAACAATTCATAATCAAGAGTAATAAATTAAATTTAAATATAGTATTTGATTAATAAATATTTAATAGTATTTTTTTTAAAGGCCTATCCCAGGCAGCTCCAGGTTGCTGAAGGCCTGGAAACTTCAAAGAATTGTCTTGTGTGGCCTTGCAGTCTCCAGAAAAGATGAGGAAAACATACTCTGATTCTTGGGCATTTTTTGAAGGCTCCAGAGGCTGGGGGAAAGTAGAGCCCTCTCACGTGACTTCCAGAAAGTCTGGAGGCCTGGCATGTCACCTAGGATGCTCATGTCATAGGTCATCATCAACATATTGGGAACAAGTCAGACGAAGGTGTCAGTCATAGTTGAATAAGATGAAGGAGACTAAGCACAATGGCAAGCAACTACAAATAATGGGGTTGGCACTTAGTTAAACAAGGTTCTTCTTAGTACAAGGCTTGGGTTCTAAAGGCATATTATATTTGCTCCTTTTTTTGCCACTGGAAAGAATTGATAGTCAATATAGGATTTTTGCATTCTGGCAGTTAATTAACATGTTCCAAACACATAAGACAAATAGGCAATTGATATGGGAAATATAACAACATTCATTTTCTTTGACCTAAGAAGGCAAGTAACAAAGTTGTTCTGTTTGAGCTTACTGTAACTTCCAGTAAGCAATTCCTCTTATCCCTGACAAAAAGCATCTATCTTAATATAAGCAATATCCCACAATGTACTGAAAACTACTCTTCTCCAATGCATTTTCCGTCTTCTAAAGTAAGCACCAGAGATTATTTATTTTAATTGAAATGTCTATGCTTTGTGCATTCACTTTTCAATCATTTGTATAAATGATTCATGCTTTTAATCCAAAAATATTTGAACCACCTGTAGAGAATGCTATTGTGCATGCATGCTTAATATTGTACTTGTATTAAGGACCCAAAAGGATCTCTGAAACTGCAGTGGAGACTATTATGGTTGGGGAAGAAGGAGACATAGGTGACATTACAAATACAGTCCATTATTATCTCACATTGACTGATTTATTGCAAATTATAGCTTTGGATAAAATATCATCAAGCTACAGTAACTGTTTTAAGTCTATTCTATTGCCAAGGATATATGTCAGTGCTGCTATTTTAATTGAAGTATGTAGTTTATGTTTATCTTTTATTGCTAGGTGTATGTAGCATTTTAACTACACTAATGTCAATGGCCCATAGCAGCATATGGCCATTTGTATTTGTAGCTGCACGAGGATTATACACATAGAACCTCAACTGTTCCGATTAGCAGGCCTGGCATAATTCAACTGTCCCTCCTGGCAAATGTATTATATCTGGTTATTTTAGGTTTTTTTTAATTTATTGTATTTGTTTTTAGGGGTTTGAATTTATTCTATATCTGCTTTGTACAGTTCTTTTAACTACATTTTAACCTCCTCCATGTCAATTGTCAACTGTACATATTTAATTTTATTGTATCTTGTTATATTTTGTATGAACTGTACACCGCCCCGAGTCCCTTTCGGGAGAGGGGGCGGTCTAGAAGCATTAAATATTATTATTATTATTATTATTATTATTATTATTATTATTATTATTATTATTATTATTATTATACTTTTACTCAGGGAACTCAATTTTCTACTTTCTTATGACAGGCTAAGTCATACATCATGAGTTGTTTTGGCACCACATATCAGTACAAACATGATTCCGCAATATGCTGAATCACAAACTATTTGTACAACCTATATTTTGGGTGACATTCACACATCATGGCAGGCCAGTGTTGCCATCATGGATTACAGTCAACACCATATCTAAAATATTCAAAAGCTTGTAATACTTTGACAGAATTTATATAAAATTTATATAAAATATTATTTGGAGGATTATGTGACTTTCTATTTAAGTTCAGGAAGGAAAACTGCAAGCCTCAACAAACAGCCTGCTGCAAAGCATCCAATTCCTACCCTAACTCATGATCAAAATGCATTCAATTGTGTTCAATTATGGATTTTTAAAATTTCCAGCAATGATAATATTGCAAAACAAATTTGGGGGAAGAACCTGAAAATTTAGGGAAAATGAAAATATATGCAAGGTTACTGAATTCGGAGTAATATGTCACCATTTATTTTTGGATGTTTAATAGAAGCAGGTAGGCAGAGTTAAAAATGCAAACAAAAGTTCATCAATGCTATGATAAAATGAAAGAAGATATGAAAGTAGGTATTTTCTTCCTTTGCATGAAATAGATTAATTTTAGAACACTTGAGAAAGGGACAAAGCTTCTGAAAACACATTTTGTAAAAAGGAAGAGTTGTATAATCACTCGTTTTCTGCATATGAAATGCTGGCATTTCTACATTTTAGATCCTTTTTTTCCTTAATTTCATAAATTTCTAAAAATTGGAGCTCTATTTCTAAAAGTATGAATTCAGAATAAAAGTATTAATATTTATTTTTATTAATTTTTATGATTTATAAGGGCCACACATCTCCCTTAGATGTGTATGAGGATTTCTTTTCCCTTGTGTTTTTCATACCTCGAATATTTCCTGTATTCAAAAAATTAAGAAAGGCAAAACAGCATATTTGAAAAAGGAAAAGCCATTCAGGTTTTGAGGAAAAAACACCAGTGTTTTGTTAGTTGGATAGTTAGACATAATCACAAATGTTTGGTATGCTTTCTGGGGAAAATAGGAGTAAAGTGTGTTGGACATGTTGAATTAGCTCTAAATTGTTGGACTGTCTTGAATTAGCTCTAAAAATAATAGACAGGATATAAATAATCAATAAAAATAAATAAATATGCATTGATGTGTGACCAATGTACATGTCAATCATATAGAAGAATATCTAGTTAAGGAATAACACTCTGGTGATAAATACGTCTTACACAGATTTTTTTTTTATTATCATATAAAACATCACATCCAAACAACATTCCTAATTCAACATCACTGAATAAGGTGCTTCAATGCTTAATCAAAATAAAATTGATTTAATATTATGAAGGATTTTATTAAAGCAAATAAACATTTTATTAGGTCTGGGGAAGACTTGGGAAACAATCCAGAAAATGTGCTTTAGAGAACGTGGGAACAAAAAACTTGAGTACCTTTCTGTAATTCTACAACCACATCTTTCTTTGACAGTGCTGAGTTTGCACTCCATGCATTCTGAATCACCTTTTTTTCCAAATAATTTCTCAAGTACACCTTTACTAATTGCACCTTACATTTCACAATCTCAACTCAAAGATCAGAAACACTCAAGTTCAACTTATCACAAGAACTTATCTGATATGCAGACCATGCATGCAAGAAGCGGTTTAAAAAGTGACCACCTCTATACTGTACTGTATGTTTCACTGCAGCGTTTGGTCAACTCGTACATTTAATCCCCCCCAAAATTATACAAAATCTAATTCCGAGAGCCAAGATTGCTAGTCATTAAAGGTCTATTAGTTTGTAGAAAATATTAAAGATCAGACCTTTGGCGCAACAATCGATGCCAAAAGCCAATAAAAGCATCATGTACTCGTGTGATATATTCCACGAAGCACTTAATAAATGTATTTTATTTTATTTATTTATTTATTTCGTCAAGCATGAATTAGATAACAGATATAAGTATAGACATGATTATGAATACATGAAATGAATAAGAATACAAGGGAATATTAGGATTGTTATCCTGGCTATCCTGATTAAGATATCCTGAATACGAATACAAGGGAATATTAGGATTGTTATCCTGGTTAAGATATAGAATAGATTTTTCTGATTAAGGTGTCAAAGATGCACATTGACACTCCAGGCTCTTGGGTTTTTATCCTTGATAAACGGCCATACCTGGATCTCAGATTCATTCAACCAACCAACATGAATCTCTCTCCCCAAGTATTCCCACAACTAGCAATCGCGTATCTCAGAGAAGGGCACTGATTTGGCTGGGCGGCTTCCTCGCTTTCGATTGCCAGGCATGGAGCAAGCAAGGTGCGCACGTGTGACCGTGGACTGGGTGTGACCAACACACACACACGCACTCACACACATACACTCTCACACTGCGTGCTGCCCGAGGCCAGAGGGTAGCGAAGCATCGCCTGAGGAGCCTCCCACACCCTGCAGAAGCTTTGGGGGGTGGGGGAAAGGGGAGACCCCCGGAGTACAGAACCCACCCCACTAGCGGGTCTCCCCCCCCGCAAGGCAACATCCTGTCCCTTTAAGAGTAGGCCCGACCGCCGGGGCGACTGCCGGGGGGACTGCGAAGGAGTGGTCGGACAGGAGCTGATCCCGCGGCCTGGTCTAACGGGTCCCCGCTTTGCTGCCACTTGCCCCGGGCCCGCGAATCACAGCGCCTCACCTGCGCGCGTAGCTCGGCTTAGGCCGAGGGTATTTCTTGAGTTGTCCGCCCCGCTTTTCCCTCCCGGCCTCTCGCCCCTCGCTGCGTTGGCGCTGCCTGTGTCCTGCCGCGGCGCCCTCGACTTCTGCTTCGACAAGATGGCGGCCGCGCTATTGCTGCTGAGGAGGAGGCGGCGGCTGCGGGCGCTGGGACGGCGGCGGCGGCCACTTTCGCTCACTGAGAGGAGAGGAGCAGGGACACGGGGAGCCATGGCGGGGGGGAGGAGAGGCGCCATAGCCAGGCCAGAATAATCGAAAGCGGCACCCCCAGCTAGTGCTCTGAGCGCAGACACGCCGACATTCCCCAATGGGCTTCGCCGCAATTTTAATGCGGACCTTAAGTTCATATCCCGCGCTCGGTCCCCGTACAGAACCCAAAAGAAGCAATCCAGAAACGATTCGCTTATCGCTCGATTGGTTGAGTCTGAGAGTGACGGAAATTGCCGAGTGTTTTCGGCTCCCAGAAACTAGCGTGAGTTAGCAGTTCTCGCGCGAAGCTCAAGGAAAGGGTCGCGAGACTGCTATTCCAACGGGACATCCCTGGAAGTGACGTATTGCTTCTCCTAATCTTAGCTAGGCATAAAGAGTAGTTGCGGGCCCAGGTAGGCCTCAACTTTGATTAGGTTAATTAGGTCTCCAGTTATGTGGACAGTAGGCTCATAAAAACCGTCAAAAACCTTCACCATCTTTTCAGATACGTTAAAATCGGGCTTTTTTCCTAGCGTTGTCGCTTGCCAATGGCTGTAGATGACTATTTTAGAACTTAAATATGTCGGAAATCACCTGGCATGCTTTGATTTTATTTTTTCTGACTGTGATCCAATTTAGCATTTTGAGATTTTTTTTAATTGGTGAAAACTGTAATAATTGTTTTCATTCTAAGGATTCCAGCGGAGACTCTCCAAAGTAGTTTTGAGAATTTTTTGGATTTGTTCAAGTCAGCCTTGACTACAGATAGACCTCGATTTACAACAGTTCATTTAGTGACCGTACAACGGCACTGAAAAATATTTTTCACAGTTACAACCTTTGTAGCATCCCTGTGATCATGTGATCAAAATTCAGATGCTTGGCCACTGACATGATTGTTGCAGTTCCCAGGATCATGCGATCACTTTTTGCAACCTTCTGACAAGCAGTCAATGGGGAAGCCAGAGTCACTTAACAACCGGGTTACTAACTTACCAACTGTAGGGATTCACTTAACAACTGTGGCAAGAAATGTTGTAAAATGGGACAAAACTCAATTAACAACATAAATTTTGGGCTCAATTGTAGTCATACATCGAGGATTACCTGTATTGGCATCTGCTTGGATAAGTCTCTGCAGCTTTCTGGGTAACATTTTCAGAAGTGATTTTCTATTGTCTTTTCTGCACAGAGACAAAGTGAATGGAGTAAAGTTACCTAGCTGGCTTCATGCCCAAGGTGGACTAACTTCAAAGTATCCCAATTTCTAATCTAGTATCAAATTGGCTATCTGATTTTGCCTTGTGTCGTCATTATATGCCTTGGAACTAATATGGAGTATATCATTACAGGAAAGAGATGAATAAATCCCAAATTACTGATGTGCCATAAAATTGATGTCACTAGGTAGACTCTTCTCCATGATGCTTGGTCTGCAATTGGGTTTTCCAAAAGTGCAACCATTGCCTTTATAATCAAGTTTATCTGCCTTGATGCTGACTCTCTTCCTTCTATCTTTCACATTATAGATTTCTCAAGAGAGCTAGATTTAATGAATTACAGAATAAGAGAATTGGAAGGGACACTGGAGGTCTTTTAGTCCAACCCCCTACTTAAGCAGGAGACACTATACTATACCATTCAGGACTAAGGGCTGTCCAATCTTTTCTTAAAAAACCTTAGGATAGAGCACTGACAACTTCAATAGGCAAGCTGGCCCATTGATTAATTATTCTCTCTCACAGAAAATTTCTCCTTAGTTCTAGGTTGGATCTCTCTTTAATAAGCTTCCATCTGTTACTTCTTGCCGTGCCCTCAGGTGCTTTGGAGAATAGGTTGACCCCATTCTTTGTAACAGCCTTTCAAATATTAAGAGACTGCTACCATGTCATTCCTAGTTCTTCTTTTTATTAGACTAGACATACCCAGTTCTTGCAACCATTCATCATATACTTTAGCCTCCAATTACTTAATCATGTTTATTGGTCATCTCTATACTCTTCCTAGCGTCTCAACATCACTTTTCGTATTGTGATCAAAACTGGACACAGTATTCCAAGTCTGGTCTTACCAAAGCAGTATATAAGTCTAAGTGCTATTGCTATTGTTATATGACCATTCACTCTCAGTGACTCTGGGTGGCTACAATAAACAACCCAATGTAAAAAGACTAAAACAATAACACACGCGCACACATACACAGTGACAAGCAAGAAAGCAAGCCACTTGATGGGCTCCATCCCACTTTGGGTTCCCTAGACTCATTGGCAAACCAGATGTTCAGGACCTTGCAAAACAATGTCAAAGTGGAGGCTGGTCTAATCTCTGCGGAGATGAAGTTCCAAAGGGAAGGAGCGACCATAGAGAAAGCCCTTCTGGGTCCTGCCAGATGTGTGACTATGTGGCTTACAATAGAATATTGTGTAAGATTTTATATTTGTTCCTCAAGTGAGAATAATCGATTTATTCTGTGATTCATTGGATTCTTGGCTATCTTGGTACTTTTGAGTCTTCTACAAATCGATATTCAAAAGTGTCATCTTTCTATCCTGCTTCTTCAAATTCCAAATTTAGCCTGTGTAATGCAACCAAATAAGAACTATTTTCTGCATGATTCTTTGTGCAAAAGACACACTGTGGCATGCAAATATATTTTCTAATGCCATCATTGTTACTTTGCAAAGTACTAGTGTAGTATACAATATTGTTCCTTTACCATTGATAGTTGATCTTAAAAGGCTGAAGCTAGCCCTCACTTCAGTATCTTGTCATTTTGAATCCTGGTCGTTGTACCTGTGCTTCTTTAATCTTTTTTAATCTTAGTATCACATTTTTACTGTGCTTGTTGAGTTTCATTACTAGACCCTGCAAATCATTTATAGTTTCAGGTGTCAGAGAAAGCTCCATAGCTTAATCAGATCGATGTTTTCTCATCTCTTATCAATGTCAATTTGAATTTGATCATAAAACTCAATGATTTCCTTTTCTTTTGCATCAGAGGGTAGAGCAAGAGTGCCAAGCTCAAGGCCCGCAGGGCGGATTTGGCCCGCAGGGTGCCTAAATCCAGCTTGCGGGGCTGGCCTGGAAATATCAAAGGACTGGTCTGCTGTGCCTCTGGCAACCAAAACGGGGGATGGGAGAGCGCCCCCTTGGCACCCCGTTTTCAGCCTGGATGGCCTCCTGCAGCACTCCCCCGGCCAAAACATGGCACAAGATGTGAACCAGCAGGGTGCCACGGGAAGCATCCTGTTTCCCCCCTCCCCTGGCCAGCCCACGGAGAACAATGCTGATTTGGTCTCGAATAAATCCAGTTTGACACCCCTGGATTACAGCATAAACATGAATAATTGTCACATTAGAGGATTGTCTTGAAGTCTAATTGATCATTGGTCATTGATTGCATTGTAGCCCAAAACTATTCCTGCTACCACTGGTCGTCATTTAATGAACACAGTTGGGGCTGGAAACAATCATTAAGTAATGGGATTGGCCAAATGAAAGCACTTCTGTGCTTATGATCTTTCTTCAGCTTTTCTTTGCTTGCAAAATTTCAAATTTGAGGACTGGTTGCAAGTTATTTTTTCCTCACCATTGTAATGCAAACAGTCACGGTATAAGCAGTTGCTAAATAAGAACATATTATTTCCTGACTATGAAAGGAATTATCTGGACCCCTTTCAGTCAGGATTCAGGCCCAGTTACACTCTTGTTGTTTGCTGGTGAAAGCGGAATGGGAGTAGTGCAATCATCCTTGCTCTCCTTAACCTCTCAGCAGCCTTTGATACCATCAACCCTGGTAGCCTTTTGTGCTGGCTGCAGGGTCTGCAGCTGGGTAATAGAGTCTTGCACTGGTTTGGCTCCTTTCTCCAAGGCTGGTCCCAATTGGTGTTAATAAGGAGTGAGGGATCCAGCTCTTTTAAAAGACAGACTGTACACAATAACACAGCTCCATTGCACTATTCCCTCTGGAAATAAACAATTTTATTACTACATCCATTCTACACAAAGACTAACAACAAATCTAAAGTTTTATTTTAAACTGAACGTTCAAATTGTTTTACTGAAGGGAAAAATATCTCAAAACAGTGTCATGTTTTCTGAAAATTAGACAATAGATTATAGAAAGAAGATTAATATACCGCATTTTTCAGAGTATAAGACGCACCGGAGTATAAGACGCACCAAGTTTTTGAAGAGGTAAATTTAAAAAGTTTTTTGCAATCTGCAGACCTCCCAAACCCTCTGTATGCCTCATTTTTTGTGAAAAACGGGGCATGCAGAGAGTTTGAGAGGCCTGCAAAGTGCTCCTGGGGGCTGGGGGGAGGCAAAAATGAGCAAAAAACGGCCCATTTGTGAAAATGGGTCCATTTTTTGCCCCCAAAAGGGCATGCATCGCCTTTAGGTTTGTAGAGTGCTCCTGGGGGCTGGAGGCAAAAACGAGCAAAAAAAAGCCTATTTTTTACACACACACACCCCCCCCCCAAAAAAGAGCATGCATAGCCTTTAGGTGGCTTGTAGAGTACTGGGTTTCTTTTTTTGGTAAAAAGGAGCAGAAACTGGCCTGTTTTTTGCTCGTTTTTGCCGCCCCCAGGAGCACTTTGCAGGCGTCCCAACAAACCCTTTGCACATCCATTGTTGTGTAAGGGGTGGGGTTTCAGCAGGCCAAAAATGCTGTATT
The DNA here is from genome assembly GCF_964273705.1 of Natrix helvetica. NCBI lineage: Eukaryota > Metazoa > Chordata > Lepidosauria > Squamata > Natricidae > Natrix > Natrix helvetica. The sequence goes on from NC_138548.1 coordinate 71,014,650, forward strand.
CAGTGTATGACGCACTCAGATTTTCACCCTCTTTTTTGGGGGAAAAAGGTGTGTCTTATACTCCAGAAAATACAGTAATATCTATAGAGATTCTCAGTCATCCAGGTCATGGTTGTCCCAAAGGTGCTTTTTTAAAGAGGCAACCAGATTTTCTTGCTTTTTCTTTGAAGATGGTTCTCTTCTCATCCAAGAAGCTTCTCAGAGCTGAAGAAGAGCTGCCTTGTTGTTGTTTTTTCTAGAGAAAAACTGAACTTTCTTTGTGGTTATTTTCCCCTTTTGTCTCTTCCAATGTCAGTTTACATGAAATGTCCCCTTTCCATTTTAGAGTCTATCTCATCATTGACAAGTATGGACTTTTGGTTATCATGGTTATATATCTCTTCTTTTTTATAATTGCCCTGGGTATCAGAACCTGGACAGTATGTTTTAGGATATGGTTCATTCTCTGCCTTTTTTCTTCTTATTGTCCCCATTCCCCTGATAAGGAAACCTTCCTCATTGAGCTGGAACTTTTGCACTGCAGTTTTTCTTCGGATGTTATAAAGATCTGCCAGTTGTCGTAGCTCTTCTGGTAACTCCATAGAAGATATCTGATTAACACAGGAACACAAACAGATGAGAACAGCACTTGATTATCATTATTTCTTTGAAGTGCTATGTTTTATTGCTGAATGAGGTAAATATGAATTCAGACGTTCCCTTATTTCTTTAAGGAATCTTTTTAATATTTTCTATAATGTTTGAAGAATATTTATATGTTTGAGGCAATTTTACTAGGGCTGTGCAAGGTATTTGGAAAAGGTAATCGGCAAAGCTTGTTTAAAGCCCTATTTCAAAACATTAAATCAGCTCTGTTCTTTGAAAAACGTCACACATGATGTGGCCACACACAGCCAGCCTTTTCATCCCAGCATTAAAATGAGGTTTGCATGGATTCACATGTATAAGCAAGGTTCAAAGCTGCAGCTGTTTGCAGACTACCTGTTTTGAATCCTTTGTACACACTGAGTATTTACTGCATATTTTTAATATGAAATTCACCAATATTCTCAAAATATTAAGCCACTGATCATTAAGATACATTGAAATATCACTTGTTGCTTGTATGTACACTGAGAACTTATGCACCAGAGACAAATTCCTTGTGTGTCCATTCATACTTGGCCAATAAAGAATTCTATTCCATTCTAAAAACAGGAGTTGTACCTGTTCCAATACTATTATTATTTTGATATAAGGTGAACACTTACTTCCATTTTTTTGATATTTTAAATTTTAACATTATTTAGCATCAATTTTTATTGATTTAACTTACTACTATTAGATTTTATTTAATGTTAATGAACTTTCTCTTTTCCTAATGCCCTAAAAAGATATGTAATAAGAAATATAGATAAAACAAATATTCTTTTCACAATTAAATATAGTAGGAAGAATGAACAATACATTTTTAATGTACTTGTTCTGCTAAATGAAAATTCTGAATTAATATGAATACTAACATCCAACTCAAATTAAGAGCTTTGCATCTTCTCTCTCAATAAAATGTAAAGCATCTTTAAAGCATCTTTACAACTGCCATTCTTCCACATAATTAAAACAGAATCACAGTAAAGGTTTTTTTTTTTAAAAAAATCTTCCCTAATGCAGGATTCAGTGCCAATAAAGTACTTTAGTTAGTAGCTAATAGCACTGATAAATTAGATGATCCTACCCCACAGTGTACAATTGAGATTGAACTCACCTTGATGCTCCCCAGGGGATCTGCAGATCCTTGCCTAAATGCATTCAAGTAACTATCTACTAATGTTGTTAAATCAGACATAATTTCACCAAGCAGCAGCAAACGGAGAGGGAGGAGATACACTGTTTCCAGGGCTAATATATTCAACAATACAGGTGGAAGGGGTCGCACAAACCAGACTTCAGGATCTTCCTATATGAAAAAGTACAAAACAGTAGTTTGGGGTATTCCTCAAAACTGACTTTGTTAGTAGAATTGCAGGTATAGTCTAACACGGGGGTGTCAAATTCACGTCGTCATGGCGGCATCACAGGACGTATCAGGACTTTTTCCCCCTTTGCTAAACTGGGTGTGGGAGTGGCCAGCACAGGACGTATCCGGCCCATGGGTGGGGTATTGACTGCCCTGGTCTAACAGCAAAGAACCATTTCATTTGGAAAGGCTACAAAATATTTCGTACATAATTTCTATCTTGTTATCAGCAACATCTAGCTCAGTACCAAATGAAAGAAAAATCATGGATTAGTATTTAGGAAAAGTATTAAGTGTATGCTATTTTAGACATAATTTCGATTACAACTTTAAGAAGCTTAAAATAAATAATGGGCTACAAAGCAGATCTGATTTCCTTCAACTCCCACCATGATGCCATCGGAGCCATCTTACCTCCATTGCTTGCTGTTTGTATTCCAAAAAAGAAATGCATTTGTCAGGCAGCCTAAAATATCGCATTAAACACTCTTGTAAAGTGCTGATTCTATGTGGAAGGTAGCCACCTGTTTCTGTTGAGAACTGCAATACATCAGCAACCTATCAGTGAAAAAGTGGAATGATCAATTAGTCACTTCTGTAGTTCACAAAAAGAAACTTGATTATAGGGGATTATTCTTCTGTCATTATTATTTTAATATTAATCCAACAAATAGGTTTTTTTTAGATTTAAGAATATTTTTCAGCAAATCATTGATATGTTATTAGCAAATAGAAAGGCAATAAAAGGTTTTTAGACAGCTGTAAATATCTTGACTGAGAAACAAGTTGTATGGAATGTTTTATGCATTCTTAAGGACAGATACATTTCAGATACATTACATACATTACTTTATGGAGTAGCATATTAAGCTACTTCCCCTCAAATCTGGTTACATACAAGAGTATTTGACAAGCTACCTGTGTATCAAAGACATTGGAGAGCACAATTCCATATTGGTGAGAAAGACAATCTGAGAGCCAACGACAATCATGGATAACCTAAGAAATATGAAGAAGAAGCAAGATCATTTTGATCAAGGAATATAATAAAAGTAACATATTTTCTGGCTTTTTAAAAAACACATTTTCAAGTTTCCTCACTATATGTTATTGGATATCCGTTTTACATAGATACATACTTTCAAAATATTCTGGTCCTCCAGTATCATTTGTAGTCCATTCTTGAACACTTGAGCTCCCAAAACAAAAACATCAAATAAGAAAACCTGACGTTTTGTTGCAACCTATAGTAAATACATACAGAAAAGAACAAAATTATAGATCTGCTGTAGTTCAAATATTAATACTAGAATATGGTTAGAGTATCAATATATTTTTGACATCTTAATTTTAAAGATGTCACAGTGGCAATATTTTGGTTTATTTCAATTTATGCATTTGATATGGATAGCTTTTAACTAACACCTTCCACAATATCTTGATGTTTCAAAGCAAATTACAACCCCAAATTACAATTCCAAATACTTACTACTCTCTATAGAAACTGAGAATTCTATCAAGGGCACCAGATATAAAAGCAGCAAAATATAAAATAGGAAAAATGATGAATTACCCTGAAAGGCAAAGTTATATATTTTTTATTCTTAGACTATTTTTGCTAATAAGAAAACTCTCGTATTTTTTAAAATTTACATTCCAAACTATAAGGCATATTGTGTATTCTTACTTGTAACCAAGAAAGTTTTCCATGCCGACACAAATTGACACCCTCTGCTGCTATACTACATACACTTTGATTTTTGATGTGCATCATCTAATAAGGAAACAAAAAAATATAGCAGGGGATGGAAGACAATGTAAAACAATAAGAAACTAGTTTTTGTATACAAAGTTAAACTGCATCATTAAATGTAGAAAGATAAAAAAGATGTTATAAGTACAGTGTATAACAATATCATCTACATTCCAGATCCATATTTTGGATGATATGTGTGGAAGTGCTATGGATTCTAGGCAGATAGGTAGATAGATGACATTCACGAAAGCCACCTAGTAGTAAGCAGACATCATGTAAACCCTTCATTTCACAACATATGGACAGATTTAATCATAATTTCAACTGAGAAACTCTGGGTATTCTAGACCAAACCTAATCCAAAAATGCTAGAGAATTCCTGAAAGCCTGGCACTCAGACAAATCATCCATCAACAGGCAGATACATTATAAACAACATCTACATCCCATTCAAAAGAGACAACCAAAAAGAAAACAAGACCAAAAACACCTCACTAGCAATCAACATTCAGATGATAACATTAACACTAGACCAGTGGTTCCCAACGTGAGGCCCACGCCCCACAGGGGGCAATTTGAACCTTGTTTAAACCATGTTAATGGCCTTTTAGGCTTCCTTTGTGTAAGTAGAGTTCACTTTTTGAGTAAAGTAAGAATTATATTTCACAGGAGGGGCATCAGGATTTTAGAGATGCTGAGGTGGGGCGTGGCCAAAAGTTAGTAGGAACCACTGCACTAGACCAACAAGAAGTAAACAATATCCCCAAAACAGTAAACAACAGCTTAATCAAGAAACCACCTAGACTATTCCCACCAACATTGACAAGGTAAACCATTAGTATATAAAATGAGAGCAAATTCCACTCTCTTCTAGTACTGATAATGTTACCTAGTTTGGTAATAAAATGTCTGCAAGAAAACAACCAAGCTCAGAGAGCACATACATACTATAAGCAATTAAAAAGTGTCCCATAAATAATGCCCAGGGTCATCTTATATCCTGGGTTTATTCTTAATTTAGCCCCACAAATATGACAACCTTTTGGAGGTGAGGGGTATGAGGAAGAAAATTTTGATCCACTGAAGGATTCGTCTGCTGGAAATTGAGAAGTTGCAATATAGGGAAATTCAATACAGATTTTGCCACTGTTCAGGAAGATTCCATGACTCTTTGAAATAGTTGTTCAGTGTGATTGAGTCACATACTCAATGCCTCACTCATAAAGTCTCACTCATACACACAGCAGACGAGTAATGGCTAGGAGGAGAGCATGCTGATTTCCCCATTTCCAGTGCATGATGCCTAAGGTACTTCTCCATTCAAATGTGACTGACCAAAGGACAGCTGCATACCAAGCTCCAGATCAGGGCATCACTAGTACCTTAAAGTAGGACTCAGAATGCAACTACTGTTCAATTTCCCCTGCCTGGATACAGAGCTACACTTTTCACTTTAAAGTCATGACTATGGGAGCAGACCATGCTTCAGCTGTGATGACACTCTGAAGTTAGGAATTCAGCTGCTCCTTAGCCTGCCCAGCCCAGAAACAGACCCGTTTTTTCACCGCCAATGATCTATAGTGCTTGGTTAAACTAGCAAGCTGCAACCTATTTCTGGCAGTCACTTCCCTGCTATGTGTGCACTGAGTAAGAAATTTCCTATTCTCTCTGCTGCTAGCAAGATGGCAGCTCCTTTTTCAACCCTCCTCGTCTCCATCAGATCTTAATTTTAGATCTCTGAAGGCACACTTCAGTTTTCTCTTGGTCTGCAACAAGGCAGGTCTACCAAAGCATTTTATGAACAAGAAATCAAAATTTCTATCCCAATACAATTTTCTGAGTAAGTGGATTATTTGAATTTTGGATCCTGATTAGGTGATCTGGAGGAGAGACAGGTCTGGAATAATTTGGTTACCATATTTAGGCTGAAATATTCAAAATCATAAACAATTATGCTTCTCCATTAATTATAGTGGAAAACTTTAAATTGGATTTTTTTTCTTTGTGATTTCTTTAGTGTAAGAAATTTACATTTTAAAACATCACAATGCTATTTTCTCCATTTTTTAAACGTAAGATTTGTGTATCAACATAAAAAAGGGCTTCACTATTGCAGCCCTTGAACAAATCCTCTTGAAGTACTCAGGAGCTTAAGACTCCTGGGGTATAGCAAAAATAATAAAAACACCCTTAAGAAGCAACTACTTACAGCAGAACCAAATGCCTTCTGGAATTGGTTAATAACAATATATTCTATGTCTTCCCCGCTATCTTCATCTGTAATAAAAAATTAAAACGTTTGAACTTTACCTGTAATCACTATATAGTCTCCTAAAGTACTTTCCAAATATACATGATGCTTCTTCCTTTACAAGAACAGATAAGCTAAGATTATTAAATTAAACCAATCAAGATAACGCTGGTTTAGACAGTAAATATGCTTCTTCAAAACATCCTCCCATACAATGCCTCGAAGACCAAATTATTCAATTGGATTTCTGGTAAGCAGTATTTTGCTAGCCGCTTAACAAGATAAAGAATCCCTTAAGTGGAACCTCACTCCTAATATTGGGTTGCTTTATTCCACAGCTGAATATTGTGCCAGTGTGTGGCTTAACAGCACCCACACCCAAATGGTTGATGTCCAACTCCACCAGATAATGTGTATAATCTCTGGAATGTTGCATTCCACTCCTGTGCACTGGTTACCAGTACTTAGCAATATCATACTGGCCCCACGTTAGAAGACAACAAGCTCTCCTTCGGCTCTAGTCAAGGATCCTTATTCACCAGGACGATGCAGGGTTTATCTCAAGACTGAAATCCCATAGGCCAGTATGGAAAACAGCAATTTACTTAACATCTACTCAGTTTAACCTCCAGAATGTCTGGAAAAAAGTAATGGTCCAAGCTAGCTTCTTATAGCCTGATCGTTAGTGATCTCTCAGGCAAGCCACCTGGTTTTGACCTGCCTCACTCTTTCTGGACAAAATTGAACAGGATCAGGTGTGATACTGGAAGAAGTGCTTCTGCCTTATATCAGGAGGGATGGAAAGATTCCCCTTGTTTGTTTGTGGTGCTGGTATGCATACTATTAAACATATTGTGCAAGATTGCTCACGATGTGCATTCTCTGGTTCCCAAGAAGACCAGCACAAAGCAGTGCCAGAGGCAATCTAAATAACTGAATTGAATAACTGAACTAAATAAATGTTTCCTTTTTTAAAAATAAAAAGGTTTTATTTGTTTTTAAAAATATGAACATTCCATCTTTCCTTAAACAGTGTGCTCTGATACAAATATCTCTATGCAATAACCATCAAAATTTACAACATCATTCACATTGATATTAATTCCCTAATCTTAGAATTATAGTATATTAAACAGTTGAATATAGTGAACCTATAATGTAACAATAACATTAAGCATACTAAACCTCATCATAATACTAACAATTATCATATTGTTTATCTCTCTATCTTATTTTCTATTCTTCTTTAAACTCCTTTTCTTTCCAACTTCCATTTTTATTCTCTAACCATTGATAAAATAATTCCAATATCAAATAATATTGTTTGTTCTTTCTCCTTAATTGCCAGTGTTAATCTGTTCATTTCTGCACATTCTAATATTTTTCTAATCGTCTAATCAGTAAGGATCTCTTCACTTTTCCAATGTTGTACAAATACATTTCTACCTGCGGTTAATATGTGAATAATTAAATATGTGTTCTCTTTACTATAAGTTTCCAGTAAGATCCCCAACAGAAATATTTCTGGTTTTAAATCAATGTGCTGTGTTATCATCTTTTCCAAGCTTGTATACATTTTTGTCCAATATTTTTTTACTTCTACACATGTCCACCACATATAATAAGATCCAGGTATCTGGTGGCACTTCCAACCTTTAAACATCCTGGCAGGTTGACATCTTTGCCAAACTTGCCGGTGCAAAATGCATCTATAAAACATCTTGTACAAATTGTCTTTATATGCAGATGATACCGTTAATTTGTAATTCCTATTCCATAGTTTCTGCCATTTGTCTAATTCTATTGTATGACCAATTTTTTTTGCCCATGCTATCATTGTCTCCTTTACTTGTTTGTCTTTCAATTTTATACCCAGTAGGTAGCTATCCAATTTCTTTATCAATCTTTCTTCTGTTCCTGTTAGTATCTTATCTTTTATAAAAACCATATAATTTAGTATCTTAGTATCTTTCTCATATCTAGAATGTATCTGCACATGAATAACATGTCATATCGATCCCTTGATCACTCAGTTCTTGTTTAGTTTTGAGTTCCCCCTTTTCATTCATGATACTTTTATATCTAACAATATTTCCCTGTTAATAACATTTGGGTGAATCAGTACTTCCATTGTTGAAAGCCAAACTGGTATTCTCAAACCAGGTTTTATCCCATACTAATATATTAATGCATTTCTTATATAATGTCTTTGAAAGTAACCATGTATCCTATTTTTCCACTACCACAAGAAAGCATGCCATGTGCTTCCAAAGTCAATAATCTTGTATACCTCAATATAATCCATTCTTTCATCCATGTTAATACAGTGGCCTGGTAAAAATAAATGGTTCCTAATATACATTTTTTGTACACAAAGATTCCATTTGGCTCTATTATTCAAGCCATACATCTATGGGCAATTTTCATAAATAACTTTTGTTATTTGACCTATTATGGGTGGTTGTACAGGAACATGCCATATCTCTTTCTTCAGTTACAGTTATAAATAGCATTAAATATATCTTTCCTTTTTTCCCATGTTTTTAAAAACTACTATTTTAAGCTCCAATCCTATACTCAATAGTATACAGTGGAAGCCATGTAGTTGAAAATCAATGTTCTCTTTTGCTCAGACAGATATATTTTATGCTAATGTGAAGTTAATATTTGAGATATTTACTTATATATTCAATTTATATAGTTGCCCATCTTACATTCATGACTCTACAAAGTTTACAAATAAAAAATAAACATTATCCAAAAAAATTAAAAGCCATACAAACAATAAAAACATATATACCTGTGGTGGATTTCCATTTTTTTTACTACCGGTTTGCTCGTGCATTTGCACGTGCTTCTGCGCATGCACAGGAGCCCCCGGGCAGGTGGGCAGAGCTTCCTGCTGCCACTACTACCACTTCCCCTGATCTGAGCAGAACCAGGAGCAACCCACCTCTGATATTCTGCCTAGGCAGGGGTGTGGACTAGAAGACCTCCAAGGTCCCTTCCAACTCTGCTATTGTATTATTGTATTGATATGTACTACGAAAACACTTTGCTTGTTTGTTTGCAAGCTTCAATAAGCCCAAACTGAGTATCATTGGGCAAGCATCTGAATCAAGGTAACTCAAATCCACTACTTTATAGAATGCATACTAAATCTGGGACTCAAGCCCATTATCTTATACAATGTGTCCAAAATCCAGGACTTATTACTTCCATGTAACTAATTTCAAGCATCTTCACACCAGGTTGTTGCCATTGCAGCATCACCGCTGTCATCTGAGGTCACATGATCATACTTTTTTGATGCTCCCTGTCAGCTTTCCCGGAAACAAAATCAATGCAGAAGCCAGCAGGAAATCAGAAGTCATCCCACAATGGTATGTTGTGGCCAGAATTCCCAGGAGGGAGCGGGTGCATTCCAGAGGAATAAGAAGCAGTTCAGTTCAGATAGTTTGTGTAAGACCAAATGGATGAGGATAGCCCTTCCCTGAAAGTTATCAGAGTTTATGCTTGATACAGATAGTAGGGTGCTTCCATTTCAGTTTGCATGTTTCTGTCTACAGGGGTGGAACAGTAAAGAAAAGTAAAGAAGCACCATCATTCTTTGTTTGGGGAGCCTGACGCTTCTATTCCCACTGCTTTTGTGCCTGTCCACTGTCATTTTACTTCTTTATTTAGGTAAAAAATATTTCTGAAAGGATGAACCAACAGATCATGGGTTGTCTAGTTAAGAATTAAAAGTCTTTGAGGAAGTTATCTGAAGAATATAGATACTCAAGAACAGTATAGCCATTTTATGAGCTCGGCACCACTCTCTGATCCCTGGGGTCAGAAGACAAAGCAGGTTTTCTGACTCTCCTGGAATAGTCATCAACATGACTTTGGGAGGAATGTTGTTCCATAGATAGGGTGCAGCTGCAGCAGCAGAAATGCCCACCACCTGAGTCCCAGCAGGAGACATTCTCAAGTGGACAGAACCTTCAACAAGCCTCTTCTGCTGCACCTGATGGGATGGAGAGATGTCACTGGGGAGAAGTGGCTCCTCAAATAACCTGGCCTCATGCCATGTTAGCTCAAGTTAAATAAAGAACTACTTTTGTTTCTGCCATCAAAATCCACCTTATGATAAAGCTTACAATAAAGCATTCCTTAGCACATGTATTTGTTTTGTATTATAATATTTGGACAGTCCATGGGGATCAATTCACTCAGTGTATTCTCCCCAACAAAATGTATGAATGGTCACCAGTAGAGAGACAGTAAGACAGTAGAACCTCATGTTGTTTTCCTGGTTTCTATTTTCTGTTGCAGCCCCTATGTTACAGTACAGAAAGCTTCCATCCTGAGGTCAATTCAGCAGCAATCCCAATAGCCTTCCAGAAGCTGGTAAAAATAGAGTTTTTCAGCAAGTATTTGAGGAATGATACATACGTATTATCAGTATTGATGAAATGTATTATTAAGGTATTGCTGTTTTAGTTTAAATATTGGTTTATTATTGTAAACTTCTGGGAATCTGAGCACATTATTGCAGCAAATGTATCTATGTAAATATATGTATATGTGTAAATAAGTAAGATACTTCAAAAAATGGAAAACCCAATATGCCTTTTAGAAATATGTGAATGCAGTGTTGAAGAAAAAGGAAGTTGAACTTCAAAAGGTTATGAAAGATCATATTTGTAATATGACTAGGAAAAAAGAGGCCAAGTATGTGCTAAGTGGATGCTGTACTTCTCCATTTTTCTGCTTTTTCTAGTTTCTTAGTTAACTTTTTCTATGCATAATAAGCCTAAAGTAAAGGTATAGACTTGCTTGAGTTGAAATTAACATTTGATGGCTATATACTCTTATCAATGTGGTGCTTTCGGTGGCAATTCAAAAATGGTTTACACTTCCCTTTTTCAGCTTCCCCATCTGCCCTGTAGCCTTGGGATTTCCTTGTGCTCTTTCATCAAATGAGACCAGATCTAAGCCAATTTAGTTGTGAGGACCAAGCCAGATTCAAAGAGCCTGGGACTTCATAGGCCTATTACCTTAATAGTTAACATCAATTGTTCCTTCAACTGAAAATCAACCAGCTCTCATTCTGGTCCATAGCAGTATTCAGGGAGGTAAAAAGAGATATAAGTTTTTAACCTGGAGATCAACTGGAAATAAGAAAGAGGGGGCCAAGTGGCTTTAGGCTTATAGCTATCCATTGCTAGCTTTCTTTTCTAATATCAACTTTTCTAATATTTAGAATTAGCTAATCAATTAGCTAATCAAAGAGATGTCCTTGAATCTCCACACACTCATTCTTAAGTAATGGTTGGAATAAAACCTGACAGTAACTTTTTTTTCAAGATCAGCTAGGGTTGGCTAGATGTTGCTACCTGTTAAGACATTTTAGTCCATCTAAAACATAATATAATTGTTTCTTCCTGACAAATGTGAGGAAAACCTAATTTTTGTTATTTAAAGGTTTGCCATCAATTTTTAGTAATATGTGCTCTTGGGTGGTTCTAGGGGTTTTTAAACACTAAAATGATAGTAGAAGAAGTATTAGCAATCTCTTCAGCGAACCATAAAACCAAATTGACAAAACAAAGGTAATATCCTCAGACAAATGCTGTCATTATATATTTCTACCCCTACATTTGCCCTACATTGTCATGACACACATTTCATCATTTGCCATCCATTCTGTGGCTGTTCACGCATTGTGCAGGACATAAATGATTTACAAATTAAGTACTGAAGTGAACTCTTGATAATTACCAGGAAATTTAAACTTAACATTACCCAAACAGAGTTGCTGGCAGACTGGGGAAACAACATTAGCTCTATGGGTGCTTTGATCCAGCAGTGATCCTTGGTCGATTTCAGACAACTTAGTAAGTGGAAATTCCCTGCAGAAGATATTATTTGAATTTTGTTTAACAAAAGTAAAATTGCTCACAGGATGCTGGTTACATTTTAGTCTACCCAAAACAAAATTGTTTTACATACAGTAATGAGGGTTTTTTTTTAGTCAAATATGCTTTTGGCTTCAGATGTTAACTGTTCTTTAAATCTTGCTTTATCAGTTAATTACTCAAATGTCATTCAAAAGAAAAAAGGGGCTTTAGCTTTAGCTGAATGCATTACCAAAGGCAAGCTCAATCATAAAGATTATGATAAGAAAGAACTTTAATGCATCAAATAAGGCAGCACCTGAGGCATGGCTAGCCAGTAATGGAGCAGAAAAGCTAGATCTAAGGAATTCAACCTTAGCACATGTATAGACTTTGTCTCAAAGACAAAGGAATGTAAAATAAATGGCCCATAATTTTCTCATTTATATCTTACAAAATTTTGAACAACATAACATTCGGGAAGTAAATGGCAATTTCAATGCAGCCATACTTGAAAGTTGCCTACAATACCAAGTCTTCACAGTCAGTCCCTCCTTCTCTTAAACAGCACTGCTCCCAAGGTTAGATTGGCTCCCATTCTATTGGGTTTTTAAAAAAAGAAAACTATTTATTTTGCTATTTTATGAAATCCTAGAAGTAGTTGTGATAAGGGGGACCCTTCTACTTTCAATCAGTTTTAGTCAGTGACATGTATGTATGTATGTATGTATGTATGTATGTGTGTTACTTGTGTTACTAGTCTCCCTTTATTTATTTATCAGCACAAACACAACATATATATATCACGCACGCACGCATACATATACAGTACTGTACAAAAGTTTTAGGCAGGTGTGAAAAAATGCTGTAAACAAAGAATGCTTTCAAGAAATATAATGATTGCTTATTTTTGTCAATTTTCAAAATGCAAAGTGAGCGAACAAAAGAAAAATCTAAATCAAATCAACATTTGGTGTTACTACCTTTTGCCTTCAAACCAGCATCCATTCTCATAGGTACACTTGCACAAAGTCAGGGAATTTGTAGGAGTATAGTCAGGTGTATGACCAACCAATTATACCAAAAAGGTGCTAATGATCATCAATGCCACAGATAGGTTGAAACCCAGTCATGAACTGACACAGAAACAGCTGTGTAGGTGGTGTAAAACTGGGTGAGGAACAGCCAAACTCTGCTACCAAGGTGAGGTTGTGAAAGACAGTTTCATGTCATGGCAAGATGGAGCACAGCAACAAGACACAAGGTAGTTATACTGCATCAACAAGGTCTCTCCCAGACAAAGATTTCAAAGCAGACTGGGGTTTCAAGATGTGCTGTTCAAGCTCTTTTGAAGAAGCACAAAGAAACGGGCAACATTGAGGATCAGAGATGCAGTGGACAGCCAAGGAAACTTAGTGCAGTAGATGAAAGACACATCAAGCTTATTACTCTTTGAAATCGGAAGATGTCCAGCAGTGCCATCAGCTCAGAACTGGCAGAAACCAGTGGGACCCAGGTACACCCATCTACTGTCTGGAGAGGTCTGGCCAAAAGTGGTCTTCATGGAAGAGTTGCAGCCAAAAGCCCATACCTCCGATGTGGGAACAAGGCCAAGCGACTAAAGTGGGCACAAAAACATAGGAACTGAGGTGCAGAAAAATGGCAGCAGGTGCTCTGGACTGATGAGTCAAAATGTGAAATATTTGGCTGTAGCAGAAGGCAGTGTGCTCGTCAAAGGGCTGGAGAGAGGTACAATAATGAGTGTCTGCAGGCAACAGTGAAGCATGGTGGAGGTTCCTTGAATGTTTGGGGCTGCATTTCTGCAAATGGAGTTGGAGATTTGGTCAGGATTAATGGTGGTCTCAATGCTGAGAAATACAGGCAGATACTTATCCATCATGCAATACCATCAGGGAGGCGTATGATTGGCCCCAAATTTATTCTGCAGCAGGACGACGACCCCAAACATACAGCCAAAGTCATTAAGAACTATCTTCAGCGTGAAGAAGAACAAGAAATACTGGAAGTGATGGCATGGCCCCCACAGAGCCCTGATCTCAACATCATCGAGTGTATCTGGGATTACATGAAGAGACAGAAGGATATGAGAAAGGCTACATCCACAGAAGATCTGTGGTTAGTTCTCCAAGATGTTTGGAACAACCTACCAGCCGAGTTCCTTCAAAACCTGTGTGCAAGTGTACCTAGAAGAATTGCTGCTGTTTTGAAGGCAAAGGGTGGTCACACCAAATATTGATTTGATTTAGATTTCTCTTTTGTTCATTTACTGCATTTTGTTCATTTATGAACATAAATGTTTAACACTTCCATTTTTGAAAGCATTATTTGTTTATAGCATTTTTTACATACATATATACATACATACATACATACATATGTATGTTTTTGTAGATTTTCACCAGTGTAGGTATGCTGGTCTTGTAGTATTCGGGTCTTTTCCTGTGTAAGATTGAGATTGTTTTGGCAACATTTTGGCAAGGTCTCACTCGCCATCTTCAGGCTGGGTTTTGGGCTTAAAGCATGGTCGGAGCTGCTGTCTTCCTAAAAATCTTAGTGGGGGGTGGGGAGTGCTGGCTTTGTTTCAGTAAGTGGAATGATTGGTTGTGTGGTTGTATCATGATTGGTAGATCATTGGTGCTGATTAGTGCTGGCTGTGTGTCCATTGTTGTTTCGTGTTGTAATGGCCTGGGTGGTGGGTGGGGCTTGTTTGTTGACTAGGGCTAGTTTCCAGATGTCTGGTAGGCGGGAGGTAACATCACGTTTATTCATGTTGTGAGAGTGTTTCTCTATTTCCATAGCTTCCATAATTATTGTCTTGTTGAAGTGTTCAGTTTTGGAGATTAACATGGTTCCTTCAAAATTAATTTCATGTTCCGTAGCTTTAAGGTGCTGGAAAAGGGAGGAAGTTTTTTCTTTTTTTCTTACTGCGTTGTTGTGTTCTGCAATACGTGCATTTATTCTCCTGTTCGTTTGTCCTATGTATATTGCAGGGCAGATTTTGCATGGTATTTCATAGACTCCTTGGTTTTCTAACATTTTAAGAAACCCCAAAGACAAAATCCAGCTAGAAAACCAAGGAGTCTACATTGCCAAGACAATCTCAATCTTACATGGGAAAAGACCCGAATACAACAAGACCAGCATATATATATATATATAGACTTGTATCAACTGTTGCTTCATTTTCATTACAGTAAGACAAAATTTAGCTACCATAGGGGTCATAATTAATTTCATATCTGTTAAGTATTACTTTACAGAATAATTATTCATCCTTCCTGGGTTGACCTGCCTGGGCACTAAGGGTTAAGATGTCCTTATCCCAAATATTCCTATGGAAGTTACAATATAAGAGCTCTCAACGAACTGCTTTTATCTCCACAGATCTACTTGGATGGATAAGCTTCATTTTAGGTAGTCCTTGACTTACATCCACAATTGGGATCAGAATTTCCATTGTTAAGGAAGTCAGTTGCTAAGTGAGTTACACCTGATTTTACAACATTTTTTGCCATTGTTAAGTAAATGACTGCAGTTGTTAAGAGAATCATGCAGTCATTAAATGAATCTGGCTACCCAGACTTTGCATGTCGGAACCTGGCTGGGAAGATCATAAATGGATGCTGGGATATTGCAACTGTTGTAAATATGTGTCAACTGTCCGAATTTTGATCAAGTGATCTTGCGGATGATGCCATAGTCATAAAATGATGACTAGTAATGAGTCACTTTTTTCAGTGCCATTGTAACTTCAAACAGTCACTAAATGAATAGTGATAAGTTGAGGACTACCTATGGTGAGGTTTTATAGTACTATCCTACAAAGTGAAGACCTTCCTGTTACAGCTTGATTTTTGTTGTTCCTCCTTTTGTTGTTCCTCCTTGATGGGAGCTAACAGTAAGCAACAGGCTAATCAAGGAATCACCAAGAACACTCCCACAAAGGCTGACAGGGTAAGCCACTAGTATATAAGAAGGGAGCAAGTGCTACTCCTCTCTAGCACTGATGATGTTACCAAGCTGGGTAATGAAATGTCTACAAGAAAACAACAAAGCTGAGAGAGCACTGAGGACCCCATAGTAAGATGGATATCTTCATCCAACATTTGTGGATTCAATCACGATTAAGACAAAACTTGGCTTAGTACAATGTCTGAATCTAGGTAGAATCTTTACTTCAGCTAATTTCATTATAATCATTATTACAATTTCTGACAAGGATATGGAAGAGATGAGATCTAAATAGATGCTAGGAAATTGTCTGACTTCTTAGCCAGCAATTTACATAATTTTGGGGTGAGGACCTTGAAAGCACAACAATATGCATAAACAGTCACCCTTACCTTATTGATATTAAAGCAAAGCAGGTTCATGACAAATACATATTTATAGTATGATGGCATATAACAGCATTTCTTTGGCTGGAAATAATGGTATAGAACCTGAACACTAAATTGGAGAAGGCTATATTATATAGTATAGATACACATACTATATATACTGTATATACAAGCACATTATTAAATAACAGTAGGCAGCCTTAATATCTTTAGGTTCCTGGTCTTAGGAACATCAGGTTCTTAGAAACTTAGGTTTTGATAGATCACTAGTATACAAATAAGACTTTCCACTGAGAATAAATAGCTTTTCCTAATAGTCAGGATCCCAGTCATTTCTCATAACAAAAACCTCATGTGTACCTGGATCCAGTAGGAGTGAGATTTCCTCCTGCAGAAGATTGTTCCAGGTCGTCAAGCAATTCCACTGAAACATAGATCAACAATTCCTATTAAGGATTTAAAGTTGAACCACGAACTGTACTTAATAACCAGATGAGATAAGTTAAAAGTGAATACCGACACAATAACAAGTGAACCTGCCTGGATTAGGGCATGATAGAAAATCAAGTAGCAACAAGCTATGAAATGTGCATGTTACATAACACAACAGGATTACGTAATGTTACATGCAAACTTTATGCAAATAGAATATAGGCTGCAATGGTTTATTCTAAGTTAACTCTCCTAAAACCATTTTGTTTTTGTTGTCAAAGAAGCTCATATTACACAATTCACATATTTGCAATAGCAACTTCTTTAAGATCTTCCAAATATGGCAAATTCAGAAGAGTACCTTGGAACTTTTCAAAGTTTTGAAATAGATCAGAAATAGCAGAGAGGGAGAAGAACAAACAAACATGGTTCTGAAAAACTACATGCAGGTAATTTACAATATTCAGAGTATTTTATGCAGCTTATATATTCAAATAATATACAGTCCCAAATATTTTTCCAAATAAACTGGTTCTTACTTTATTAGCACAGATAGGATTAAAATGTGAAGAAAAAGACTTCTAATTATAACTCAGGACACTTCACACCACTACTATTATGATCCCTAATTAGAACATTGAACATGGAATTCCAGGATTGGAAGGGACCTTGGAGGTCTTCTAGTCCAACCCTTGCTCAAGCAAGCAACCATTCCAGCCAAATGGCTGTGCAGTCTGTTCTTGAAATCCTACCAGCTGATCTGAACAAGAAAAAAGCCACTCTCCCACCTTCAGCTGCTGCAGTCCAACAGCAAAGCTCTTTTCACTCCTATGCCATCTAAAAAGAAAAGATACCCCCTTCCCCACCTGGAGAGTCCTGGGGCTTTGCATGTTTGAGCTAGGCTACAAAATCCAAAACCAGGATTTCCTTTTGAGGATCAGAAGCCAGAAGACGAATTGAAAGATGAGACAAGAGTTCCATGTCATGTGAGAAATAGAAGATCTTAAGCAAAAAGAAAAAGAAAAAAGAGCTTTACAGCAGTTTTAGAAAGTATATAGGTAGTCCTTGATTTACAACAGTTCATTTAGTGACTGTTTAAAGTTACAACAGCACTGTGTTTTTCATACTTGCTGTTTAAAGTTATGATGGTCATAAGTATGTTTTTCATACTTACTACTGTTGCAGCATTCCCCATGGTCACAATTCAGATGCTTGGCAACTGACTCATATTTATGACAGTTGCAGTGTCCTCAGAGTCAGATGAACACCTTTTGTGACCTTCTGACAAGCAAAGTCAATGAAGAAGCCCGATTCACTTAACAACTGCAGCAGGGGTGGGATTCTATCGGTTCAGACAAACCGGTAGCTCTGACAATCAGCTGGGAGAGAACCGGTTCACTCCGATGATCAGGTGGGCCCGCCCGCCCTCCCCTGCGCCCTACTGAGCTATATCTTCTCAGCTGATTCGCGCGGCACATTGCCGCACCTCAGCTGTGTTACTCCACAGCAGTAAAATGAAAGGTAAGTATTCTTATCTTCACCCCATTTTATAACAACGCATGAAGCGCATGATCACCAAACCAGTTGTTAAACTGGCAGGATCCCACCACTGAACTGCAGTGATTCGCTTAATTACAGTGGCAAGAAAAGTTATAAAATGGGGTGAAACTCACCTAAGAACTCTTTTGCTTAGCAATAGAAAATTTTGGTTCACTTATGATTCCCAAATCATAAATTTGGACTATCTGTAATGCAGTTAATTGTGAAAAGAACACATGAAGGGCATGTGGAAAATGCCCTTAGCTTGCATTGTATTAGACCAAATTGCTTTGTTTGAGGTTAGCTTTCAAATCCTGTTCATCTGTGAACATTTTGCTTTAAGGGTAAAGGAAGATTAACTAGGTCTCAGTAAACTTTAGAAATAATGTGTGTAAAATATTGGAATTTACCCAACATTCCTTACTATAGTCTTACAAAGTATTTTGTGACTGAATGATTATGTCTATAGATTCCAATGGATCCAAAATACTTTATATGTAATTAATTTATAAATAGAACCCAATTCAATAAAATCAAAGCAATAGAATTGCTATATTTCTTAATAAATAGTTTTACAGTAATTCATTTCATTGTTGTTTTGTAAGGCTTGAAATAAAATCAAAGATCTAATGAAAATATATTTAAAAATATATTTTAAACTTATTTCATACTTCAGTCAGTATCAAAGAATATATTGTAATTATCATGGTCAACTGGAAATTTGAGATTAAAAAACACTCCTAATTAATATGAAGTCCTGAAAATATCAGTTAACATTATATCAAATATCAAACTTTTAAAAATGTAATTGTAAAATGTTCTCACCATTAACAATTTCATGGCCAAAGAACCTCTTTATTCCTGGTACATTTCTGCCATTTTCCAAATTCTTAACTGAAAGAAATAAACAGAATAAGTATCATTCTGTTTAGATAAACAAAGTTCGGTTTAATACTAAAATTTAGAACCAATTCTAAATTGGTTAGAATAAATCAATTCTAAGAAGAATAAAATATTTCAATATTGTAATACAGTATAGTATTAGGATGTGAGAATACTCAGAAATAGTTATTTCTTCTAGCAATAGTTATGTATAGTTATAACTTATTCAGAAATAGTAAGTTCCCTTCCATGAGCCTCTGTTCTTTAATTAATTAAATTTACACTAATATTACTTTTGATAAAGCTGTCTTCTTCGCTAGCAATCTTTTATGTACCAAACCGAAAATATTATACAGTACATTAACAAATAAATTGTAAAAAAATACATTAGTAATGCTTTGGAATCAATATGTAGAAAAGGATAACTAAAATTATTAGGAGGCTAGAATGGTTACAATGTACTTTTCAGCCTTAGAGCAATGACTTGTATGGGTGAGACAGAGGTCAAAAACAAGTTTTTCTCTCTCAATTGATGAAATGGAGGATCATCCATTGAAATTAAATATGAGGAGACTCTAGATCAGGGCTGTCAAACTTACGGCCTGCAGCCCAGATGCGTCATGCACTGCCCACGTCCACACCTGGTTTAGCAAAGGGGGGAAAGTTGCGATACATCATGGGACGCTGCGCGTTTGGCACCCCTGTTCTAGATCAATAGGTAATAGCACATCTTCACGCAAAGCATGGTTAATCCAAAGAATTCACTGCATCAGATATGATAATGATCACCAATTTAGATTGCTTTTAAAAAAGGGGTTTGATAATTTAAGGAGAATAATTTATGATAAAACGTAAGTACCATTCTGTAAATACCAGCAACAATGATAAAATGCTGTTACCATCTGTTCTGCTTGAAATATTCCCAAAGTGATTCAATTGGTTACTTTATATTAGTAGGTACTTTGGCTTGATTCTGCAGGGTGAGTATATGTGTATGGGGGGCGGGGGGGGGGTTGTCAGGTTTTATCGTGTTAAAAGTATAGTAGTGACTAATTTGAACTCTACTCTTAATATTTTAAAGTTCTAAACAGCACTTGCGGGTCTCCCTGGAATTTAAAATATTGATAGATTAATCCAGAAATACTTGTAGAAAAGTGCAGAAGTACTGTGTAACTCTTGACTTGAATGTTGGTCCGTTATATTTGCCCTTGCTGTCACAGAATCAGTGGAATTTAATGTGCTTGAAGCTTCAGAAGAGCAAGCTGCAATTTGCACACCAAATAAATCAAAAAGCATTATACCGTATGCATCAATTTAAGTTATCTGAAGGACCACCTCTTCCATATAAATAGTCTTCATCTGTTAGGGATTATGTTGGAAAGAACCTTCCTTACCTCTGAAATGTGACAGATGACTACTAATAAAATAGCTTCTGGCCCTAAAACTATAAAACATATTGCTAAATTTTATTTTCAAGCACATTTAATCATTATATTTGTGGTGAGAAAAACCCAGTGTTGTTTCAAGCTTACTATTCATTTACATATTACTCTTCCTTAGAAGCCTCAAAATAGTTAAGCATAAAATAATTGTAAATAAAGCCTAAAAACCTAAAAAGCAGAAAAGATAGAAAAATTAAAACAAGGTTAATAATTAAAAAACATTTAAAATGTATTTAACATAATTATAGAATTTTCTTTTAATCTGAAGAATTGAGACTTATGTTTTATATATTTATTTTATGCATGTTTTAAAATACATACAGTATTTACTATTAAGTACCTTGAAATTGCTTGAACCCACTCACATTTTCATTGTTAAAGCAAAACACTCTCTCATCAAAAAAATCAAGTTTTTATAGTACTTCTCTTTCCCAGAAAACTAAATCCTTTAATTTAAAAAAGGCTTAAGCTGGCACACAAAGTGCAACAGGAGGAGCTTTTTATACTGCATTATATTGTATGTAATGACTCATTCCTAACAGGGTGTGAAGTTAGTACTTTGGAATTTATCAATAGATGGCCGTTATTGAGTAATTTAGATGGCACAGATATTAACCTCTTTCTGCTATTTAAAATCTGAGTGTATTTTGTTTCTTAGGTTCTGTTGAAATTCAGTCTTACAAGTACATAGTAATGACTTATTTACTTACTCCTGCTCAAGATACATATTGATGAAGGATTAATCAGTGAAATATAGAAAGAAATCTCAAGCCATTTGCACTCCAATGTGCCACTAAGAAATTTATCATAGTGAGTTACAAAAGTGTAACTTGAAAAAACTGACATAAACATTTTAAATAATTAAATGAATTATATTATGAAGTATTAATGAACATTAAGTAAGGAATTATTTGAATGTAATCAGGCTGATAACAGTCAGATGCAGGGAGAAATTTTCAATGGACCCAGAAGGGTAACTATTACTAACGTGTTAGCATTAAGGGAGATGTATTACAGCGATGGAATGTTGCTAAAGAAACACATTTGACGGATGAATTAGTGACAATACTTTGTTGTTGTTGTTGTTCTTAGTCGTGAAGTCATGTCCCACCCATTGCGACACCACGGACAACGTTCCTCCAGGCCTTTCTATCCTCTGGAGTCCAATTAAGATCATGATGACTGCATCAGTGACTCCGTCCAGCCACCTCATTCTCTGTCGCTCCTTCTTCTTTTGCCCTCAATTATTCCCAGCATTAGGTTCTTCTCCAGTGAGTCCTTCCTTCTCATTAGGTGGCCAAAGTATTTGAGTTAGTGACAATACTAGGAGACTGTAATAACTATTTAGCCCTGAGAAGTTTCTGAAAGTTCATGAAACGTATTTCTGTTGATCATGGATTGATTATGCTACAAAAGATTAACGAAGCTAACTTTTCAGATTGTTGGTGTTTAAGATTGTCCAATATTTTAAGTCCAACTCCTCTGTTAGGAAGAATAAGCTTGATCATAATTTATCAATTTTTTTTGCTGATTATCTTATATCAAATGTTCATAAAAATTACAGCTAACAAATTATTAGGAAAAGAGAGGAATGTTGCTTTGCCACTATATCTGCCAAGAACTCACACCATAAGTATAAGAGCTTCGAGTACTGGAGTTATTCATTTCCTTCTCAAATTTCAAGTCTATCTAGATTGAAGTTGCAATTCTGTTCAGCATTTTTGACTTTCACAGCCAATCCAGATCTGAACTTTTAAACAAGTTTCAGAGAAAAATGTTTGGAGCTTGATCTCTAAGAAATAACATTAAATAAAATGTTTTGAAAAATGAGACACTAATGTTGGGAATTCAGTGATGGGATGGGGAGATGTAATTTCAAATATATTTACATACTTCAGCTTTTTGATAATCTGTGACCAAACTATGTTTTTATTCCACAAAACAATCCAGAATAATACCTTATTGTATAGAAATTAGTCATGTTGGTAGAGAAAATACATCAAACCCCACTACAATCTTCAGTATAAATGCACTGAATTTAAAAAGAGCAGCAATACCTCTGTTTAGAAAGATACACTGACTGGAATCCACATGTTGCAATATCCCCTGGAATATGCCACATTTCAATGTGATGTGTACAGTTTTCCCCAAAACACGGTGAAGAAAGTGGTAATCACAGCTAGGATCCATTATGGTTTTTTTCCTCCAAAGAATTGGGCATTCAGTCTAAAAACAACAAAAGATAAATATTTTGTTATTTATAGAAGTATATAAAAATACATTAAGTAGATTATAAAATTAAAACCTTTTCTCCAACCAGTGAAACAAAGTTTAATTACTTAGAAAGAAATTATACATTGTCTGGCTTCTAATTAATCTCAAGCCCACATAATTAAACAATCATAGAAATGCAGACTAATAAGTGACCTGGAATGATCTTGCATACAAAATTCATTATAAAAATAGAAAAGGCTACTCAAATAAATCCTCAATGAATGATACAACCGAAGTAAAAAATCTAGGTCCATATGATAATGAGTATAGATCCAGGATAATTGAAAAAAAAAACACAATTTGATTATTTAAGAAAAGCCAATGCCTTCGATTTTGAAGAAAAATTATGAGTTCATGGACATTGTCTGAGTGCTTTGTCTGAGCTATAAACAAACCAATGTACAGGTATTCAATCTATAACTTGGGACTGGAAATCTAATTATCTTGACTTAGAGCCATAACAACTTACAATTGGATTTCTAGTCTTAAATTATTTACCCCTGTTGAAAAGACTATTTTAAATGTTAAGAAACGACATATAGTATATTAGCAAACTACTTCAACTTAGGTGACGATAGCTGTTTAATAATTGTTTTATGCCTCGCCATGCTGTTTTGCTTCCAGGTCCAATTCAAGGTGTTAGTTATCACCTATAAGTCTGGCATAAGAAGGTTACCTGAGGAACTGTCTTACCCCAATTGACAAGAGCTTTCTCTGCAACTGTACTTGCCTACGAAATATCTTGCTCCAGAGATGAGGCTGGCCCCCACTCTTTTGACCTTCTGGAAGATGAAGATCTGGCTCTGCAAATTGGCATAGGAAATTAATAGTGGTATACAACCTGGGTGGGCTGGGGTAGTTGGTGGTTTGAGAGCACTCCCTTCGCCTTTTAACTCATCTTTGTAACCCCACTTTTATTCTGTTTTTCACTGTTTTAATTTTGCTTTTAATTATGTCTTTTGGAAATGGTTTTATGGTTTGCATTTGTAAACTGCCCAGTGTCATTTGGATTATGAGATGAGCAGTGTTTAGATTTCATAAATAAATGTGCAATACAGTAGAAAAAACAGACATATTGAGAGAGGGGGGGGGAGGGACAGAGAGCTCAGTCTGTAAAGATAGTATGGTTTATAAATTAATCTACTCTCTTTTTTCTCTCTTACTGGGGTAGAGAACTATCAGCACATGGACTAAGTCCAGTTCACTGCCCAAATTCATTTACTCATAAATATTCTTTTTATGTTGATATCCCAAGGAGGAAACCATCCTTGACAGTGCCAAATAGTTTCTGGCAGCGTTGCCTTATTATTGGCTCTCAATATGGACAAAGTGGGCAGCAAAGTCCTCTTCTTTCTTCTTGATGAGTATTTCCCTCTTCGCTTCCCTACTGCTTTGCTTGTCTTCATTTTTCACTATTCTGGGCTGCATCTAGTTTTGCATTCTGTGAATCAGAAGCAAACTTAATAGATATTGTTATTCTCATCTAGACTACTTGTAGAATATACATACATACTGTTTATAGACTATACTGTAGTATACTGCGTTGTTCAAGACAGAGACAGACAATATACTGTAAGCAATACAGTACAGTACAGTAGTATACTATAAGCAATACACACACACTACTCTATTTTGTTTATAGACTGTTATTTTATTCTATACTGCTTATTCAGAGAAACAAAATATGGTTGCTTCTCATATCTATATAAGCTAAAATGAAGATCAGACATTCATCACCCCTGCAGCTGAAGAAATGGTGAAAAGAGACTGTCATGCAATGTGTCTCTCGTTTGTTGGTACCAATTCTATTATTTACACTGCCCGTCCTCTTTGGTTCCAGAAAAGACCTTGTGTTCTTCCTCTGGTGCCTTGTTTCTTTCTCTTCAGTTTCCTATATGCTAATCAGCTGCTTCACAACTTTCTTTTCAAATTTAACACTAAATATTACAAACTGAGAATATGAATTTATATTTTCCAGAAATTCACTATTATTATATATTTAAATCCCAGAGATATGGGATTTAAGAAGCAGCAGAGCAGCACAACTTTCAAGACTCAAGTTAGGCCACAGCACTTATGAAGACTCAAGTCTGAAGCTGATAAATAATATAACTGAGTATGAGTCGCTTTTACAATTGTGTGGAAATTGTGAACTTGCTTTTTAAGTTCATGGTGCTTTAAAGTTCCAAGTAAACAACAACATATAAAATTATTATACATATTGCCTTTTTTTTGGCAATCTATAATTATATAATTTGATGTTGATTAGTAAAACATGTTTCCCTCTTCATTTAAAGCCACTAATAAAATGTCTAAAAGATAAAAAGGTAAAAATATTTGAAATATGTTACCATAGAAAATTTGAATATACCTTTAAAATGGAGAGATGAATCATCTACAGAAACACAGATCAAATGTCCCACTTAATAGAATTAAACATTTCAGCAATGTTATCACATCTAACTCCATTACCATGAAAAGCAGCATCATGATTATCTCTGAATTTTGCAACATAGATCTTTCCCCTAGATTTTAAAACTTACATATACATGCAGAACATCTAATTCAACCAGTGTAGCTAGTTTCTTGATCCCTCAGGCAGGCCTGAAAGATAGTTAACTTTATGGATGGTCTTTTTTTTTTTTAAAGGTTTGCCATTCCATTTAAACCAGTTCTGTAAACAATGAGAAACCATCTTTCAAAACAAGAAGTTGTTGATTTTTCAGTGTTTTCTTTTGACTTAAAAACCTGTTCAATTTATATGAGCTACTGCTCTGAAATTAGAAAATAAAACAGTAAAAAATGTAAAGACACCAAAAAACACAAAATATAGATCTTTACACAGTAAAGCTGAGCTACAAGACTACAAGTCTCTCATCTGGACTCAATTTAATATATATATGTATGTATGTATGTATGTATGTATGTATGTATGTATGTATGTATGTATGTATACTGTGTGTGTGTACTGTACATATATACTATAAAACCAAAACAAAATAAATAAAACAAAAAGTAGGATACTTTATCAAATCAATAATAGTTAAGTCACAAAAGATACAAAGGATACATCTAACATACTTAGATGTTTTGTATCGAACATATAAAATAAATTAAAACAGATTCATGTAGGCAAAGCTTTCAAATGTGTATAAAAGTAAGCCACGAAAAGGATCCCTAGATCCTTCCATGGCACATACAGTACTATTCTTAAGGACATTTTGTCAGAAAAGAGTCCTATTAATGGAAGTTACTATTTAATGCAGACATTTCTAAAACTTCCTGGGAAAAAAATACAGAATTTTTAAAAAGTACCATGGTTGCTATTCCATTTACTGTATTCTACATTTCAAATGTCAAATGGTGCTAAAAGACAAATAAATTATCTAAGACCTTAATAAATAAATAGGTATGGGTCCTAAATTCTAAAGTTCATTCCACGGAACTTACAGTTCTGTCTTTCTAATAGTATAGAACATACACTATATTGCCAAAATTATTCTCTCACCTGCCTTTACTCGCATATGAACTTACTGTAAGTGACATCCCATTCCTAATCCATAGGGTTCAATATGACGTCGGTCCACCCTTTGCAGCTATAACAGCTTCAACTCTTCTGGGAAGGTTGTCCACAAGGTTTAGAAGTGTGTTTATGGGAATTTTTGACCATTCTTCCAGAAGCACATTTGTGAGGTCACACACTGATGTTGGATGAGTTTATGTGGCCTACACTTCGTGGCTGAGTTGCTGTCATTCCCAAACACTTCTACGTTCTTATAATACAGCTGACAGTTGACTGTGGAATATTTAGGAGCGAGGAAATTTCACGACTGGATTTGTTGCACAGGTGCATCCTATCACAGCTCCACGCTGGAATTCACTGAGCTCCTGAGAGAGACCCATTCTTTCACAAATGTTTGTAAAAACAGTCTGCATGCCTAGGTACTTGATTTTATACTCCTGTGGCCATGGAAGTGATTGGAACACCCGATTCTGATTATTTGGATGGGTGAACAAATACTTTTGGCAATATAGTGTAGGTAACACAAGTTTGAACTGTTAAATTCTTGATGTTTTTCAAGTTTGGCTGTTTTCCCATAGATTAGGGGTGTCAAACTCAAGGCCCGGGGGCCGGATCTTCCTTGTGGGGTGCTTAGATTTGGCCCGCGGGGCCGCCCTGGAAACAGCAAAGGAATGGACCAGGGTGCCTCTGCCAGTGAAAACAGCTCAGGAGGGCCACGTTGGGCCCTCCTGAGCTCTGCTTTTGCTGACGGAAGTTTGCAGGAAGCCGTTGCAAACGAAAATAAAGCTTTGAAGCCTGTTTTCGCTGGCAGAGCGCTCAGACCATAGGCGCCTCCGACATAAGTGATGGTGAGCTGGCCACACCCAACATGGCCACGCCCACTCTGCTCCCCAAGGTCAAACACAATCCTGATGCAGCCCTCAATGAAATTGAGTTTGACACCCCTGCCATAGATGTTTCATTACTGAGCTAGGTAACATCATTAGAACATGGGGAACAATGTTACTGGTTGATTATACTGTATGTAGTAGCTTATCAGCAAATCTTACTCACATGCCCTGATGTTATCTAACCTGTTAAAAACCTTGCTAACCTGCTCAGCAGACAATGGGCTGCACATGCGCAGCTGGCGCGAAGAACAGGGTGGCAACGGCAGCAGCTTTTTTGGCAACCTCTGGTAGTTTCTGGTGGCCTGTGGCCAGCCACCACCTCTTTGAGAGCCACTTTGTGGCTGCGGAGGCTGGCTGGAGGCCACCAAAAACTACCAGAGGTCAGCTTGCCTTCCGGAATCCGGACCAGCTGCCATGGGAGGAAGGTAAGCAGCCTGAAGAAAGAGGCGGTGCTGGGGGAGGAAGTGGAGCTAGGGCCAGGGCTGCTGAAACAGAGCGACACGTGCGACTGGCGAAGGTAGATAGGTAGAAATTGATTTTTTTTCCTTTTTCTGTAGGCGTGGCTAGGTGGGGGGTGTCATGTGACTGAATGGCCGTGGGCATGAGTGATGTCAAGTTGGCCATGCCCACTCCATCACATGACATCCACACCTAGCCACGCCCACAGAACTGGAAGAGAAAAAATTTGAAACCCACTACTGGCCTGCATCCAGTTTCAAAAGGAAAAGGTACAGGTAGTCATTGATTTATGGCCATAATTGAGCCCAGAATTTCTGTTGCTAAGCAAGAGAGTTAAGTGAGCTTTGCCCCATTATACAACCATTCTTGCCACAATTAAGTGAATCACTGCACTTGTTAACTTAGTAACATGGTTAGGTGATTCTGGTTTCACCATTGGTTGTCAGGAGGTCATAAAAGATGATCACATGGCCCCAGGACACTGCAGCCATCATAAATACGAGTCTGTTGCCAAGATCACGTCACAATCGTAAAGTGTGAAAAATGGCTATGTCACTTTTTTCACTGCTGTTGTAACATTGAGCGGTCACTAAACAAATTGTTTCAAGTTGAGGACGAATTCTTTTTCTTGTACCATATCCATCATCGGATGTTTGCAATCCTATTTTTGTCAACAGCCACATGAAAAAGTGCTGCCGAGTTTTGTCCAAACCTTAGGCTTTGAAGCCACGATGTTCTACTTCTGCCTGGACCTCGTTTGCCTTCAATCTTTTCCTGGAGTATTAAGTGAAGAATGCTGTATTTTTCTGGATGTTGCATCACATGTCCAAAATATTCTTTCGCTTTTTAATGGCTTTGATGATTTCCCTTTGCTTTCCCAAATGGATTATCACCTCATTTGTGATTTTGTCAACCCAGCTTATACATAACAGCCATCTGTAAATCCACATTTCAAATGCTTCTAGTTTCTTCAAGTGGTTTTCTATCAGAGACCAATTCTCTATCCCGTAGAGCAGGATGGAAAAGATGTAACATCTGACAAGCCTGATTTTCAGAATTAGGCTCATGTTGTGACTGCAGAAAAACTTTTTCATTTTGAAGAATGCTATTCTAGCTTTCTCTACCCTTGTCTTTACTTCACTGATCATGTCCCAGCTTTCATATAAATTAAAAACAATTTACGTTATCCTTTCAACTTTTTCTAGTGGTATTCCTTCAGAATTAATGGGGTGTTTGCTGACGACCATGATCTTGGTTTTTGAGGTGTTAAGCTTCAAGACATATTTTTCAGATATTTCTGAGACTCTTGTTGATGAGGTCTTCATGCTTACTGGCAAACAGAACTGTATCATATCTTAAAGTGTTGATCTGAACACCATTTACTTTGAGGTCAGCATCAATGTTTTCCAGAGTTTCATTGAAAATTGACTCAGAGTAGATATTAAACAGCAGAGAAAGAATACAGCCCTGCCTGACAGCTCTTCGTATTTCAGCATCATCTGAATAATTTTGGCCTAGTCTCACATTTGCTACCTGATGCCAATATAGATTGTTTATGATTCGGATGTCTTTGTCATCTAGTCTCATTGTTTCAGGATTTGTAATAGTTTGCTGTGTCTTATTTTATCAAAGGCTTTTTTAAAATCAATGAAGCACATGTAAACACTGCGATTGACATCTCTACAGCGCTGTACAAGAACTTGAATGCTGAATAGGGCATCTCATGTACCAAGATTGTTTCTGAAATTAAATTGTGTATTACTTAGACATTCCTCAATTTTGTAGTATATTCTTATGTGAATTCTTTTGAATTCTGTATTTTCAGGGCACGACTCATTAAGCTTATTGTTCTGTATTCGGTACACTTCTTTGCATTAATTTTTTTGGGGATTGTCACAAAGGTTGACTTTAGCCAATCATTTGGTATCTTTCCTGTTTCATATATTTGATTGAAGAGCTGCAGTAAAATTTTCTTCCCATTGTCTTCCAGCAATTTAAAAATTTCTACTGGGATATCATCAGGTCCTGTGGCTTTTCTTGTTTTTCCTTTTTTTATTGCGTAGTCAACCTCCACAGTGATATTTAGTCCAGTTGTTATACTTCCTATATCAATATCATCCCCAGTGTCCTCAAAAAGTTCTTCAATATAGACTTCCGGTTCCAGCTGCTGACCACGACGGGCAGGCTCTGCTCGCCCCGCGCTCTTCTGGTGGGCCCCTCACCGCTTGGAGGGCACAGGATGCCCCGTAGGGGCTCCTGCCGAAGGGGCGGCATAGCGGGGGATCCCCTGAGTCAGCGGCGGCCGGGGGGGCCCCGCATCGCCCTAGGCACCGGGAGGCATGATGGGGAGGCGTTGCGGCATCTTCGTGAAGAGGCAGCTGGAAGAACATACTATCTGAAGGACGCGGTTGCTGTGTGGTGAGGTGGAAACTTCCCTCCGTTCCTTTGCTTGTAAAAAAAAAAAAGAGAGACTGCCAGCTGCTTTTAGAGCTGTTTTCAACTTGGCTCGGAGAAGCGTGACTGGAGGGAGGGGGATTCCCCCCCCCCTCGGACAGGCGGCTAGAAACGACTCTGCTCTCGGCCCCAGAGGAGGAGGAAGGGAGAGAGCTATGCAATGATTTCACGCTCATAACGAAGGCAGATTTTGGATTGTTATTCTATAAATGAGGTAATGATCTGGAAACTTTGGGAACTTTGAAAACTTTTTTTATGCCCCTTAACTCCGATGCTGGCAGGGCAAGATGGCTTGCTTCCGCTGTCTTTATAAACATTGAAATTTGACTCCACCCATAGAACTTCAGGCTTACTGTCTTTGTCTCCGTGACACTCAGATAAATCTCTTGTCTGTATTGGACTCTCCTGGAACAAAGGATTTTACTACTCTATTGCCAGAAGTTGCAATTAGAAAGAAAGAATTCCCTTTTGCTTGGACTCTTTGCCTCCTGATCTCTCTTGGCAGTTGCCCTCCCTAATTGTTTCCTCTCTGTATTGACTTTGAACTCTTTCTGCTCAATATAATGCCACCTAAAAGACCACCCCCCAGGGAAGCTGGGCTTTGCTGTATCCGCCCCGACATCTACAGTATCCAGTCCTAGTGGACAACAAACTCTAACATCTCTGATGCAGCCCAAGCCTCAAGAGACGGATTTTCAACAAATGTTTCAACAAATCTTAAAGGGACAGGATGACATAAAAAGTCAATTAAAGGAGATGAAAGAGCAGCTTAAAGAGAACCAGGACCAGACGAGCAAAAATTCACAGAGACTGGATCTTTTGGAGGGGGGGGGGGACGGCTGAGATGAGGGGGGAGATGAAAGGGGTGCAGAAGGGGAACCAAGATCTTGAGTCCCACCAGATGAAAACAGAATTTGAAAGAATGTCTTTTTTCCTTAGGTTCCAAAACGTGGTTGAGGCAGATGATGAGGATTTAAGGGACATCATGACAAACATTTTGGCTGAATACATTCAAAAAGAAAAACAACAGATGGAGTGGGAACTGGATCTGGTAAATAGAGTAAACTCAGCATATGCTAGAACACGTAATGTACCCAGGGAGGTACACATTAAATTTCTTAGAAAGACCACAAGAGATGAGATTCTGAGTGCACAAAGGGGGCAAGCTCTGAAATATCAACATAAATAACCATTCTGAAACAGATCCCCAAGAAAGTGAGAGAGAAAAGAAAAAATTATTCGCAATTAGCGAAGAAGCTTTACCAGAAGGGTGTGTGGTTCAGATGGTTGATGCCTGAAGGTATGCTAATTTTCTGGGAGGATACTAGAGTTAGAATTAGCACAACCACAGAGGCTCAGGCCTTTATGGAAAAAAACAAAGCACTCCTAGATAAAACTGATGATCCTACACCAGATCTACAGGACACGGGAGGGGCCGGAGCGCTGCTGGCGGGGGGAGAAGGGGCAATACCAAGAAAACTCAGATCACAAAAATGAACAGGAAAATCTGCTTGATAAAAATTGATTGAAATTATTACCTGAATCTATATGCTGACAAATATTGCTATTTACTATTAAAGTTTATGTTTAAATGAATATCATGAGTATGGGGGGAGGGGACACCTTCTACATATTGTAACTGCCAAAATTTGTAACCCATTCCACCACCCCTTTCCCTTTTCCCTAAAAAAACCAATAAAACTTTGTTTAAAAAAAAAGTTCTTCAATATATTTCTTCCATCTTTTTCGTTTTTCATCCAAGATTATTTCCCCGTCAACTAAATTGTTGGTTTTTGTAGATACCTGCTGCTTCTTTCACTTTTTTGTGTAAGTTGGAATTATCATGAATACATTCTGTCTCTTCTTCTATTTCTTTGCATCTCTTTGCAAATCATTTTTCTTTTGCCAGTCGAATTTTTCTTCTAATTGTTTTCTGCAATGCATTGCATTTTTTTTATTTTTTAAATAGTGTCTTTCATCCATGAGATGAAAAATTTCATCTATCATCCAGTGTTGTTTCTTGTGGTACCTCTCTCTTTGTTTTGAGTGTTACCTCTATTATTGCATTTTAAATTTATTTGAATCACTTCTACATCTTCATTATTTAGATTATTGGTTTCTCTTAAATGAATTTCTAGCTCTTCTTTTATCTTATCTCCATGTTTAATGATGAAATTACTGTCAATTCTTGGTTTAGGAGTAAGGATTGGGTTTCTCATCTTTACTGTTTTCAGGTGGACTTCAGCAAGTAGTAGATTATGATTGGATGGTACATCTGCACCTGGATATGTCTTTGCTGATTTTAATGAGTTTCTAAACCTTTTTTAAATTGTAAAATAGTCAATTTTGTTCCTTACTATATTATTTTGTGTATCTGGCAGTGATCACCAAGTGTAGAGGCGTCTTTTTGGTAACTTAAAAAAAGTATTCATCACATATTGTCTATGTTCCTTGCAGAAGTCTACAAATCTGTCCCCTCTACCATTTCTGGTTCCTAAGCCAACATTTCCAACTACAGGAGCATCACTTCCTTCTCTCAGTTTTGCATTGAAATCTCCCATGAGTATTGCAATACCATTACTTTTTAGGGTTTTCAGTACACTGCTTATATCTTCATAGAGCTTCTCTAAATTTTCCTCATCACTGTCAGCTGTGGGAGCGTAAACTTGCATAACATTCATATTTACTGGAGTACTGTTTATTTAGATCATCATCCCTCTATCAGATACAGTAATAAAGGACCTGATGCATTCATTTACAAGATTGTTTACTATTATACCTACTCCAGTTGAGGATCACCTATAAACAGGGAGAGGGAGGGAGGAGGGAGAGAGGGCCTGAGCCAGAGTGACCCAGCTGTCTTTATGCCACTAGCAGAACTAGAACTCATAGTCTCTCACTTATTAGCCTGATGCGGTAACTACTACAACCAGCTGGCTCTCAATAAAGATTGCCAAAGACTCTTATTAAAGCTGAAAGTAATTCCCTCTAAATACTTAACAAGGATTAGGAAAACCTTTCTGGGAAAACTGTTAGCCTGCTTTTTTAGAAAGCAAGTTCATCTAGGACATAAACGACACCACCAAAGTTGATTTTTTCCCCTTCACACCCCGAAACATATATGGACAAGCCACAGATCTCAGGGTTTCTGTGCCTCCTCGGTTGATATATATATACTGCATTTTGCCGGCAACAGATAGGCCGCCGGAATAAAGCGGACAACCATAAAAATGCTTTAAGAGCCCGCAACTACAATCATCACAATACTATCCTGCACTGTAAGGAGGAGGGCACAGTAATAAAAAAAACACCGCATATCACCACGTTAGGAGCCAAGGAAAAACCCCAATATAATCGCTTAAAGGGGTCAAAGCCAACTTGACCTAAGACCTAAGGGACGTATAACCGGCGCTGTGCTCCGTACTCCGTAGCTTTCGGGGACAAGGGTGAGAGAATCACTCGCGCGATGACGCCAGAACGGAGCTCGAGGGCGAGACGGAGAACAACGACCCGAAACGCGACCGTCTCCCTCTGCGCAGAAGCAACGGTAGAGAGGCGGGGCGGGAAGTGGGCGGGGAAGCTGTGGATGATAAAGAGGAGGGTGGGGGAAGGGGCGTCGCGCGTTCCTGTCAGTTGCATAGCCGAGAGCTCGCGCGACGTCCGCGCAGCTGATTGGTCCCGGCGCCGGCTTTAGGCCAAGCGACTGGAGCTTCCCTTTGACGGGTCTTGAAGCGGCTGCAATGGGCTCTCGGGCGTCTACGCTGCTTAGGGACGAGGAGATCGAGGAGATCAAGAAGGAGACGGGCTGTGAGTACCGATTAGAAACGATGAGCGGCGGCAACGTCGTCACAGGCAGAGCGCTGACCTTCGCCTTTGGGATTCTGGCCGGGCGAATTTCCTTCCCTTCCTTGGCTGAATAGCTTTCGTTGCCCCGGCACGAATGAGGCGAACGAGCCCTTTTCGCCTCCCCGGACGATTGAGGGGCCGGATTGAGCGCTGAGGTGGCGCTGTGATTTCTCCCGGTCATGACCATCCCTCGGCTCGAAGCCCTTCCTCGGGTCTCCGGGTCACCTTGGGCTAAATGCGGGACCACCCAGCTGTCTCTCCCGCTCCCTAGCCTGCGGGCTTTGCTCTACGAAAGCCGGTATCGGTCGTCCGAGTCGGCTCGACCCAGAGCACACACACACACACCCTAAAAAAAAAAAAGCCTGGCTCATGGAATTACCAAGTGTCTTCCTATATGCCTTATATCCGGTCACAGGACACCGAGAGAGCTTGTCATTCGGGGGAAACGATTCTGTTTTACAACACTTGGGAGAAGGCGAGGTATCTGGCCGCGTTAAAATGCGTCCCCGGTTCTTGAGTCGGCAGAAAAAGCTATGCCGGCAGGGAATTGGTGGCTCTGGTGGTCATTCCCTAGTTTGTTTCATGGGTGAGGTAGGGCCTCCTGAATGGGACTGTCCTGTCCATTTTAATGTAGAGCAAGTTAAGAAAATCAATTGGTGGACTCCTTTTGCTTCATTTCCTGTTTCACCTCCCCTGCCTGTAGGGAAAAACAATCCCCGATCACTTTTCTTAATAGGGAGAGGAGCAGGATTGTGCAAGCGTAGGTGAGGGCTTTAAAAGGTGAGTGTCACACCTATTGAGGAGTTCCTGCCAACTACCAGGCCCTAGGCATGGGAATATTTTGAACCTGTGTAAAGTTTCAGTCAAATCAATTCTAAAGGTAAGTAAGGCTTGAAAAGAGCACACAACACCTGTGCCCAAAAATAGCTTAGCTGGCAGGTCACAGGTGCGGAGGGAAAGGCTCACAAGCAAAGCAGGAGGGAATTCTTCTGGTGCTCCTGGCTCACAGCAACCTCTCTTCTTGCCTGGGGCTTGTTATCAGACCATGTCTGAAGATGGGCTCCTGAAAGATCAAGGCAAGACCCCAGAGGCAGGGCTGATGGAGGCATAAGAATGAAAGAATTAGTACTGCTCTGGAAAAGATGATAAGCCCCCTAAGAAGGAATTGGAACTGTTTGAGAAGGTTGTAAATGTGGGAATTGGGTGAGGAGAACCAGGAAGCCAAGGGCAAATTGATATGAAAAAAAAGAGTATCATGAGAAAAGGTAAATGTCCTGTATAAAGGTGCTGTGGTGATTTTGTAAATTGAGCATTCCCAGCAACTTAAAGAGGGCAGAACAGGAAGGCAGGAATAGCCAATGAGAACATGAATATCCGACAATCTCCAAGCAATGCCACTTTTTCCTCTCAGTAAATCCAATCTATCGGTGATTGCTTTGGATTTTTGTCCTTGGTTCCAAGCAATGGGGAGGAGGGGGGAGAGCTTCCTATCCCAGAGCAAATAAGGGAAAGATCTAATGCAATAATAGTAAGCTAAAAGAATGCTGCAGTACATTGGTATCACAATGCTTCCATGTTCTATTTGCCTTCTGATGTGAGGAGCCCAGAATGCAGAAGGGGCTGGTTGCCAGACATTTCCACTCTTTAACCCTCCCCATATGAAACTTGTGGTGATAAAACAACAAAGTTGTGATTAAAATGATTTATTGTGCGAAACAGACATTGTGTTCTCTCAAAGTTCTGTTTTGTAAACACAGGTCTACTTTTTTTAAAAAGAGGATTACATTAGTGTATATAAAGATCTTGTGTGAGATCCCACAAATGCTTGGAAAGAATGTGTCACATGTACAGATGCCGTCACAGAAGTCAGGTGTCCAGTCTCTTTGCAAGCCAAAATAAAATTAGGAGACAGGATAAAGAAAGGGGGCAAGGTTACAGCAGGCTTAGGTAACTCATAAGAGCTGGGCAGATCTTAGCTTTAACAAATTTGTCCAAGCACATTGTCACTGATGTTTTCCATGTAGTGCCCATAGCAAAAAACTGAGTTGAGAAAAGGAGGAAAACACAACTTTAAAATTGGAATAATTAAGTATGTTTTTAAGCTGCTTCATCTGTGGTCTGGGAATGAAAGGAAGACAGCATCATGGGGACAAGTAATTTTTTTACAATATATGTTTATGCTGTAGTTAAGAGGACATGAGGATGAGCCTTTTGTTATACAGATGCCAAATTATTTTTATATGAACACCCCCGCACACCCCCATACTACTATAAAAAAGTACTCCCTGTTGCAACCAAAGAATATTTAACTTCTGATTAACAAAAAAGTAGACTTTTTCTATTAGGTGTTGTGTTTTCAATTCTTTATTGTGTTATTCAAGCAAATATAGCAATTCAGTTACTCATCCGGTCATTTTAGTATAAAGGAATATAATGCCATAGGAACAATTCTGGAAGGTTTCTAAAATTGGCCTGTATTGTTTTTTGACATACAATAGCAACCTATTTAAAATAAAATATATGAACATAGCTCACTTCAGGATTTTTCATTGTTCAAGAATCATTTTGCTTAATTTGTAACATTGAATACATATTCAAATTATTTCAACTTTTTGTTAGGATTTCTATGCTGCTTTATTATAAGCATTGATGAACCTTTTAAAAATAGTTCTGTTTGGTGTAGTGATAATGGAGCATATTGGTAGGAGAATAATTCACTCCCATTACTTCATTGATTCATTAGTTAATAATTAAGAATAGATTCTGCTTCTTTTGTGCATATTTTAACCTTTGGTAAGAGCATTATTTGTCACTGTGATATCCTGAACTTTTTAAAATAATGAATAATCATAGAGCTGAATTTAAAATCGAAATTTGAAGTGCTTTTTCTTAGATTATATGCAATGTTGTAATAATTTATAATCAAGTCTAATAGAATAGTTCTGTAAGTACATTCTGGGAAGTAAATACCATAGACTAATTATATTTTAATCATACAACAATATATTAATCTTACATATTCTTTCATTTCTATTTCTCCTCCATAGAATTAGATCTATTTAGGAATCTGTTTTTATATATGTAAAATGCATGCATGCTATTGGCATGTGTGTGTATGTGTGTGTGTGTGTCTGTCTGTCTGTCTGTCTATCTATCATCTATCTATCTATCTATCTATCTATCTATCTATCTATCTATCTATCTATCTATCTATCTATCTCTATCCTATCTATATCTATCTATCTATCTATCTATCTATCTATCTATCTATCTATCTATCTATCTATCTATCTACCTACCTACCTACCTACCTACCTACCTACCTACCTATCTATCTCTATCTTTCTTTAGAATTTTCGCTTCTCTCCATCCTCCCCTAATTGTATGAATGCAATAAGAGTTTTATCATAGTTTTAATAATTTAATATGCTGTACCTTTAACTTAAAATATGCTGCAGCCTTATCTTATGAAGATGAACAACCTGATAACATTGTAATTTCATTTTTATAGTTAAGGAATTAAAGCTAAAAGAGCAAGTTGCCTGGGGCCTCCTAGTAGTTTTGTGGAAGAGTTGGGTCCTAATGTGGATTGTCTGTTCTCAAAAAGAGTGGGGTTTATTAGGCAATGCCATCTTGTAATAGAGGAAAGACGAGTTATATAGTTTGAAGTTACTTGCAAATGTTCAATGTTTTGGGCATGTGTGTGTGTTTGGTTTGACACAGTTCTATTTGTGAGAGAAGCCAATCGAGTACTTTAATGCAAAAACTGCCATACTGAATTAGACGGTGTTTTTAATACAGATTTTTATTCCAACTATTAGTTCTAACTTGAGACCTACCATTTGTGTTCCTTGGTAGTTGAAGTCTCTTAATAATTAAGTGAAATACTACCTGGGTTATTAAATATCAATGATGACAGCTAACTTAGAGACACTGAGTAGTACAAGGTTGCTTTGTCATAAAAATATTAGAACTCAAAATAATGATTTACAAGTCAATAGTGTCCTTGTATAATAAAGACTGATACCAGCATCTGTGCTGAGGTATATAAACGGAAAATTCTCTGTTACTGTACTTAGGTTATCAAAAAAAGAATCAATAAATGATACTTTGGTGTTTGTTGAAGTGAATGTATCTGTTGCTTAATTGATAATGGGGTAAGTTAGGAATAATATATTCAGGGGTTTCCCTATGGGATTCAGTTTGTACTTGCAGCTGTTTCAGTGTTGATATTGTTTCAGAACAGCTAATTAGACTTTACCTTTTTTAGTATTCCTGCTTCACCTGCTCGCACAAACTAATTTTCATACTATCCTCCTCCTCCTCCTCCTCCTCCTCCTCCTCCTCCTCCTCCTCCTCCTCCTCCTCCTCCTCCTCCTCCTGAAGACTTCTCTTCTAAACCCGCTCTCAGAGACCTATTGCAATAGAAGTCGTTGGGGAAAAGAATGCTAAATAATCTCATTATGGTACAAAAGTTCACAGCAGACAATTCAATTTTCTCAGTTAAGATGCTGAACTTCCTGGTTGTGCAGGCAATAAGTCTGTCAACAATTGACTGCTTGTGTACTTTACGTCTCTTTTCTCCAGTTCTTAACTACAGCAAATGTTAGAGTAATCCTTGGAAACTGTTTAGTATATTTCAGTATAAAAAAATCTACTTTAGTAATCATAGGGATACTAAGTCAGTACAGATAAATTAACAGTAGGCTAAATCAGTACAAATAAATTAACAGCAGACTAGGAAACACTGTGAACTTTGGATTTTTACAAGATTTTGCAAAGTCTCATCAAAAGATGTGACACATTTGGTTGTTATGCAATAAAAAATCCAACTCGTGTCTGATTTATTATTTCTTCATTTTGATTTTTAAATGAAGTTAGTATTTTTCACTACAACAGAAAATGACCAAGAAAATTTAGGAACTTGGATTATAGTTTTTCATTAACAGTCTGAAACTAGGGACTGGATAAGTAATGCTAAAATACAGGTAAGGAATCTTGGCATAATGGTCGATCATTGAATACTTGACCAGTATTATTACATAAAAATCCCTAATTCTATATTCAAGGTCAAGAGGAAATAAATTTTCTACATTATGAGATCTAAGGTTAAAGATTATGGCTCAGGACAAGAGTTCACACAGTGCTTATAGAGTGATTATTGTGGTGATAAAATTAGAGAAAGAAATATCACTTTGTCTAGTGGTTGAGGGCACCAGGCTAAAAACCAGGAGACTGTGAGATTTAATCCCATTTTAGTCATGAAGTCTGGCTGGGTGACTTTGAAGCAGTCGTTTTCTCTCTCAGCCCAACACAGGGTTATTGTTGTAACCCTGAACTATGAGATCATAGGTGAAAGAAGGTATTAGTATTAGTATTAAATCAATATATAGTATAGAAAGTATAGAAATCCCTTAAAATATGGGAAGCCTAGAATAAATATATATAATAATAATAATAATAATAATAATAATAATAATAATAATAATAATAATAATAATAATAATAATAATAATATTTATTTCTTAGCCGCACCCTCTCCCGAAGGACTCGGGGCGGCGTACAATAAAACACATAAAAAACAATATGGACAATACACACACAGAATAAACGAACACGCGTACATGGAGGAGGTATGAAGATAAGAAAAGACAGTTAAAACATAGTTTAAAATCCCCTAATAAAAGTCTAAAAGTCACAAAAATTAAAAAACCCGTCAGGAGCAGTGTGAATGAACTATGGTTGAGCCAGGCCAGCTACTTGAAATAGGTGCGTCTTGAGCTTTATCCGGAAGGCGCGGAGGTCAGAGGTAGTCCTAATATCCGGGGGAAGGTCATTCCACAGGGCTGGGCCCGCAACAGAGAAGGCTCTAATCCTAGACGCCGCCCCCCGACATTGTCTGGTGGACGGCACCTGGAGGAGTCCCTCTCTGTGCGAGCGAATTGGTCACAGGGATGTATGGGGCAGGATACGATCCCGCAAGTAGCTAGGTCCTGAGCCAATGTTATATTTGTACTGATAAATAAATAAAGGGGGACTTA
Organism: Natrix helvetica; assembly: GCF_964273705.1. Lineage (NCBI taxonomy): Eukaryota > Metazoa > Chordata > Lepidosauria > Squamata > Natricidae > Natrix > Natrix helvetica. The sequence goes on from NC_138548.1 coordinate 71,054,678, forward strand.
GTCATACCAGGGGTTGTAACACAAATAAATACATACATACATACATACATACATACATACATACATACATACATATTTATGTTGTATTTGTACTGATAAATAAATAAAGGGAGACTAGTATAGATTTATTTCGAGCTAATTAGCTCTCATCAGCTAGCCATACCCTTACTGGGATTTGAACCTGTGCTGTTATATATCTCAGGCAGGAGCCTTAGCCACTAAGCCACAGGATCACCTCCTTATCAGTTGAGCTAATTAGCTCGAAATAGATCTATACTAGTCTCCCTTTATTTATTTATCAGTACAAATACAACACAAATATAAAAGGCAACATTAAAAATAAGAATATGGTTTTCTGCCTGCATGGTCTTCTGTGATGAAGCCGAAGGACAGAAAGAGGGAGTAGTGACCTTCCTCCCATATTTAGTCATACCAGGGGTTGTAACACAAATATATACTTATTTCCCTGGCTCAACTGATAAGGAGGCGATCCTGTGGCTTAGTGGCTAAGGCTCCTGCCTGAGATATATAACAGCACAGGTTCAAATCCCAGTAAGGGTATGGCTAGCTGATGAGAGCTAATTAGCTCGAAATAGATCTGTACTAGTCTCCCTTTATTTATTTATCAGTACAAATACAACACAAATATAAAAGGCAACATTAAAAATAAGAATATGGTTTTCTGCCTGCATGGTCTTCTGTGATGAAGCCGAAGGACAGAAAGAGGGAGTAGTGACCTTCCTCCCATATTTAGTCATACCAGGGGTTGTAACACAAATATATACTTATTTCCCTGGCTCAACTGATAAGGAGGCGATCCTGTGGCTTAGTGGCTAAGGCTCCTGCCTGAGATATATAACAGCACAGGTTCAAATCCCAGTAAGGGTATGGCTAGCTGATGAGAGCTAATTAGCTCGAAATAGATCTGTACTAGTCTCCCTTTATTTATTTATCAGTACAAATACAACACAAATATAAAAGGCAACATTAAAAATAAGAATATGGTTTTCTGCCTGCATGGTCTTCTGTGATGAAGCCGAAGGACAGAAAGAGGGAGTAGTGACCTTCCTCCCATATTTAGTCATACCAGGGGTTGTAACACAAATATATACTTATTTCCCTGGCTCAACTGATAAGGAGGCGATCCTGTGGCTTAGTGGCTAAGGCTCCTGCCTGAGATATATAACAGCACAGGTTCAAATCCCAGTAAGGGTATGGCTAGCTGATGAGAGCTAATTAGCTCGAAATAGATCTATACTAGTCTCCCTTTATTTATTTATCAGTACAAATACAACACAAATATAAAAGGCAACATTAAAAATAAGAATATGGTTTTCTGCCTGCATGGTCTTCTGTGATGAAGCCGAAGGACAGAAAGAGGGAGTAGTGACCTTCCTCCCATATTTAGTCATACCAGGGGTTGTAACACAAATATATACTTATTTCCCTGGCTCAACTGATAAGGAGGCGATCCTGTGGCTTAGTGGCTAAGGCTCCTGCCTGAGATATATAACAGCACAGGTTCAAATCCCAGTAAGGGTATGGCTAGCTGATGAGAGCTAATTAGCTCGAAATAGATCTGTACTAGTCTCCCTTTATTTATTTATCAGTACAAATACAACACAAATATAAAAGGCAACATTAAAAATAAGAATATGGTTTTCTGCCTGCATGGTCTTCTGTGATGAAGCCGAAGGACAGAAAGAGGGAGTAGTGACCTTCCTCCCATATTTAGTCATACCAGGGGTTGTAACACAAATATATATATATATATATATATATATATATATATATATATATATATATATATATATATATATATATATATATATATATATATATATATATACCTAGAATATGTATATATATATATACATACCTAGAATATATATATATATATATATATATATATATATATATATATATATATATATATATATATATACCTAGAATATATATATATACACATATATCATTAAAACATATATATATATATATATATGTGTGTGTGTGTGTGTGTGTGTGTTTTAATGATTTTTATATAATTTTCATCATTTTATGCCATTGAGAGACATATTCAGTTATATGTACCATATATAAATTTGCTAAATAAATACATTTATTAAAAATGACACACGGGTCAAGACTACTTTTATTGTAACATCTATAGTAAGAAAATCTTGTAAATCTGATTGTGCTTCCTCCTCCTTTTATCTTCATGTCAATTAGGGAGAGGTCTGTGAGACATTTACTCACGCTCATTTCTTGGCATGAGCCTGGAGGCCCTCTTACCTCACTGTTGCCTTTGGTAGTGGCTCTTCCTTCTGTCCTTCAAGGCCATTTTCCATGCCCTGTACATATGTACATCTTTTTGATCTCCTAGATAAAAAGTGTGATATAAAACTACAACTTAATTAAAATTATTTAAGTATTTCACACAATATATAGTCAGATTGTCAACACTGAACTATGGGACAGGACTATGTCATTATGGAAATATATGGAAATTGGATCAGAAACAATATCTCAGTGTAAATTACTTGGGAACTGGGAGAAGGGTGGCACATAAATTTAATAAATAAAGTAAATCAGAGAGATGGTTAGTTAAGAAATATGAATGAATGAACAAGTGAAAGTGTGTTGTGTTTTGTGGATTTCCTGTAAGCACCCTTTTGGTTTCCTTAACATATTTAATGTTATATTCATCTGGAACTGTCAGAACTTCTACTACTTAAACCAAAAAACCAGGACAATAATTTAACAAGTGCCTAAGCTGCTAGTACTTGAAAGTCATTACTTAGTCAACGTGAGAGCTACTTCTGTTCATTTGATTTAGCACAGGCGTTCTGCAAAGATATGCATAGCAACTCTTTATTGGCATAAATCTATGGACATGGCAATCATTTTTCAAATTGGCACGCAATGGTTGCTTACTTGCTTTATATTATGCGTAGATATTTTGAATTCTGCAAATTTATTTTTTGATTAGACAAAACTGAGAAGATGAATGGAGTGTTCATGGAATGGAGATAATGCTATTCCTTTAGTAATAGAAGCCTTCCTTTGAATGTTTCTATTATACCAAAGTAGAATATAAAAGAGTTGACTATTATTTGTATAGTCTGACTTCAGCTACCTCTTACCTGATAATTTGAATTAGAGGAATTTTGTCAGGACAAAATCTTAGATCAGTGATGGTTAACCTTTTTAGTGCCGAGTGCCCAAAGTGTGAACATGAATGTATGTGCACGCAACCCCAAATTGCAATGCATGTGCCCCCCCTCACCCACTTTTGGCTTCCAAGTTGATGCAGGAGGCTTTCCAGGCCCAAAATAGGGTGTGCGGTGACCTCGCGCGGCATCCCCGCACACTGTTTTGGCTTTTAGGTTGGTGCAGGAGGTCTTTCAGGCCCAAAATGGGGCACCTGGAAACGGCCACACAAGCCAAAGTGGGTTAGTGACTACACGGTGTCCTGCTAGACAGGGTTGCTGGAGCCACGGTGAGGTAGGTATAGGGGCATGGGTGACCTGATTGTGTGGGCCCTGAGGTAAGCCAGTGCGGGGGGCAGCTTCACTCCTCCGCCTTGCAGTGGCAGCACTAACATGTCACACAGCCTCCTGCCCCACCGTGAGCAAGCAGAAGTAGGCCTCCCATATGTAAAAAAGACATTAAGACAGGGTCTTATTTTCCTTTGGGCTCCAAAATAAACACTAAGGAAACCCATCCAGGTTTTTTTTAGTTTACATTCCTTCCTTTTGTAGGTTAAAACACTTTCTGAAATTCTAATAGCCTTCTGTTCGTTGAACAATTGCTTCTTCATTATTATTTTATTTACCAATGTTTATGCATAGCAAACAACAATTGTTTCTGGGCAGCAGTGATTAGTTTAAGGAAAGGCTGCAGTCCTTTTGTGTAAACTGCCTGAAAGAAAGCAGTGTGGTATCTTCAACAGAGTTCCATTGATAAGGAATAAAACTAAGCCAAAGGAGCCATTTCCAAATCAATATAGCAGATAAGCAAGGGAGAATATATTTTGAGTTCTGTGCCTTTCAGGACAGGAAGAGTGAAGAAACTATTAGGAGTCATAGCATTTCCCAATTTGCATAGATAATAATGCTTTCAAACGTGGATTGCAAACATGTTTTTTTTAAAGTAACATCTAAAGTAAATTCATTAGCTTTATGTTCTGCGAGAGAAATTTTAAAATTTCTTTGTTAAATTTTGAATATTACAAAATCCAAGTTTTGAACTGCTGTAAAATAACTCTTTATTGGATCAATTGTTGGTATTTATGTTTAATTTAAGCCTTATTTCTCCCCCCCCCCCTCCCCAGTTTCTCATAGTCAGATTACTCGTCTATACAGTCGGTTTACTAGCCTGGACAAAGGAGAGAATGGTACCCTAAGGTGAGTACTTTTAGTTATTCTCTTAACTTTCTAATTATGCAAATGGTCTTTGCCATTTCTTCCCCAAATTCTTCTCCCTGGTTCAGATTTTCTTAATTATGATCTATCCCTAACCTGGTTTTCAGGCATTACATGTTGTACATATTGCCACGATGACAGAATCCATTCCTCCAGCTTGCTACTGCTGTTTTTCTGTTCATCTTTCCCAGCATTAGAGCTTTCTCCAAAGAGCGAAGCCTTTGCATAAGGTGTCTAAATTATCATAAATTGAACCTGGTTATTTGTGCCTTGATACATTTTGTTACATTTTGTTTTGCTGTCCATGGTATTCTTAGGAGTTGTCTTCAAAAGCATTGATGCAGATAGTCCTCAGCTTACGACCACAATTGAGCCCAAATTGTATACTGGAAAGTGAAAAAAATTGTTAAGTGAGTTTTGCCCCATTTTACGACTTTGTTGCTGTTGTTAAATTAGTAACATGGTTGTTAAGTGAATCTGGTTTCCCCATTGGCTTTGCTTGTCAGAAGTTTGCAGAAGGGGATCGCATGATCCCATGACACTGCAGTTATCATACATGTGAATCAGTTGTCAAGCATGCAGATGTAAATCACGGGACCATGGAGATGTTGCAACGGTGATAAATGTGAAAAATGGTCATAATTCACTTTTTCAAGTGCCATTGTAACTTTGAACAGTCACTAAACAAACTGTTGTAAGTCGAGGACTACCTGTATTCTTTCCATCTTGCATCTTCAAAGTCCAACTTTATGTTGTGAAATGTCCAGCCAGAGAGAGGGCTAGCTTAGAGTTCTTGTGTAGCAGGAAATGACACAGACCTGATCTCCCCCAGAATTCCCAAAACTCTTATATGGCTATTCCCAATAGAATACAGTCAGTGTGGTGAGATTCTTGTAAGGAGGTGAGCAACAGTAAAGATTCAACTTTGATCAGCTCATGGTGTTGTGGTGGTTCCTTGCCCTTGACACTTTCAATTCCATGAAGTGTCATAAGGAATACTATTGCTTGCAGTATTCTAATCTTTGTAGATACTGTGCATATTACAGCAACTTTTCCAGAGCTTTCATGATTGGTTTATCAAGTGCTACTCCGAAGTATGTTCCTTAACTGCTTGTTCCTTTATGTTGGTTACTTGAAAATGAAGTAGATTTTGCACAGAACTATGCTTAATATTTATTTCAGATGCTTTTACTTTACTGTTGAGCAAAAACATTTAAGATGTATCCAGAGGTGGGTTCCGTCAGTCGCTACTGCCCGTTCGCTCATGGCCACGCCGTGTGCTTGATGCGTGCTGCGTGTGCATGCGCAGTGCAGTAAAAATTGCTATACGCAGAAGCAAAAAACAAGGCACCGCTAGGAGCACCAGTTCGGGGGCGTGGCAGGCCTGGGTCGTTGCTGGTTCCAGCGACCCAGACTACCAAACCACTGAACCGCTGAACCAGTTCGAACTGGTAGGAACCAACCCACTGGATGAATCATATTAATCAAATAGCATTCAAAAGAAAACTTGATCTACTGATGGGAAGAAGAAAACTCATTTTTTAATGAAATGTTTTTTTTATCAAATCTCCAAGTGCCTCATTTCCCCATTTTTGGGACCCTTTCGACTAGTGTTCCAAAATAGATTCAGGTCTATTAAGTCTTAATCTACTCAGGCTAGTTTACAATACAATACAATACAATACAATACAATACAATACAATACAATACAATACAATACAATAGTAGAGTTGAAGGGACCTTGGAGGTCTTCTAGTCCAACCCCCTGCCTAGGCAGGAAACCCTATACCGTTTCAGACAAATGGCTATCCAACATCTTCTTAAAGACTTCCAGTGTTGGGGCATTCACAACTTCTGGAGGCAAGCTGTTCCACTGATTAATTGTTCTAACTGTCAGGAAGTTTCTCCTCAGTTCTAAGTTGCTTCTCTCCTTGATTAGTTTCCACCCATTGCTTCTTGTTCTACCTTCAGGTGCCTTGGAGAATAGTTTGACTCCCTCTTCTTTGTGGCAACCCCTGAGATATTGGAACACTGCTATCATGTCTCCCCTAGTGCTTCTTTCTCTTAAGCTAAACATACACAGTTCCTGCAACCGTTCTTCATATGTTTTAGTCTCCAGTCCCCTAATCATCTTTGTTGCTCTTCTCTGCACTCTTTCTAGAGTCTCCACATCTTTTCTACATCGTGGAGACCAGAACTGAATGCAGTATTCCAAGTGTGGCCTTACCAAGGCATTATAAAGTGGTATTAACACTTCATGTGATCTTGATTCTATCCCTCTATTTATGCAGCCTAGAACTGTGTTGGCTTTTTTGGCAGCTGCTGCACACTGCTGGCTAGTTTAGTTTTCAAGATTAAGCTAGTTTGCTAATTGTTACCACCTAACTGGGATTTTTTAATACATATTATTGTACACCTGATTGTTTCACTAAATTAACATTATATATGTAATAAGTGTCCCTATCATGCAAATTGCTCAAGTGTTTAGTTCAACAAGTAGTTCCATACTGAGCTATGGGAAGGTGTGGAATAATTTATACTTTTCCTGTATAACAATAGTTATATCTGATTGTGCTAAAAATGTCTGTAGCTTAATCAGATGGGTATTTTTATTACAACATCTCATAATCTTTTATGCCAAGAGATAATTTTGCTATTTTTATAAATTATTGGTTACTTCAAGTCTGGAAAGTCCTTAATGAAATCTGTAAATAAATTTAATATTTGAACTGAAACACTAATTCACAATGACCATTATTTTAGTTCTCATTAATTCAGAAATGTGTATGCCAAATAATACATATCACAACCAAATTTTGGATTTGGCATCCTCTGTGCAGTTAGCATGTAATCCTGTATGGTGCATGATTCTAATGAATACAAATGACTGTTTGTAGATATTTTTAATGTAGAAATGTTTTTGTTGATGTTCATTGGTATAAATATTATTTTCTTTTGCCAAATGGAGAACCAATCATTATCTGAATTCTTTTGACCTAGCTCTCATATTTCTTTCATTCCCTTAAATGGGGTAAGGCAGAAGCCTGCAGAAGCTTACATAACAAGCTTATATAAGTTCTGTTTGGAACTTTACATATGAGCTAAATGTGTTAAGTGCAGTAGAGCTTCCAATTTATTAACATTGGATTTATCAGTAATCCTTATTATATTACAATTTTAATACTTAAAATGTTGCTGCCTTTGAAATATTTTATGTGTAATATGTATTGGGAAATGGTTTACTAAAGGACATACTTGTCTATTATTTATTTATTGAGCATTCTTTTACATAAAATATCTAATTTAAACTAAGTACTACTTTTTTTTTTGCTTCTTCATCCTGATCACAAAAGATACATCGTTCTTTTCCTTTTACCTTAAGAAGTTGATATCTGCCTTCTCCTTCGTCCCCATTATGCCAAATATGGTACTAATGATAGTTATAAAATAGCAAAATATCTCTTCAAGTTTCCTAGTGTTATCCCTAATTTTAATTTTTCTTCATGTTTATATAATGTATTATTTACTTAATTATAAACACAATATCGAAAGAATTTGTGCAATTCTATCCATCCACCCATCCATCCATTTTAGGCATCTGATTTCTTTATGAGTGTCCCTAAAGTCAGATTAAAATCATGCACAACTGACATGTTTCTATCTCTTTTTTTCCTTCTGTCTTCACACACTTGTTTTACATACTGTAATAAGAAAATGTGTGGGTAACTTCATAGTTGTAACTGTGCACTTGGTGTCTACATTTGGCTTACTCTGTGATCACACTCTTTAGAAAGTACAGTATTTAGACAAGAGAAAAGCAAGGTCATATTACGAGAACAAGAATATTCACTTGAAATGGAAAGACATCTTTTTTTAATTGCATAGTATGGTAGATCAATCTGTCGATTTACACCTCTGCAAATAAAAATGAAAATGTTTAACTGTAGTTTGGCAGTCTAGTTTGTTAAATATATGGGGTGTGATTTGTTCTGAATGAGAGCAACCCAAACTATATTCAAGACTGCTTCAGAAGATAACTATTCTTGGGTAGAGCTTACCTGATAGTGTTGCTATGGCATATAAGCGGAACAAATGAATGTTTCCTGTAAGTTCCAACCTAAACCAGTATAAGGAGGCTTAATTAAAACGAGACTAGCATTTCAGTATTCATTTATTTTTATGACTTGTGCAGATTTTCTAGTTAACATTCCTGGTAAATAATATTCCCCTCATGAGTAAAATGGCATGTTTAAAGGTGATTGACAGTGACAAAAATAGATTTTTTAAAAAAGTGTGGTTAACGAGGTTAATGTTCAACTTAAAGCTCGGCTGTAAAACATACAATATAGAGACAGATATCCTCTGTTTAAATTTTAAAACCTGAATCTGAACAAAAAAGAATAAAACGTTAGTGGAGGAAGCTTATACATATTATATTGTTGGAAGAAATGTCCATCTGGGTTCAGTTCTAAGTGGGAAGAAAGACAATGGAAACATGGAGACTACTTGGAAAGATAGTTTAGTGGTGGACAAGACCAGATGGGTTGAGATCCTGGGCAAAAAAAAGGGTGGGAGAGAGAGTGTGTCTTGAGTCTCGAGCTTGGTCGAATCTTGCTGGGTGATGTAATCTCCCCAGGTACCATGTGGTGAGTTCTGTTGCTAGATGGGTAGAGGGCTAATCCTACCTTTGTTGGATCTTGTAAGGGCATTTGCTTATGAATAGAATAGACCCACACTATCTCTTTATCTCTTAAGTGCTGACATTTGCTGTGGGCTATTGAGGAGGGTGGGGGCAATTAAGAGTGAGTCTGCTTCCTGCCTAAAAAACAGGTTTTTTCATTTCTCATCCAGGGAAATATAATATTCTGCCTTTTTAATATTTCCCAGAATATTCCATTCTTCTAGGAAAGGGGTGGGTGCTAACTTCCTACAATATATAATACAATAATGTTTTATAATATATAATATATGATAATATATAATATGTTAGATTCTAATATTGTTGTACTGTAACTTCTGGTTTTCGTAAGCCACCAAGAATCACCTATGTGGGACAAATGGCTGTAGAAATTGAATAACAAACCAATAAATAAATAGAGTTAAATTAGTTAATTTTGCACAGGTATGGTTGAGTGGGATTTAGATTGTACAATTAGATATGGTTAGATGTACTAAAGTACTAAACATATATACACAATTAAATGGATAGGTTCAATTACTTTGGTTAAGAATTCATTTATTTGATATTGTAGCCGTGAAGACTTTCAACGCATTCCAGAACTTGCTATTAACCCATTGGGGGATAGGATTATCAATGCCTTTTTTCCAGAAGGGTAAGTTTTATGTTATCTGAGTTCAGTTTATTCCATGAGAATGCTAGTAGAATATATCTAGATAGATATTCTTTAATGCTAATCTGTAAAGTTTCAGATTAAAGACTTGTTCTTCAATATCATCTGGATTAAATTCAAATCAAAAGTGTATGTAATCTTCAACTGCTGCCATTTGCATATTCTTGAAAGAAGCAACAGTTAAATATACCCTGATACTTGAGATTTCTGTTAAGATCATAAATTGCAAAATACAAATAAGGTAGCATTTGTAAAATGTAGCATTTTGTCCCTGTTTGGTAATATATTGTTGCACTATAAGACTTCCCTATGTACCCTCAATATCAGTGGGTGGGATTCAATTTTTTTTACTACCGGTTCTGTGGGCATGGCTTGGTTGGCGTGGCAGGAAGAGGATACTGTAAAAGCTCCATTCCCACCCCCCTCCAGGGGAAGGTTACTGTAAAATCTCCATTCCCTCCCGATCAACTGGGACACGGGAGGTAGAGAATAGATGGGGGTGGGGCCAGTCAGAGGTGATATTTACTGGTTCTCTGAATTGCTCATAATTTCCGCTACCGGTTCTCCAGAACTGGTCAGAACCTGCTGAATACCACCTCTCCTCAATATCTATTCCAGAGAGTTAGGAAGATATTTTGGAACAGCTTTTGAACATTCATGTGGTAGGAGAAGGAAACATGTAACTAGATGATGAAACCTTGACTATTTGCTAATTAAGACTATCCTCCTGATTAAGAGAGAGGAAGATATTTGCTATAGCAGTTCACTGTAGTGTTTGGTTGAACAAGAACTTACCTTGAATTTCTAGCAATGATACACAAAAAATAGCAATAATTCATTATTCATATTTATTTGAAGCATTGTTAAAATAATCTAACAATTGGTATTATATACATATAGAGAAGATCAGGTGAATTTCCGTGGATTCATGAGAACTTTGGCCCACTTCCGACCTATTGAAGATAATGAAAAAAGCAAAGACCAGAATGGGCCAGAACCTCTTAACAGCCGGAGCAACAAATTGCACTGTAAGACATTTTTAATGGAAATTCACATGAACTGCATTGTTTGTATTCTACTTCATGGATTTCGTTTAAAGATTTGCCCTTCTTTCTTTAGTCTATATACTAATTTAGTATAGAGTACTGTACACTTTATTTACTCTATACTTTAATATTATGCACTGAAGAATATTACTGTAAAGTATTATTCAAAGTATATCAAAGTATAGAGTAAATAAATTGAAAACCTTATCAAAATTGCAAAGGAAATGGTTGATATCTATTTCATTAGAATCAACATAAATATTGGGCATTTATTAAACTTTTACTGTAATTCAGCAACTTAATTTATTCTGCAATCTTCCTTTTGAATATTTCATTGAAGGTTTATATAACCACCCTGTAAATGGATGTTTATAAAATTATGCTGACATTTAACAATGTAAATTACATATGAATTGTCATTGGGGAAATATAGATTTATATTCATTATTGAGATTACATAGATGCAATGTCCATTAAAAACAGCTAAAGATTAAAAGAATGCTTTTCTATTATGGTCCTGTCTATTGGTCTGAATCCATATTGACTATGTGATGTGCTTTGTATATGACAAATGTAGCAAAGATGCTAATTTTGTTTCATTTCATTTCCTAGTTGCTTTTCAATTATATGACTTGGATAAAGATGATAAAATTTCTCGAGAGGAACTTCTTCAGGTAGCGTAAGATTGCATAATCTATAAATTACTTTAAACTGATTGAAGTTACATTCTTATTTCATCCTTTAAATTTTTTTGTATCTCTAAGTTATCATTTTTAATGGATAAGATTGAATGTAACTAAACATACAACATTTATCAGTTGGGCATTTCTATATTTATGTTTCAATGTGGTTGTGCACATTATAGTAGAGCCAATAGGAAAAAAAATACTATGTACATAAAGGTAGTCCTCAATTTTCAACCAGAACTGAGCCTGAAATTTTGGTCATAAGTTATTGCAGCTGTTACCATGTAACCTAACTTGATTTTATGACTGTTTTTATGATGGCCAGTAACCATTCCACTATGGTGGTAAATTAAACCACTCAGTCATTAAGTGAATCTAGCATATCCAATGGATGCCAGAAAACAGGTAAAACATCACAAATGGCAGTCATTTAACTGTGGGATAATGCAACCAATTGTAAATAATATGAGCTGGTTGCTAAACACCCAAAATGCACTCACCTGATATAACCAATCACCAGTGTAATTTTGAGGCTGGGTTATAGGTAACTGTTTTTTTAGTCCATCACAGTTTCAAATGGTCATTAAGTAACCAGTAGTTGGGTTCTACCTACCTCTTGTTTCTGTAGGTATTCCTTCTCACATTTCTACTCTGGTAAAGTCATGTTTATAATTTTGATTTTGTAATTCTCTGTGGTTTTGAATTTGTTTCATTTTTCTGAAACTGTTCTAAAGATTTTGCATAGTTATTCTTAGGTAAAAGGTTTCAACTGATTATTCTTTCTGGATAAGTCTTTGGTTGAAATCCATTTCTATATGTTATGAGTAGTGTGTGACCTTCCAGATATGCTAATTCCCATCTGCTGTAGCTAGGGTGGTTTAAGTAATGAGAAATGCAAGTTGCCCACTTCATTCATTGTGCCTACACTAACCACTTTTGAGAATTGTGTCCATGCATTGCAAAATGTATAAGTATTACTTTGATTGAATTTTCAAGACAATACCTCTTTAAATAATTTATCTTTAAATAATAAATAAATAATAAATAAATTTGGATTTATTAGCCGCTCCCTTTCCGGGCAGGACTCGGGGCGGCGTACACTAAGACATATATAAACATACATATATACACAGACATACATGCACGGAGGAGGTAATAGATTAAAACATTTAGACAAATTAAAACCATTAACATGCCCCGTTTAATAAAAACCCAATATACAATAAAAATTTAAAATTTAAAAAAGACAGGAGGAATATGAAAAAATTACGGTTGAGCCAGGCCGGATAATTGAAAGAGGTGGGTCTTCAACTGTACACGGAAGGAGCGGAGATCGGAAATAATCCTGATGTCACGGGGGAGGTCATTCCACAGGGCTGGGCCCATCACAGAGAAGGCTCTGCTCCTGGATGTCGCCCCCCGACACTGTTTGGCGGACGGCACCCGGAGAAGTCCCTCTCTGTGTGAGCGAATTGGTCGTAGGGATGTGTGGGGCAGGATGCGATCCTGCATGTAACTAGGTCCTATGCCATGAAGCGCTTTAAAGATCATAATCAAAACCTTGAAACGCACTCGGTAGACCACAGGAAGCCAGTGCAGCTCGCGCAGGAGAGGTGTTACAGGGGAGTATCTAGACCTCCCCATAATCAACCGCGCGGCCGCGTTCTGGACCAACTGTAGTCTCCGAGTGCATCTCAAGGGAAGCCCCATGTAGAGAGCATTGCAGTAGTCCAGGCGAGACGTCACTAGCGCATGGGTGACTGTGCGTAGGGCATCCCGGTCCAATAAGGGGCGCAATTGGCGCATCAGGCGGACCTGATGGAACGCCCCCCTTGCCACGGCTGTTACATGGTCATCCATGGACAGCCGGGCATCTAGGAGGACGCCCAAATTGCGCACCTGTTCCATGGGGGCTAGTTGCACGCCCCCAATGGCCAGAGATGGAAGCACCTGGTTGAACCGGGGGGCCGGAAGCCACAGCCACTCCGTCTTGGAAGGGTTGAGTTTTAGTCGGTTGCCATCCATCCAGACCCGTACGGCCTCCAAACACCGGGACATTGAAATACCAAATTCTATTGATGGTATCAAATTGATGTGGGCTGATGTCCTTTCATCTAGAAATGAGGTTTTCATGTTCTACTTAAATTTATGTATTTAAATGGGTGGTAGGTGGACTTCCAAGCGATGAGATTGATAGAGTCTTTCTAATAGTTTGAATGTAAAACAAAAGCTACTTTCTCATTTTCCTTGAACTTTTGTCTATTACAGGTCTTGAGGATGATGGTTGGTGTAAATATCTCTGATGAACAACTTGGTAGTATTGCTGATAGAACAATCCAGGAGGCTGATCAAGATGGCGACAGTGCAATCTCCTTTGCAGAGTTTGTAAAAGTCAGTGACAACTTTCAAATCAGTAAATCTGTTTGCTCAAGGGTTAAGAATATATCTCCATAGTATCAACGTGAGAGTCCAGGATGGTTATTCTAGCCTGGTAGCTCGTTGACTGAATTGAAATTCAGAAGACATGCCTCCCTGGTAACTGTCCTCAGGTCTTTCAATTCAGTCTCAGTTCGCAGGACTGGTTTTCTTGAACTCTCAGCTCAGAGTTGAAAGAAAATTGGTTTTATTCCCTAGACTGATGGGTTAGTAAGATCACCAGGATTGGAAGTTCTTCTTCACGCTGAGAGTGGAGCCGCTGGCTCAGCTGCGGGGCTTTTTAGCCTTTCAGATCAATAAATCTGTTTGCTCAAGTGTTAAGAATATATCTGCCATTCTGTTTATAACAATCGGAAGAACATTTTCCTTTAAAGGTTGGCCAGATTGTTTTTTCCCCACATACTATTAATATTTGGCCACATTTATTTTACTATTTATTTATTTTTGTATACTGCCTATTTCCAAAACTCAAGGTGGATATCAATAGCACAAGAAATATAGAAAAGATATATAAAGAAATCATAGCTAGTTCACTAAGGCATATTTCTGTACCAAAAACATTTAGTATAGCAGTCTTTTTCTGGATGATTTAGAAGGGGATTTAGATGGGATATTGACTATGAATTCTGGGTCCCAAAAGAGCACCATTTGCAGAGACCATGGGCTCAGCCTTTCAGGCTGTCCTGCTTCTTCAAAATAAAATTCCCTGAAAATTCAGGCCAGTCCTGATCCTCCTGAGCTGTCAAAAAGCAATGAGTTATTTTTTCCAGCTACTCTTTGGGATCCAGGTAATGAACTCTCTTGTGGACAGATTGGATAAATTTGATAAGCTACTCTTTGGTTGTGTCTCTAATTGAGACTAAAAAAAATACATACATTTATGCAGAGCATAAGAAACATTTCCAGTGAGAAAAATACAAGGATCACTCTGTAGAATAGCAAGATTGAACTAAATGAAATGAAACTGGAATATTCTAACTGTGTTCTTTTTTTACAGGTTTTGGAAAAAGTGGATGTAGAACAAAAAATGAGTATCCGATTTCTTCACTGATGAAACGAGGACAATTTGTGTTATCCTAATATTTAAAAAATACAGCTTATTTTACTCCCTTTACTCCTGAGTGTTGCTATTGGTGCATGTGAGGTATGTCTCCAAACTTTTCCTAGTTTGTCCATCAATAAGAACATTCCTTCTGCATCAGAACAAAGGAACGTGGCTGCAGTGCAGCCTGGAAATTAAGCAGTGGCATGGCCTCTTCCTCAGCTCTTGATTGATTTCCTGACCATAAATTGATTTCTCCTCATGTACTGTGATCTGTAACATTTTACACACTACTAATGAAAAAGAGGGCAAATTCCACTGAAGAGCTGAGAACTATTCAAACAAAAACACCTGGTTTAATAGTATTATATGTTGTAAGAGCACCAACTGCCTCTCCCCCTCTTGATTTCATTTAAATAGATGTTTGTCAGTGTCTTTAAAACTTTTAAAAAGTAAGAATAACAAGGCCAATGGCTAGAATGCTTACAGCCTTCCAAATGTGTCAAATGTTATTAATTTGTCCAAAGGAAAGTCGGACACCTGCCAAGAGTGTAATTTGCAATGTAGTTCACTAGTATAGACTATTGAATAGAAAGCTTTTCTGTTGTCTCTCTCTCTTAACTGCTTTTTGTGAATGTATTTGATCTAAAATACTTGTGCTTTTTATTATTTGTTGTTAAAGAAATATTTGCAGTATATTTCTTCGATATAAATGTAATGAAAGTCATCTTTGTGCTACTGTCTTTATTCATACTGATTATGCTGCATGAGCCTATTGAATTGTTTGGCTTTTTAGCCAAAAAAAATTGTGAAAGCTCAGAATTGAGAATTCAACAGAAAGAGTAATGTTTATAGGAACATCTGTTATTTTTTTGCATCCGTATAGACATATTCAACAACATATTTCCAAAATCTAAATACAAAATCAGAGAATTAAAATGAATACAATACAATATACAAAATAAATTAATAAATTCTCCAGGTCGGTTACCTCTATTATAGTAAAGTAATAGCATTAATTATCAAATAATTTGAGTAAAAAGTTATATATTTTTTTGCAAAATTCTGGTAAGAAGCACTGTGCAAAGGTTCTGTTTCCTATAATGTCAAATGCAATTGTACTTAATTTACCTAAATCTTGTATAATTCAATGATCTTTCTGAAATATATTTTACTTACGTTGCAAAAGAGAAATTAATTCTTTTGCAGATCAATAATTGTAGTAAGGGAAACATCAAGGGAACAATAACAATTTCTCTCAAAGAAAAGTATCTTGATTCACAAACATTTTATAAAGAAAATAATATAATACCAAGATACAGAATTTTATGTATATATTTTCAAATAAGCTTTCTTCCTATGTCTGTGTACTTGTAATCTAATGTTGTTCCTTGTAAAATCTATTGTATTCATCAACAATCCATAAATAAAACCTTAAATCTAGAGTCTTTCTTTCCCAAATGTAAGAAGATTATTTTGAAGATTGAATGATATATTCTTATTTGATTTTTACAAAAGATTTTTCTTTTTCAAAAGAATTTAAGTATTTAATCTCAATTTTGCCAGAAACTGACAAAAAAGAAATTGCAGCCACTCTACTACAGAATGCTACAACTGGTGGTAAAGGCAAACAGGCTCCCAAGCAAAGTGCAGTCATGTGACTGCAGGAGTGTTAGCAGTTCATCTTATGAACTGGATCATAAGATCACCATAACTTCAAAGTCACTAAGTCAGGGGTCGGCAACCTGTAGCTCTGAAGCAGCATGTGGCTCTTTTGGCCCTCTGCTGTAGCTCCGTCAGCTGATCCCACCACTGGCTGGCCCCTCCCCTCCCAGTCACTCCTTACCTGGCCTGAGAAGGTAAGGGTGCGGTGAGGGATGGAGACTCGCTCCATATTCCAGAATGAGAGAGAAGTGCCTCTGTACTTACCTTTACGTGGCAACAGCATTCTGCCTTCGTTGCAGTACATTTGCACTCAAGGCAGACCTTGCCTCCCAATGCTTCAGGCTCAGAGCTGTAAGCTGTGTCTGGGAAACACTGCAGAGGAAAGAAGCGGCCGGAGCTGATTCTCCGGTGCCTCATCTCTTGCTGAGACTTGCAGGTGCTTCTTCTGGCCCTTGGTGCTGCGCGCACCTTGGGCGCTCGAGAAGATACGTGACCTATTCTCCACCCCAAGTGTGATTGGCCACAGCTGACACTGATGCTGTTCCTAAGGGCGAGTGGGGCAGGGTTGTATTGTGGCTCTGCATTGCAATGGGCTTCAGGAGGAGGAGGAGACCCCGCTCCCCCATTGTAAAGACCTCACCTCCCGCCACTTCGGGCTTGGAGCTGTTGCCACCTCCATGGCCTGCCTGCCTGCTGCTGCACAACACAGTGAAATTTAGCGCACTTTAGGATCCCCTTCTCCTGGAGCCCATTATGCAGAACTACAATACAGAGAGAGAGAGAGAGAGAGAGAGAGGAGAGGGAGAGAAACAGGGAGAGAGAGAGAGATGGGGAGGGGAAACAACACACCCAAAGCCTGGTGTGCCAAAAGGTGGCTGGAAGGGGAGGGGCTGGGGCCAATAATTTAACAACCGGTTCTCTGTCCTAATGACTGGCTGGGTAGGTGTAGCTGGGGGGTCATGTGACTGGGTGGCAGTGAGTGATGTCAAGATGGCCCTGCCTACCCAGTCACACCGGTTGTTAAATTATTGGCTCTATTGGTTTTATTTTGGGAAATGGACCCAAATGGCTCTTTGAGTGTTTAAGTGTTTAAGGTTGCAGACCCCTGCATTAAGTATTCTTTAAACAAGGACTACCAGTATGTTCTTCCTGCAAATTTGTTCCTTTAGTTAGTGGAATGAAGGTAATGAACCTGAACAGTAATATCCTCATGAAGATGTTTTAGGTGAATTAATTCAGCAAGCCTAGAATAAATACATAAGTCAAGTAGTCCTTGACTTATGACAATTGAGCCCAACATTTCTGTTGCTAAGTAAGACCTTTGTTAAGTGAGTTTTGCCCCTTTTGGGGACCTTTGCCAGTCAAGTGAATCACTGCAGTGGTTAGTAACACGTTTGTTAAGTGAGCCTGCTTTCCCCACTGATTTTGCTTGTCAAGAGGTGATCACATGACCCAGAGACACTGTAACAGTCATGAGTCAGTTACCAAGCAGTGGAATTTTGATCACATCATCATAGAGAAACATCCTAAGTATGAAAAATGGTCATGTCACTTTTTTCCAGTGCTGTTGTAAGTTTGGTCACTAAATGAACTGTTGCAAATCGAGGATTACCTGTGTGAACTTACATCCACTGTGAACTCACCATAGAGTAAGACCATTCGATGGTTTAATTAAAAAAAAAGAACCCTTAGGCTGTAATCTATGGCTTTAAGAACCATGAACGTCTTCACCCCACATACTGAACTGTGGACCACATTGCGAGTCAGCGTTTGATGACTGCAAAGTAAGACCTGATTTTCAGTGCCCCACCCCCTCCCGGAATTCCAGTCAGGCTTTTCCAATTCCAAAGCTGGGACCACTGGTATGTGAATGTTGTGCGCATGCGTCAGTGGATGTTGACTGAGCGCAAAACAGGCAAGGGCAGGGATCTGTACGGAAATAAGCCGCGGCCGGCGCAGGCCCAGTGGACTGACGTTTCTTCTCTGCTCCGAGTCGCTTCCAATATAACACGGCCCACCAACCATCCCACAGGTCGTTTCTCCCTCCAAGGCGTTGGGAATGACCCAACGCACCAACCCTCCACCTTTGCGACGCCGCGGAGCAATTCCAGGAGAAGGAAGGCGTGCCCCATCCCTTCGCTTGGCCAATGGATTTTCCGTATAGCGGAGGCTCGGGTTAGCTGTCCAATAAAAATCAAAAGCGGGAGGTGACTGATAACAGTTAGGCCCAATAGAAGAGGAGAGGCGTCGGCAACGTGATTCTTTCGCGCGGGCTCCGATTGGGCGACTGGAAGCAGGGAGGGGAAGATGGCGGAGTGAAGGGGAAGAAGTGGAGCGAGAGCCGCTGCGGGCTGCGGCCCGGGGGCCCCATCTGGGGTAAGAGAGCGGGGAAAGCCAATCGCTGTGGCGGAGAGGGCTGCGAACACCGGACCTTGTTGGACATAAGCCCGACTCGGTGCAAGGAGTTGTTTTGCCTTGGCTTATTGGCGGGGTGAACGGGGATCTGAGCCCTGTGTGTGCTCACCACTATCGCGCGCCTCTTGATTAGAGCAAGTTCCAGGATTATGGAACCGACCTTGAGCTCTTCTTCCGACCTAGGCTCGGAACTGCTCCCTGCTGTTCTCCTCCCTGGTGTAGGGTGCCACATACAATGTGCGTCAGGGTAATAGGCGAAGCTTTGGGCTACTGCGTCCCGTTGGAACTGGAAGGGGAAAACGGAGATGGCTTAAACGTGGCGCTTTTCGGGCGCCACCGAGCTCTGTGACTGCGAAGGAAGGCACCGCGAGCCTTTCCCACTAGAATGGCTAATGAAAGCCAGAGGTGGGTTTTTGGGGGGAGTGGGGGAGACTTTCTGTTGGGCCGTGAACAGTACGGTTGTAATACAAGCTTGATCCAGGTAGTCCTCAACTTACAACAGTTCCTTCAGTGACCTAAGTTACAAGGGCATTGGAACAAGTGACTTATGACCGTTTTTTCACATTTACGACAGTTGTCATTGAGATTTGGAGGCTTGGCAACCGATTTACGAAGGTTGTCTCGGGGGTCTTATGACCACCGTTTGCGACCTGCTGCTGAGCGAAGTCAATGAAGAAGCCAGATGGATTCACTTCACAACCATTTTACTAACTTAACACCGGCGGTGATTCCCTTAACAACTGTGGCACGAAAGGTCTTAAAAAGGGGCAAAATTCACTTAATGTTTTCAGTTAGCAACAAAAATGTTGAATTCGATTTTGGTCATAAGTCGAGAACTACCTGTACTTGATTTATTGGTATAAATACATCGATATATGAAACTCCAGACATTTTCTGGCTCCCGCTTTCATGTTTAGGGATTCAAGGCTCACAGGAAGGCTGTAATTGAGACTTTCTCTCCTGCCCCAGAGTTTTGTTTTATGTCCATTTTTTTCTTGCCAAATCGGTACATTTTTTTTGCTCATGGTATTTTGTATAGTGACCTATCTCTTAGTTTAATATTGATAAGACTGTGCTGACGCTTTGTTTTATGAAACTGTTTGTATTCTTTTGTTTGTATTCAGAATTACATTTGGTTACAGTCCTCCGGTATTTTGTGATTTGGAATTGAATTTAGGATGGGGATGGGTAGGAGGGCAAAATGTAGGCAGACATATGACATTGAAATATCAGTTGAAAAAATATCAGTGTTTCCATTTTGAATTCCTGTTTTCTTTTCAGTATAGTTTCTAGTGTTATATGCATATTTATAAAAGTAACTTTTGTTTTTTTTAAAATAGGAATAAAAGAGCAATGATAGGAACAATGAGCTTATGAAGTCCGTAATGACTAGTTTTAGAAAATGCTGAGACATCTAGGGAATAGATTTTGTATGTAATAGAGACTTGTTAGAGAATTCTACAGATGGCTGGGAACTGAATTTTCAATAGATTTATATGTACTGTATTCATTAGTGTGTACTCTGAAAGCAGCTGCATCTATTGAAGTAGATATTGCCAATATTTTTAATGAGCCCTTCTGAAGTATTTATTCAGCTGCTGAAATATCATTGAATAAAGGGACAGATGCTGAGAAACGAGACTTACCAGCAAAGTTATTTTTACTAGCCTTATTAATGAAACTAAAAATTGTAATTGTCTGGGTTTTTTTTCATTCTAGGGGATCAGATCAGTAGAGAATATTCTAGATTAGGCCCTTTCCTCGAAGGTACGTGATTACTTTTAAGAGATGACACTTACCTCCAAATTAGCAGGTTTTTTTCCCACAAGATATGGCAAGGAACCCAGCTGGACATTGGTGCCTAAAAACATTTTGAATTCCTCTGAATAGTTTTGTTGGAACTTACTTTGAGTGACTTTTCCAAAGAACTCACAACACAGAATGATCTGACAGAAATGCTGCCTAGTAATAAAGCTTATATTTTCTACTAGCTAAAGGGTTTTCAAATGAACCATTTGGAGAAAAAATAGTTGAAATACAACTTACATAGCTTAAATATTTTATTCAAACAAAAGTATGACAATTTAATATATATTGCTTTTAATATAAAAATATGAACAGGCTGAATACTTGTATTCAGAATGTAGTTATTTTAGTGACACTCTAGGAGCATTATAAATATATTTCATAAGCTTAGTCATGAAGGGATTTAACTTTGAAACTGGTCAATAGGACTATTTTATGTGTACTATGGTATTTGTAATGAATAAATACATTTTAAAAAATTAAAATAGGCTTTTTGTAGAATAGTACAAGTGGACAACACGTGTTTTATGTTACTGGTTTGGGCACAAAAATCTCGAAAAGGACCATCCTGGTGAACTAGTGTAGTGAAACATGTAAATTGTTGAACAAAGAATGGGGTGGCCCAAATTCTAATCTACTGTCAGCCAGAAAATTAATTTGATGATTTGAGGCTACTTATATTCAGTGATAGATTAAATTAAAATTGAACTTCTGAAGGAAAGATGGATATAAAATTGATAATACTATAATTATAACCTCCCACTCTGAACACTGTGCTTTTTGTGGACCTGATCCAGTAAAGCATTTAGGGAGGAATAGTCAATGGTAAATTTGTTACTAAATGTCTATAAGGCTTAGGGATGTGTATCTCTTTTTCCAAATAGATTTGGAAATTTACTACATTTTAGTGTGGGGACTTATTTGTTAGTTTTATATGCTACTGTTCTTTCACGAGCTCACTATGGCATATATAACATTTCTTTCTACAGTTTTCCCCAAATTTAAATGTGAGCTTCAGAGACCTAGGATGTACTTTCACTGGGAACTAGAACTCCCCCCCCCCCCAAGCGCAGCTCCTTAATTACTTGTCCAGTTTCAGAGTTAAATGCAAACACTAATTGGGATTAGAAAGTTCTGATACTGTTGCCTGAGATGAAAAAGGTGAAAGAAAATACAAGCCAGAACTATTTATGCAGACTATACTAAGGTTTTAATGAGCCACTATTTACCAATTGCATATCCAAATTATGGATAAGGATATGTAATTGTGTATTTCTGGTAGGATGATGGTGTTCATATCAGCTTTCAGAAATATTGATGATGCTAGCCATTCAATCATGTTTGAATTTCAGAGAGTCTATGGACTGATTGTTCACATTATCCATCTTGTGTAGCTTCTTTCTGTTCTTTTATGCTCTGGCTATTGGTAGCTAACCACCATGTTTTTGATGGCTTCGTTTCCTTTAACTCCAATGAGTTTGATCAGCTGACATTCCCAAAATAAGTAAGGCGGAAATTTTGGGTTTGTATAGTTCAATAATGGCTTGTTTGTCATCTTTCTGTTTGATAAATTCTGTTCACATTTGAGAGGTTCAGTATAAAGTCAAAAGTTGTCAGTTATGATTTTAATCTGTAAAGATTTGCTCCAATATGAAGGAATACCATAATGGTCCTTAATGGTTACAAGATAGGAAACAGCAATATGTAATACGTCTTTTAATATCTTGTTCTCCCCTCCAGGTCTGTGCCCCTCCAGGTCCAAGCGTATATCATAGTGTTTGGCAGTCAACATTTACATTAACTGAAAGCTAAAGGCAAAAGTTCTTGGTGATAAAATGATCAGTGCAGCATGAAATGAAAGGTAAGTGCAATTTGTCTGTGGAATTGTGTGGCCTGTCACTTTATGATTTGACAGATGTATCTATCTCAGAGTGCTAGAGGAATTTGCCGATGACACGTCAAACTTTCAGGTTTTATATTTGAGAAATTCCTAGAAAACATATGAAGTGCTGGATAATTGGATAAAAGTTTTTCCTATATTCAAAGAAAGAATGGGGAAATGTCAGAATGGTCACTCTTCCGTTTTTACGTGGGGAGATTCTAGAGCAGATCTGAAAGAGATATCCTGTAAACATCTTAAAAACATTGCAGTAATTTTCAAATTATAATGAACTTTTCAAAAATAAATTTTGTCAGGCTAATCTTCTCTCATTTTTTTCCTTGGATAACTAATTTGGAAAATTAATGGACGAAATATGCCGTGATTTCAGTGAAGTGTTGAGTGACTCCATTTGATTCTGCTTTAGCAAGCTAGTACTGTATTGTTTGGACTGGATGTCATGAGAAATAAATGCATGCATAGCTGGTTTGAAAATAAACAGTACTTATTAGTGACTCCTCATCAAGTTGGGAGTGAGGTATAAAATGGGGTGACTTGAAAAAGGAAACAGAGAATGCCTATCAAATTTCCAGATGAAAATTTGATGGAAAGCAAGTTCCCTCCATTAAAAACAATCTGAATAGGTTAGCGAATTAAGTGAAAATAACAATGAAATTTAATAGATGCAATGCAGTTATGTATTCCAGAAGAATAAACCAAATTATATGTTCTGTGAACACATTCCGTTATATCAGTGGGCCCCAGTCTTTCTAGCTTGATGGACTGGCGGAGGGAGGTGGTGGCGGCGGGAGGGCAAGAAGGGATGATTTCACGCGTGTGCCACTTTCACAAATGCAGCTTTGCACGTGTACTTGCTCACCACTTTCACGGCCTGATTCCCAACCGGCTGCGGTCTGGCACTGGACCGTGGACTGAGTGTTGGGGAACCCTGCTCTATATGAATGTCTCCTTCTTTAGAAGTGAATCCTAGAATATCTTAATCAGGACTTTTCTATAATTTATGAAAATTCTACATTCACAGAGAAATTGTAATGGAGTTGGAAGCAAGCAAATGTCCTTATCGTCCAAAAGGGGAAAAAATCCAGGAATAATCCATCACTAGAGGTAAACATTTTTCAAGCTAATCTTGCTTCCTGATAATGTTATGGACTGGTAGTTTTCTTCGCAGGATGTGGAAACTGTTTGCCAGTAGCTTCTTCCAGGACATTTTTAAAACCCAGTCTAATTTGGACCTCTGGTATTATCAGTAGCTTGATGCTGTACTGATATTTATTTTTTTGTATTTGTTTGCTACCCATCTCGTCAAAAGATGACTCTGGATGGATTACAATGTTAAAAGCAGGAGAACCATAGTATATAGATATTTTTATTAATAACAAAACAACAAAAAATGATGATGATGATTAAAACATGGGAGGGGAGGAAACAGCATGCACAAGAGGGGAGATCGGATCTGCTATTAGTCCCTCAGCTACCTCCAGCATGATACTCCCTCAGGCAAACTAGCAAAACTGAAGAAGGTCAAGAGGGTGGGGGCAGATCTCTCTCTGAGGGGCAAGATGTTCCAAAGGTCCATAGCCACAGTAAAAAGGCTGTTCCCCTGGACCCCGCCAGACAGAATTACTTAACCAACAGGATCCATCATATGCTTCTCTACTGGCACTGATGGGGTGATCTTCTCCTATTGGGATGAGACAGTTCCTCAAGTAAGCTGGACTCATGCCACGCACAACTTTAAAGGTAATAACCAACACCTTGAATTGCATTGGGAAGCAAACAGCAATCAGTGCAGTTCATGGAACAGCAGTGTAACATGGACCACTCAAGGGAGTCCGGAATCTGCCTGAACTGATACGCTCTGCACCAGTTGCAGCTTCCGAATGCTTTTCAAGGGTAGAACACATAGCATTAGTCCTGGCATGAGATGACCAGGGCTTGAACATTCTTTTTGTTAGTGTCTTACAGACTACTATCATTTTCATTAAAAATTTGTTTTCTGTTGTTTCTTATTCCATGGCAAGCTTTCAATTAAATAGCGTTAAGCCTCTCCTGTATTCCAAATGATAAACGTCTCGGACCTCAACTCAGTTGTTATCAGTAAAATAAATAAAAAAACTGTACTACTTTATATTGTACATTTAGCACAATGCATATTTTCTTCTTCAAATAATGCTTCTAGAGTGTAAAGCGTTATGGGGTGGTATATAAATCTAAACGCTATTGCTATATGCAGTAGAAATAAGATTTATTTCCCATACTCAGTTGCTTTTCATGGCAATGTTTTCCAGTGATATTTTTGTATCAGAGGGCAAACATAGTCTTCAGATTCTAAGCTTATAAAGTAGTCTTGCTGTGGATGGGAAATTAATGGGTCTTAAGAGTAAGCAGAATGTGATCATAATTTATGGCACAATGCCCCAGTTGTTTACATTATCTAAAATTCATCTGCAGATTATTTTCCAGTGTTAAAATGCCAAGTTTTTATGAAATGAAATATTGTTTTCAGATTCATTACATTGAATTCAAGAGCTGGTTGGATCTAGTGCAATGTTGGCAAAACTTTTAGACATCGAGTGCCTAAACTGTGCATGCACACATGCCCAAACTGAAAGGTGTGCGCACGCACTTGAATGTGTGCATATGCGGACATGTGTGCATGCAGAGCAGAGACCCGAAGACCAGATGGCTGGTGGGAGGTGGAGCATCTCAATACTGGCAGCGCAGCAAGAGGTGAGATCTTTTTCTTTCGCGAGCTTCTGTTTCGTCGTTTGCAGGGAAACAGAAACTCATGAAAGAAACACTACGGAGATCTGACCTGGAGCGAATGGCGTGCGTGCCAGCAGAGAGGGCTTTGCATGCCACCTCTGGCGCGCGTGCCATAGGTTCGCCATCATGGGTCTACGGGTGAGGGCTGTGTTCAGGTCCTGCCTTGGCCATGAAAGCTAGCTGGATGATCTTAGGCCAGACATTCTCTCTCAGCCTATCTTACTTCATAGGTTTGTTGTGGGGGGAAATAGGAGAGGGGAGGTTTATTGGAAGCGTTCACTAGCTTGAATTATTTGTAAAAATAATAAAGGTGGGATATAAATAAATAATTTGTGTGTGTTTGGTTCCAGGTCTTTTCCTTTTGACCCGAGAGGCTGTTTCTTAAAGAGTTGTTATTCATGAATGCCCATCTTGAGAAGAAAACTCTTCCTTTATTTTTCTAAATGGAAATGAAGAAATGCTGCTTTGGTCCTTTTACAGGTCCGCATCATAAAAAATCATCACGTGAAGCAGAATTTTACAGGTGGAAAGTACAAGCCTTGCAAAGCAACTAAAATGAATATATGGACTTTCACGTGAACCATGCTTTTGCTTATGGTTTTTGCCCTCTAAAAGTGATTGTGCATTACACTATGAGCAATTGTCAATTCTTGTTGACACTTTGATTCATTCAATATACTTTAGTAAAATAAGTCAATCTTTGGAGAACCTAACAAATCGGTATGTTCTTGACATACCGTCTCAGAAATCTTGATGAAAAATTGTGGCAGAAGGACCAGACTGTACATGTGTTATAAAAGGAAAAAAAAATAGTTTGAAAGATTTTCCACTGAAAAATGTCCTTCCTAAAAGAGCCAGTTTATAATTAGATTTTAATTGGAATCTTGATGCGAGTAAATCTTGAAGCAATTATGAACAGTTGCGTCACTCAAGTTATGTATAATTGAATGTACATAAAAGCTGAAAAGTGGGGAGATTAATAATATGTCCCACAAAATGAAGGTTGGGGTATTAAAAGTATAGAAAGCCTTGGGCAGCAGAATTAACTGGGTATCCCAATTCTTTCCTAAGGAATTCAACAATAAAAGGAACAATGATGGAACTGTCTAGGCTTTTTCCTGAAAGGAACAACAATGCCAATATAACCTTGTATGTAAAACTCCACTGCTTAGATGAACAAAAGTTAGACATGCTCAGGAAGGGCTTCTTTATTATTTCTTTATAAGTCACCCAGAATTAAGGTGGGAATTGTGTTCTAAGCATGCTTGCAGGACATTCTTTGCATCTTGTTTGTTTCTACTGGACTCTTTCAAGCTGGGATAAAAAGCTGCTTTTTGCCACAATGGGTGCAAAGGCCTATGTCTTCTTCCCTTGCTGAGCCACGGAGCACCTTATTTTCGTTTTTATTAAAATGTTAACGTAGGTTCTCTAATCGTTTTAACAATAGCCTCAATCTTAGTTAAAGGAAGTACATTTGATAATTGCTAGTCATAGCTTAGAATGTTGAATGTTTTTGGCTGATTGTTACTTTCAAAGGTAAAGTCGTGGCTGCTGGAAGAACATTTGGGATGTTTGTATGTTTTAAACAGTTTTAATAAGGGGAATATACCTAGCAAAGCATTTGTGTTTGCTTGTCATCATGTCGTCTTTAGCTTAGATATGATAAAAGAGTAAACATTTTTTCTTTCTTTGAATAAAAATGAAGTGGAGGTAGTCCTCATTTAGTGACCAAACTGGAACTGGCATCTTGATTGTTAAGCAAAGCAGCCAGTAAATGAAACTGACCCGTCATTGAGATCTTTCTTCAGCTTTCCTTTGCTTTACAGAACTGTGGATGTCATAAATGCAAGGATTGGTAGTAAAGTTACTTTTTCCTTACCATTGTAACTGTGGCATAGATAATAAGAACTAAATAAGGACTACCTGTACAGTTGTGGTTTTTTTTAAAGTGTTGCAATAGAACACTTTCAGAGGGCTTAAAATCTATAGCTACAGGACAAAAATGAAACATTTAATAGTCAAAAGAGTTGTGAAACTTGGAAATTTACTCATACAAATGTTTCAAATTTAAAATAACGTGGATATCTTTTGGGTTTATCAAGGTTTCAGAAGTAAAACTTAATGAAGTTGTTCTCTGCAACTCTTACTAAAAATTAGAAAGCAGCATGAATTTAATCAGTTATTTGGATGTTGTTTTAGCTATTTATACCTCAGAGATATTTTATGGGAAAGATAATACAGTACATTGGGACAGAAAGGGAATGTAATTTAGTTTCCCAAATCATTAGAAAATGATCATTATTTAAGAAGAAAATCAATTTTTTATCTCCTTTCTCACTAAATGCCACTGTAACAATTTATCTATTTCTATTGAATACGGCTGCATTAAGAGTAAACTTAGCATTTGAGAAAAACAACACTGCTCTCTATGCCCAGGAAATCATTTTAGTTTATTTATCCATGTGCATCTCCTTAACAGTGCTATTCACAGGCAATATTGCCTTATATTTTTTTAAGTTTTACATACTCATTTGTTGTCCACCTTGGCAAGAAATCTTTCACATCTGAAAGATGAAGCAAATATGGGGCATGTGCAATAGTATGATATATACATATAAATATATTTTAATACTTGTGGAC
Organism: Natrix helvetica; assembly: GCF_964273705.1. Classification (NCBI taxonomy): domain Eukaryota; kingdom Metazoa; phylum Chordata; class Lepidosauria; order Squamata; family Natricidae; genus Natrix; species Natrix helvetica. Next base: position 71,082,855 of record NC_138548.1, read on the forward strand.
AAAATGTTACAAGTTGTTTGAGAACAACAAAATCACCAATGTCTTCCATTTTAAAATGTGTATAGTTCCATAAGCATTAGTGCTTCGTAGCAAAACTGTAGTGCCATGTTAGGATCAGTGCATGAGCCTAGTAGTACTTTTTTACGATTTCAGAGTGACAAATTAATGAAGCTGATGATGTAACTTATAGGAAACTGACATGGTTATGGTCTTGGTCTAAAGATGCAGTGTCCTTTCTAGGCAATGGTAGAAGAAACTGCTGCATAGAATCAGTGAGATGTGAATTTCATAGTGATTGCATGAAAATAGTCTTTAATCAGCCAGGTATATTTTGAGTGCACTTAAACTGCATGTAAAAACCCTAATAGAAGTAATAATCTTTAACAAAACCCCTTGTGGATCATGGAATATTTTGCTATAATGGAAAAAAAACTGATAGTGTAAGGTTTTAAGTTTTAGGGACTGGAATAAGCATAGAACTAGTCTTTCCCATTCATGCTTTTTTCCTCAAAAAGTTTTAGTATGTTTTTGAATCAGATTTGTTGGTTGTTTTTGTGCTTGCATTAAGACAGGAATGGGTAACCTTTTACAGTGTATCTGTTGCTTGTAGAAACTGAATGATAGATTGGGGCTTGCACATATCTGCCAATGTGGCAGCTGTTAATCAAGAGTAGCATCTTGCAAAATTGACTAATCTAGAAATGCTATCACTGTACAGCTAATTCTGAATGCACCTAAGTTATTAGCATTGTTCATTATTAAAATCTCATATTTTTTTTGGCTTACCTCGCTATTTTGGTAAAGCATTTGTTGTTTTCTTACTAATTAAATATTTAGTTAAATTTATTTCTTGCATCCAAATATCTATATTTATATTACAGTAATTAATCAGTAGGTTTCCCTCCTCTTTTCTGAAATTATTGCTTTAGCTAGGTAACTCATTTACTTAAAACTGTATTTTTGGTTTAAACAAGTCAAGTTTTAAGTTATGAATCTAGCTTTTTGTAGATCTTCATGGTTTAAATGCTACTTTTAGCTTAAAGGGGATACTGCATCTTTTTTTAAAAAAAAAATACTTCTCTATAAATGGCCAACTTGATGGAGAGAAAATATGTCTCTGACTTTGTATTTCTTTATTGGCAAACATAATATGATACTTGGACTGTAAGTGTTAACTCAGAGAACTGCAGAATTACTTTTAAAGATCTCTCTCTCTCTCTATTTTCTCATGAAAGTGGCAAGGTGTGTCGTTTGGAGATGAATTGTGAGGACCTGAGCTCTTTTGGGGCGCTCTTGTGAACAGCAGTATAATTGAATGAAATGGGGCTGATGATTGGGAGAATTGATGGAAAAATACCTCTGAAACTGGAATGCAAAATAGCACAGTATGTAGGGGGGGGGAAATCCCTGATGCAAATAAGCCATAAGATGACAATAAATAGAACTTTAGTAGCAATAACTGTTTGCATGTAATAGGACTTAACTTGCATTGGCAAGAATAGTATAGTAGAATAAATGGTATTAACCAAATAGGTTTGCTGTGCTCTGTGCTGCAGGAAGTTGAATTTCTCATTAAAAGGCTAGTCAGTTCCTCTCTACCACAAAACTGTGTGCTTGAATGCTACAAGGCGAAGTTTGGCAAAAATTCCAGAATAATTTTATTTTTCAAAATTGAAATAATTAGGAAAAAGGTTTATTGTGTAGGAAACTAATAAAAACTTAACACAGAATGTTTGTAGATAATTGACCAACATTTCTGTAGTAAAAGAATCCTTGAAGCTGGGTTCTACCCAGGGATATAATGTTTGAACCAAATTGTGAATTTCTCTAAAAGTAGTGCTTGTATAATTCTTTTATTCATTTTCTAAGCAAATCTGATATGGTTTCACTTTTTTAAAATTTTATAAAGCTACTTGTAAACGTGGAAGAAGAAGAGCAAGTTTGCCTGGCAAATTCTTTCTTTCATCATTCTAGAGAGTGCAGTTTATACCTCTTTAAAATTCAGTTGCACTAACTTTGTATGCATGTGCAAATTGAAGACCAAGTAAATTGTAAATCTAATATAGAAATCTGCCTTAAGCGGGATTTGATTGACCAGATTCATCTGCAAGACTGGGACATATATTTAAAGAAAATGGATTTACTTTTATTTTTGTTCTACATTCTTTGATATCTATCATTTACCTACATGGAAAAGGTGGCAGTTTTAAAATAAAATGCATATACACACATGCATGCATGTTTATACATATTCTATAGGACTTTCTGCTCTACGTATTTATACTGATCAATGAAAATTAGCACAAGTTTTCTAAAATGTTCAGAAGTTTAATCAAACATTTATGTAGACAAATAGTTGATATGTTTAGGTGACTTTCGATCACAAAATTGATAGGGGGGTATTCATTAAACTCACAAACAATTTTTCTAACCCTGGAAAATTATTTGTACTTACTGTAGTTGCCTAGGTGATTATTTAAATACCCATTTGCAGAACCCTAAAAGTATCTCATATCTATATCAGTACAATTTTCACTGCTCCCATGTTTTGAGCAGCTAATTTACAAATCTTTTTGTTGGCTCAGCTGGTGCTAGGCTGAATATAACATTGCTCGTAGAAAATTTTACTCTCATAATCTGAGTCACTAGGATTGCATGAAAGACTTGAATGTGGTGCTATTCTGGAAGAACTAGTTAAACTGTTGTTAATTGCTTGCTAAAGCATCTGAATCGCAGCCTCATCGTAGAGTACATTACTGCCTTGATCTAAGTGATAAGGGACTATAGTATTGCTGAAAATTTAATACTGAAATACAATTCTAAATGCAGATGAGATAAAATTCTTAAGTGGCTCTTCGTTGTACTTAATCTGACTATTCTCTGTAGCTTCTCCTTCCTTTGTAATAATTTGTTGATAGCTCTTAATTTTTGACTGCAGATCAGCTTCATTGAAACAATACTATTTTTGAAAGACTTCATAGAGCTTGCATTTCATCCATCAATATTTTAGTACTTTTTAAAAATATTTTAATCAGCACCTACTCTCTAAATTTTATGGTGAAATTCCTCTTAATATAGACTTTCCTTTGGATTTTTAAATTTTCCTTTATTTTGCACTTTGAAAAACAATAAATCATGTAAGAATTCAAGCACAATATTGACACATAGGTGCCAGAAAATAGCTCTCACAAACAGGCTTCTGGAATACAGATTGCAAGTAGTTCTTTGATCTAGAGAAGCTAAACTGGATTGAGGTTTTGCATTCAGTTTGTATGCTTGGGATGAGTTACAAGAGGAGCCCATATGTAGAGAAAGAAGCAGGGAAATTAACTGTTCCAGAAATGTGGAAAAATGGTAGCTATGCATAAGTGCAAAAATGTATACAAAGATTGCTGGAATAAATACATTGATGTATCTCTTAACAAAGGGGAATAAAAGAACACTTATGCATGGGTTTGTTATTGGAATCTGAAAATGATTAGAGAAAGAATGCATGTTGGTTATGGGAGGATTAGGGTGACTTTCTTGCATTCTAGAGAAGAAAACTATTGTGCAGAGAGGAACTGAGTTCATTCTAGGAACATGGGAAATGAATGATGGAAGCTTTGAATCTGAGCACTTCCTAGCTGGTTTTAGATGGAATTTCCAAGTTTTCCAAGTCACAGCACAACAAATATTCCATAAAGTGTAGTATTTCTTAAGGACTGGATATTGCAATTCTTTTCTTTTCCGTGCAGGTGAAGACAGATAAGGTTACAAAGCTGTCAGAATGGAATACTTGTGTGGGAAAAACCACTGGCACAAGCACATAGACTCACAAACCGTCTTTTTTTTAGAGATAGTATTCTAATTATGCATGATTAAAATGTATAGTGTTATAGCTATTATCAGTAAATTGATATATGCATTTATACATTATGAAGCAATAGGAACCAATATACCAATAGCTTGAATTTACTGCTTTGATTCTCAGTTTTTTTTAGACAACATGCTGCCTCTTTAGTAAAGGGGCAAAATGTACAAAGAAGGGACGAAGCATGACGCCAAAACTGTGTATTAGAAAAAGGAACCAGTAGAATGAACCCTTTTAGCCTCTTACCAAGTTCATAGCAGCTCATGAACCTACATGATATGAACATGGTTAATGGCAATTTGGGTTTCTTGGTTGCTGCAGTTGTACAAACAAAAAAAGGTGCAGAGTTTCAGAGCACAGAAAAGGGAATATATAAATCCCAGATGGGGCAATAAAAATGATCTAAGCAGTTTAGGGCTTGTGGTTATTTTTAAGTAGAGATAGTAAATTTAGCCAGAGCCTGTTGCAGCTAAAAAACAATGATTAATTAAAATGAGTAAGCTGTCCATACTTTTCAGGTATTAATTCTTTCTAAGACAGGTGTAGCTTTTCAGTTTTTCCCCCCACCACTTTGGCAGCTGGATTAAAATGAACTGGTTTCAAACCAGAAATGATAACTTATATTATGAAAATTGGAGATATTTAACTATTCATTCAAGCTGTCAATAGGGTGTAGCTTTTTTCATCATCTAGAGCAGGGATGTCAAACTCAAGGCCTGAGGGCTGGATGCAGCTCATAGGGTGCTTAATGGGCTTGTCTGGAAACACTAAAGGACCGGCCCACAGTGTCTCTGCAAGCAAAAACTGAGCTGGGGGGGGGGCAGCGGCATGAGCCACCCACCCCGTTTTCGGCCTGCAGCCCTCTGCCAGCAAAAGCAGAGGTCAGGGGGGCTAGGCCCACCACTGGCCCCACCCACCCCCAGCCCAGAGGTCAAACACAACCCTGATGCAGCCCTCAATGAAATCAAGTTTGACACCCCTGATTTAGAGGATTGATAAGACTCAATTTTGAACAATTGGTGCAGCAGAACATGTGTAGATACTAGAAATATAGCAGGATAGCTGTTGCAGCAGTGTGTTGGCACATATTTTTCCTGTTAAGATGTGCGAAAAAGAAATCTTGAGTTTGAATCTTTAGATTGCACTAGTTTTCAAAAAGGCAGTCTTAGCTTATCTGAGTACTAGTGTATCTCAAAGTTAGACCTTTTTTCTAGGTGTGAATATTTGTTAAGGCATAGTTGTGCATTTTTGGCTTTGTAATTTTCCCAGTTATACACATTTCCAACCATATTTTTGCACAACTGTTGCCAGTAATCAGTAATTTTATATTACTACCGGTAAACCTATTGAAGTTACAATTGAAGTCTTGCAAACCACTGTAACAAGCGAAATAAACAGTTTCTCATTTCTAAATTTTTCCTTCCAAAGTTGACTTGTAGATTGTTTGCAGGTGTTTCAACTATAAAGAGTAGAATTTAAGACTGAACTCCTAAATGGATATACTTTTTTTTTAAAAAAATAAAATGTTATTTTGGTGTTTGAAAACTGGGAAGAATTGGTAGCAAAAGTTAAATCTTGAAGATAATCTACAAAATTATTGGCAGATAGGGATGCCTTTTACTAACAGATAAAGTCATCTGGATAAGGAAAGATAAGAGTATAATCTACTCCCTTATATACATTATCAATGTGAACAATTTGCCTATGTATATACCTAATATTTTCCAGATGGCAGCTTGCTTTTATATCTATGCATATTTGGGGAAGGGAAAGAATGTGTTAAATGTATTTTTTGACACTGTAAACAATTGCTCAAAAATGAGCTTTGAAACTCTGCACCTGTGTATAATTTTTTAGCAATAAAGCAGCATGAGCTGAGAATGCACTGAAATGTCTGTGTCATTTCTTTCTAGAAACAGTTAAATGTACAAAATTATCTTGTACCACTTCACTTTCCCTTCAGTATATAAGGGAAGGTGTTTATGTTGAAGAATCATTGAGCTGTATATTTTAAAATGTTCTTGTGTCAGATGTTCTTGTGTTTGTTCTCTGCACAAGTACAGAAATGTTATTCCTAGTGTGAGTATTTAACCTGAAGTAAAGACTGATGATTATCAAAAGCATGAACAGTTATACAGAGTGCTGTTCACAGGAGACAAGCTTCTGGATGTTCACAAAAAAAAACAGTTTGTTACCAAAAATTGGATATCTAAAGATACACATGTAAAGGTACTTGTTGGAATTCTTGCATGTAATCATTACAATTAATCACAGTTAGTTGGAGTAATAGTTTCTACTTCCAAACTAAGCAGCAAGGAGTAATTGCCTCGGGATTCTGCAGAAAAATCTCTTAAGCATTTGTTACTACTGATTACTGTATTTTTCGGAGTATAAAACACCTTTTTCCCTCAACAAAAGAGGCTGAAAATCTGGGTGCGTCTTATAAACTGAATACAGCATTTTGGGCCTCCCAAAATCCTGCCCCCTTTGCAAAAATGGCCGGGCATAGCCTTTAGGCGGCTTCCAGAGTGCTCCTGGGGGCTGGGGAGGGCAGAAATGAGCAAAAAACAGGCAGTGTTTGCTCCCCCCCCCCCCCCGTCTCCAGGAGCACTCTACAAGCCTTCTAAAGACTACGCATTTCCTTTTTTTGACAAAAAACTGGTCTGTTTTCATGAAAAACAGGCTGTTTTTGCTCTTTTTTTGCCCCCCCCCCAAGCCGCTAGGAGCCCTCTACAAGCCTCCTAAAGGTTATGCATGCCCCTTTTTTGACAAAATGGTCCCGCTTTTGCAAAAAACGGGCCGTTTTTGGGAGGCCTGCAGAGTGCAAAAACGTTTTTTTTTTAATTTGCCTCTCCAAAATCTTGGTGCGTCTTATACTCCTGTGTGTCTTATACTCCAAAAAATACGGTAAATTGATTGATGCTGATCAGACTAAAAAGAAACTTTTTATATTTTATGGATATAAATCCTACGCCTACTTGCTGAAAAAAACATACTACATCCACTGCAGCCTATATTTCAATCTTGAAAGTACAAATAACCAGGAAATTGAATTTTCTGTCTGTAAGCCTTCTGACAAAAGGAAAACATACCGAACACATTACAATGCACATTAGTGACTTTGTAATGGTTTCCCCCAAATTAAAAAGTGTTATTTCCTCAAAAATCGTTACTTTTGGTAGTTTGATAATTAAAATGTTTCTGGTAAAATGTTAATCTAGTATTTAAAATGTTTCACTTTTTGATCAATTTTAATGTTACTGACCACAATTTATGGCTGAGTCCTGAGAACGTATCTTTATGAAATGTAAAAAAACAAGATAACTTAAAGGAATGTACAAAGTAAATGTTTATTTATTTCAGCTAGACTATCCAGTTTCCAATGCAATCTTAGGGCAGTTATACAATGTTTAAAGATTTTTGTTAAGAGTAAATAGAAATATTTACATGTAGGAGTTAAATGATTTGGGATAACTGTTCATGCACAAACACGATAGGCCCTTGAGCGTGCTAGAAAAGGAAACAATTTTGTATTACCAATTTGCCATTCTAAAGCCATATTAATTTAAATTTTCAGTTACAAAAACACAAGTTATTGTAAAACTATTAGTTGAGATAGGCAACTCTAAAAAGTTAACTGTTCAGCTTTCTATTTGTGTATCCATATGGTCTTCCTTTACAGCTCTCCTCATATGTAATCCTTTGTTGATTGAATTCTTCTAGTTTCTTAATTAGCAATTCCATGCGCATATGAACTTGTACAAGATTCTCTTTTAACTATAAACAAAGAACTAAGTGTAAAAAGAATATAGTACAGAATATCAAGCAATTTGACTTTTTACAAATACTTCTAAAATGACCAATGTTATGTTGTAACTTAAAAATATTCATATAAGCAATACTGCAGAAATGGAATTTTTTTCTTTTAATACCTTAGGTATTCAACCGCATAATATAGCAATATGAGAATGTTAGTGTCAAATACTAATTTGTTAAACTGAAGCACAGCTGAGCAACATCTGAGAGGAATGCAATTCAGTCATCTACTTTTCTAGGGTCACTCACTGAAGTAATGTTACTAGAACAGTGATGGTGAACCTTTTTTGGCTCGCATGCCACAAGTGGGAGCGCAGGGGGGTCGAGTGCGGGCGTGCCACACCCATAATGCAATGCGCGACCCCCCAGTGCACATGCGCGCACAACGCGCGACCCCCCATTTTTACATGGTTTTTTTGCCCTCCCCAGGCTCCTATAAAGCCCCTGGAGCCTGGGGAGGGCAAAAAGAGCCTCCCCCGACCACCTGGAGGCCCTCCGGAGGCTTCAGGGACTGTCCGGAGGCTTCCCTGAAGCCTTCGGAGCGCTTAAAACCACCCTCCGAGCAAACCGGAAGTGACTTCCGGGTTGCTCGGAGGGTGGTTTTAAGCGCTCCAAAGGCATCAGGGAAGCCTCGGACGGTCCCTGAAGCCTTCGGAGCGCTTAAAACCACCCTCCAAGCAAACCGGAAGTGACTTCCGGGTTGCTCGGAGGGTGGTTTTAAGCGCTCCGAAGGCATCGGGGAAGCCTCGGATGGTCCCTGAAGCCTTCGGAGCGCTTAAAACCACCCTCCGAGCAAACCGGAAGTCATCAGGGAAGCCTCGGGCTGTCCCTGAAGCCTTCGGAACACTTAAAACGACCCTCTGAGCAACCCGGAAGTCACTTCCGGTTTGCTCGGAGGGTGGTTTTAAGCGCTCCGAAGGCTTCAGGGACGGTCCCTGAAGCCTCTGGGGGGGGGGCGGGGGAGTCTCTTCGCCCTCCCCAGGCTCCTATAAAGCCTCTGGAGCCTGGGGAAGGCGAAAAATAGCTTTTAAAAAGGTGAACTCAGCTGGCCAGCGCCTCGCGTGCCCTGACAAATGGCTACGCGTGCCACTTGTGGTACGCGTGCCATAGGTTCGCCATCACGGTACTAGAACATTGGGAAAGGAAGTGAGAGTTCTTCATTCTTCCTTCCATCCTTAAATCATTGGAACCAGTCTTTAATTTGGGGTGGGAGACAATAAACTCTGCTCCCATTAGGTAAAAAATTTGCCATAGCACTTCAACTGATAGAACATAAATGGGCCCCATAGGCTTTCCAATCCTGAACTAACATTATGATTCATACCGTGTTTCCCCGAAAATACGCCAGGGGCTTATTTTCTTTTGCCCCACGAAATATGCCCTTGGGTTTATTATCAGGGAGGGCTTATTGTTTTGGGGCTGCCGGGCGGCTGCTCCCTTGTGAACTGGCTCCCGAAGAGCCGGGCACAGCCTCAGGGTCGAATGGCTGTGTTGCGCTGTCGCAGCAGCAACGCAGCAGCCATGAGGTGACCAAGCTTATGAGCAGCCGCCCGGCAACCCCCCTTTCCAGCCGGGTACAGCGCCGCTGACCGACCTAGCAGTACCTGGACGGCACCAAGCAACGCGAGCGCCTGTTCGCCGCCCTCCGCCTCCCGCGGCTCGGTGCCTTCGGAATGCCCCTAGGTGAGTGAATGGGGCTCTGCATGGCTGGAGAGGGGAGTTTTGCAGCGGCTTTTCCTCTCCCCGCTCGTGCGAAGGGCATCTGCGCTGCTGGCGCCGTCCGCTGCTTGGGTTTTTTTTTCAAAGCACGGAGGATGGATGCCGCTCTGGAAGTACGCTCTATGGTTGTACAATCTGCAACCCACAACCATAGAGCGTACTTCCAGAGCGGCATCCATCCTCCGTGCTTTGAAAAAAAAACCCAAGCAGCGGACGGCGCCAGCAGCGCAGATGCCCTTCGCACGAGCGGGGAGAGGAAAAGCCGCTGCAAAACTCCCCTCTCCAGCCATGCAGAGCCCCATTCACTCACCTAGGGGCATTCCGAAGGCACCGAGCCGCGGGAGGCGGAGGGCGGCGAACAGGCGCTCGCGTTGCTTGGTGCCGTCCAGGTACTGCTAGGTCGGTCAGCGGCGCTGTACCCGGCTGGAAAGGGGGGTTGCTGGGCGGCTGCTCATAAGCTTGGTCACCTCATGGCTGCTGCGTTGCTGCTGCGACAGCGCAACACAGCCATTCGACCCTGAGGCTGTGCCCGGCTCTTCGGGAGCCAGTTCACAAGGGAGCAGCTGCCCAGCAACCCCCCCCCTCTTCAGCTGGGCACAGCGCCGCTGACTGACCTAGCGGTACCCCGAAAGCACCAACGCAAGCGCCTTTGCCCCCACCTCATTCCCGTGGCTTGGTGCCTTCGGGATACCGCTAGGTCGGCGAGCGGTGCTCTGCCTGGTCGGAGGGGGGGGGATTGTCCAGAGGGTTTATTTTCGAGGGTGGGCTTATATTTTTGCGCACGCGAAAAATGCCGCAAGGGTTTAGTTTCAGGACAGGTTGTATTTTCGGGGAAACACGGTATTATAGTTATACAAGAATCTTTCATTTTGATAGTGGACATTGCATGGAAAGGTAAATAGTTATATATTAGAATTTGCCATGAAGTCACAATTAGCTAGTTAAGCCTGGTCTGTTCCAATATGATCCATGCCATTTGCGATCCATTATAGCATAATCTTTTTCCACCTTATTTTTTTAATGCTGATATATCTACGCATAAAACAATTTCTGGTCTATTATTGCTTGTGGCAAAACCCAAAGAAACTAAATAGAGGACAGAGTGCCTTGTATGTTTTCTACTATAATCTTTTTTCATTCCTTATAGTATAAATATAAATATAAATCATATAAATATAAAGCATAGTATAAATATAAATTAAATAAATACAAATAAATTCCAATTTCTACAGATTTTAAAAAACTAAAGCCAGAAAACTCTTACTTTCGCTACATGTTCCTTTATGCTCACAACAGGACAGGTTACTTTTGAGGCTTCTACTGTAGCGGTAGTTTGTAGCAAGTAACTAAAACCAATGTTAAAAATATTTTAATATTGACTCATTAAAAAGAAAATAAACAGTTTACAGTGCTTAACCATTAAGTTCAAAAGAAATCCAGTTATTTATTAGGAGCTTCATGTCGGCACGAACCAAGTGAAGCCAACTCTGACCTCAATTTGCGCCTTGGCTCTGACCCTGCTTCCTCTTCCCCCCAAGAAGTGTCATCGGTCACATTCCCAATGAAGCAATTTCACGGGTTGTAGAAGTCCCTCCCTCCAGCCACTGTGGGTCCCCCTGGAGATGACCTTGACGATGCCGCTGGAAGGTGCTTTGTTTTGACTGAAATGCAAGATCCTCGATGCAGCTGTGAGGCTCGGTTTTTCCATACCCCTGCCTATGGCAACTCGAGAGCAGGTCAAAAATGCTTTGCAAGTTGACAGTAAATCCATTTAATCTACCATCAGCAATCTATAATTGACAGCCATTTCTATTTACTATCCTGGAAATTTACCTGTGCTGTTTTATCATGTTATTTATGCTATGGAATTTTTATTATTAGTCTTTCTGCCTGGAAAAGCAATTTACTATTAAACAATGAGGTATAAATTTAGAAATAAAAAGTTTAGTGGAGTATGAAGAATAATAAATGTTTGCCAGTAATATCTGGTAGAAGAGATGGGGAAATGGTTATAGTAAAGAACCGTGGAAAGAAAGAAGGGAAAATTGCATCTTGACCCTGTGGTCAAAAGTCCAGCTTGGCCACGCCCACCCATGGCCCCATATTACCACAACCCCAGCCCTTCGAGGTCAAACACAACCCTGATGCGGCCCTCAATGAAATCAAGTTTGACACCTCTGATGTAAGGTATCCAGTGATGGTTTAAACTACACAGTACAGGAGCAGAACTTTAAGAGAATTCTGGACCACTGGTTCCCCACAGGGGGGCAATTTGATTTTTAATGGGGGCAATTTGAATTTGAATGTTGTTAGTGACCTTTTAGGCTTCCTCCGTGTGAGTAGAGTTAACTTTTTGAGTAAAGTAAGAATTATATGTCACGGGGGGGGGGGGGCTGTCATCAGGATTTTAGAGATGCTTAGGTGGGGCATGCCCAAAAAACGGTTAGGAACCACTGTTCTATCTAGACAAATGTCTAGCACTGCAGGCTGGTGCCTCTGTCTCTCCTGCAGCCATATGGCCAGAGCAGAACCAGAGCAGAAGTATATCCATAACTGACTAAAGTAACCCAGGTCTATTCATATTAGCAACCATGTTATCAATGAAGTATGCTACATAGGTTCTATTGGAAAATCTGAATCTGGTGCAAAATATAACTTTAAAATTTGAACAGCTAAAGACAATTCTTATATAAGTCTGTTTGGGGTTGGATATGAGATGAGGACAACTTTCTAAGCACATGACATCAAAAAATTATGACCAGCTAAGGAGGAACTCTTGGTGAGATGAACGTTGAAAAAAATATATTTTGGTACAGAATAACTAAATATTTTGATATAACAGCCAAAGACTGCATATACATGATACTAACAGCCAAACAAGCAAGACGGTGGCCTTTTTGAAATACATCAGATCTTAAGCATTCTAGATGCTTTTTATTAAAGACTTCAATTCTGTACCTAAACTTGACCATATTTTATATCAGTCAGCAGGTTACCCTTTACATTAATACATATATACCAACATAATTCAATATGCATTTGAAGAACACTAACCATGTGATTTTGTCCTTAAAAAGACAGAAGAGGCCTCGCAGGTAAGCCAGTGACTTTGAACTATAGAGGATAAAGCCCATGTCTAGTTGACAGGACTGACAACGCAATGTGTTGTAGGTGCTGGAAGAAAAAGAAAACATAAAATCAGTTAAACATTCCAGATTATCAGATTATGTTCCATAAATCTTTACAGTCTGTGTATCTTGAGCCTCATGGGTAATTAGCTCTTGATTCTGCACTTGTAAATGAATTTGCAATCATCGAACATTAATCAGTATTTTTATTCATTTGGGACTTTTATTTTTTTATATTACTCTCTTGTTTTTTACAGCTGATGTATAAACATATTGGGCTTTTCCTGCCAAATCCATGAGTATGGGTTGATGCCCATGAGTTCATTCCAGGCACTGACCAAGACCTCTACTGAACTGCCCATCATATTATTGGCGAAAAACCGATTTCCATGAGGAACCCAACAGAAATAGTAAACAGTTCAAGAATTATAGACACATGCTAAACTCACCTAACTTTAGAACACTAAGCCTATGTTTATAAGGAGCTGACACTTGGCAAGTGCTTCAGAAAGCAGTGATGCGGGCCACTGTCTCTTGCAACTATAGTGACCATGGAGGGCACATCTCAACACCAGAGCAGAGGGAGAATGTCCATCGCTGATTAATGTAAACCAGATTATTTGTTTATTTATTTATAAAATTTATCAGTGGCCCGCCCATCTTACCTCAAGGTAACTGAGCGACTTACAATCATTACAAAATTAAAAAGAGATATGAACTAAAAACACAAGTTAATATAAAATTCAGAACATTGCAATCCAATTAAAAGATGGAGGGAGGAATTGGTTGTTAATCGATCAACCACCTCCACAGTGATACTCAGCCTCTGGGGCCCTAAGTTAACTGGCAGAGCAAGGTTTTTAGGTTCTTTCAGAGGGCCAGGGCCCACCTCATACCAGGGGCAAGATGTTCCACAGAGCAGGTGAAATGGCAGAGGTGGCCATTTTCCTGGATCCCTCCTGCTGAAATAATCAAGCTGACTGGCACGAACGGGGCAGGTCCATCCCTTTGATATGAGATGGTCCCTCAAATAACCTGGACCCATGCCATGAAGGTGCAACACCTTGAATTACACTCGGAAGCAGACTGGCAGCCAATGCAGCTCATGGAGCAGTGGTGTTATATTAAGAATATTAGCAACCATATTGTCAGTAAAGGATGCTAGGTAAGATCTATTTGGCAAGAATTTATGTCTGAATATGTAAAATATGACTTTAAAAGTGGAATAGATGAAAACAATGTTCATACATGGCCGTTTTTGGCTGGATATGAGACAGACAATTTCATGAAGACATGATATAAAAAAATGGTTACCAGGTAAGGATGAACTGTAGGGGAGATGAACATTCAAAAAATGAATAATATTAGCAATCACACTGTCAATCAAATATGTTACATAAGATCTATGGCAAAAACTTTATATGCAAAGTCCGATAGAGCATTGGAAATTTAAGCATGTTATTTTAAATATGATAAAAGTAGAAAATTTCTCGAGTAAAGGCAAAAATGATTTCTCTTGGCATATTTTGGAGTGTTTGGTTAAAAAAAAATGCATGCATTTTAAGGTTACATTGTTGTCTTACAGGCATTCAAAATACTTAACTAAATCACAAATAAACACTGGAAAGTTTTCAAAAAGATACCCACCAACCAATGAGGTCTCCTTCAACACAGACCATCAAATTGTCTTCCACAACAACATTGTTTGTGACCTCTGTAGAAAATAAGGGCAGCAATGGAATATCAGCAATACAAACATTTTTTTTTGTCTTAGTGTTTCCCACAAGTGGAGAATCCACTTTGGGGGATCAATTGACCAACCTTATGTCTTGCTATTAGCAATAAAAAGGTTTCCAAAACTTTTACTTCTTAGTTTAGGCAACTATATTTTTTTGATTTTGCAAAAAAATACCAAAACAAAATCCAATCAAACAAAACAGCCCACAATCTTTCTAGCCTCTTGTGTTGCAAGAAAAGAGACAGCTATTGGTAGATGACACATACACCACATGACCTTTGGATGTCATACACTGTCCCTATACCTGAATAAACTTTCCCTTCCAAATGTATTAAAAGGCCTTTATCTCAATTAAAAAACGAAGTAAGAGTAACCAGGACAAGAAAAGATTAAAAGCCTAAAAGCCCCAATCTGCAATTCCTATTATGCAAATAGCTTGCTCTTATTACAGTAATTTACATGGTACTTGTACATCAGACACCACATGGGTTCCAAGGTTTTTCCACATCTGGTCCTGGATGAGGAAACATTGCCTCAAGGCTGACTTGAGGGAATCAAATTGAGGGGCTCCTCTTGTACTCTTTACAGTAGCTTCTCCTAGAATAGCAAGTGATAGCTGTGGTTAAGAGGGCCTTTGCACACCTTCGGGTTGTGCATCATCATGTGCTCATTCCTGAACTGGGAGGCTCTGCTCATGGTCATTCATGTTCTCATGACCTCCCTTTGGTTTATTGCAGTACATTCTATACGGAGCTGCCCCTAAATAACATTAAAAAACATCAGCTGGTACAGAATGCAGCTGCACAAGTTGTAAATAATGGCAGCTATTTGGCATAACAATATTGCTTTATGAGCTGCATTGGTTGCCAGTGGGTGTCTGGGTACTATTCAAGATGATAGAATCATACAGCTAGAAGGGACTTTAGAGGTCTTCTAGTCCAACTCCCTGCCAGGGCAGGAGGCCTTATACCATCCTGGACAAATGGTTCTCCAATCTTTTCTTGAAAACCTCCAGCAATGAGGCACCCATAGTTCCGGGAAGCAAGCTGTTCCATTGATTAATCATTTTCACTGTCAGGAAATTCCTTATTTCCAGGTAGGATCTCTCTGATGAGCTTTTAACCTTTGCTTCTTGTCCTGCCCTCAGGTGCTATGAAGAATAAGTTGACCCCCTCCTCTGTGACAACCCTTCAAGTATTCAAGTGAAGACTGCTGCAAGGTTTCCATTAAGCCTTTGCTTTGTTAGGCTAAACATATCTAGTTCTCTTACCTATTCATGGCATGATTTAGCTCCAAACACTTATCTTTGTTGCCCTTCTCTCTACTCTTTCTAGGCCTGCAACATTTTTTTAGTATCCTAAAGAGAGGGCAGTAGCCCTCTCACAGGCACAACAGTTGACCCAGGTATTGTCTATCCTGTGCACCTGGTTTTTCCTAAGTTTTTCCTACCTTGCTTTTTTCACTACTGAAATGCATTATGTTGGATAGGGCCCAATACACAAATCTGTCAAGATCCTTCCAAACCTCGATCTATCTTCCAAAGTGTTAGCCATTCCCCCCAGCCTAGTGACATCCACGATTTGATGAGCACTCTTTCAATTCCCTCATCTAGGTCTTTTATGAAGCTATTAAACAGCACTGAGGCCAAGACAGAGGTACCCCACTGCATGTTTCTCTCCATGTAGATGTAAGTCCATTGAGGACTACACACTGAGTGTGGCTGCTCAGCCAACTGCAACTTCATCTGGTGGTGATACTGTCTATCCCACATTCTATCTTACCAAGTAGGCTGTGCTCCTCTTTATCAAATACTTTACTGAAGTCTAAGTATACTATATCGATAGTATTTCCTTGGTCCACTAATTTAGTCACTTTATCAAAGAAGGCAATAAGGTTTATTTGGTGTGACCTGTTTTTAACAAACCCATGCTGACATCTGGTAATGACCTTGTTCATTTCTAAGGTGCTCACAAATCTGTTTGATTATCTTTTCCAGGATTTCCCAGGTATTGATAGCAAGCCGATTGGTCTGTAGCTTTCTGGAGCCTCTTTTTCTCCCTTTTTGAAAATTGACCACAACTCTTTTCCAGTCCTCTGGTAGTTCCCCTGGACTCCGAAAGATTTTGTTCAGTGGTTCAGAGATCTCATCTACCAGAGATGGCTGTCACCTTTAAAGCCCTTCATGCCTTGGGACTAGGCTACCTGTGGGATTATTTTCTCCCAGTTGTATCTACCTATTCAATCCAGTCCATCTATACATTTGGTCCAGCAGGGTGAACATGCTCCAGATTCTGTCCGTCAAATAATGTCAGCTGGTGGGAAATAAGAGGTATAACTTTTCTCTGGTAATACCTGTCCTCTGTAACATACTTCTTCCTGGGATTCAGATGGCCTGAACCTACTGGCTTACTGACCTTGAAACCTGCCTTGAGCCTGAGGTCCTGAGTGTTTGGAGGGCCCCCTTTTCTTGTTATGTTGATACCTATGGATTATCCTATCTTGGGGTGCTACCATTTCTTTTTAATTATTTTTATATTGTGTTTCAATGGTTAAGTATTTTGATGATTGTTCATTGGCCACTCAGAAATCAGCAGCTATACAAACTGAATAAATAAATGTATAATGGATCATGTATCAAGCTAAAATCAAAGTATCAAAATATATGAACCAAATACTAAGTTGTAATAACCAGTGCAGTTACACATTACCCAACTAATCTCTCTGAATTATTGTAAGGATATCCTTTAGAACAAGCATTTGTATGAAATAAAATATGCATGCCTATCTAAGGAGAAAGATTCGATTTAGAATCTTTTGTTTGGGATGCTCTAAATTTAAATTCTAAATAATTAAAGTAGGGT
Source organism: Natrix helvetica (assembly GCF_964273705.1). NCBI lineage: Eukaryota > Metazoa > Chordata > Lepidosauria > Squamata > Natricidae > Natrix > Natrix helvetica. The sequence continues at coordinate 71,099,970 of NC_138548.1, forward strand.
AGGCAAGACTGTCGCTTATCCATCAAATGTTCAAAATACAAGTATTTGTATTTACTCCCTATAATTTATGGGAGTTCTATTATCACATTAAGGGCCTATTGTTTTGATCCGAAGGATACAATCAGTCTCATTATTGTGACACAAGAAGTTACACAATTGAAATTCCACTATTCCTGTCATTTACAATGACGGTGAAATGGTCAAGTAACTAAACAAGCACTTTGGAATGCCTTTATCAGCCGCTTATTTGGCTACGAGTATGCCACACATCAGTTCACATTACTGAACATAATCATAACAAGTTTCTGAGAAAATCGGTTTCAAGGCTCAGTCATTAATGGCACTTAGCCAAATTCTACAGGTGCAAAAGTGACGAACAAATCACTATGCTAATTAGAAGAAAACGCGTCTAAATCAAGTACGATGTTTTGCTCTTACACACACACCCTTCCACTTTCTGGGCCGTTTCACACTTAACAAACACAACGCGTGTATGTCCTAGCCAGCGAGAGCCCCATAGGCATCCTTGTAGCAGATCGATTCGCATTTTCCTGCCTAAATTTCGGTGCCCCTCGAAACTTCGCCGATTGCACCGCCTGGCAGTTCGACTTTAGTGTGTTTATTCTGCGTGGCAAAACACCCGATCAACTCACTGAAACAAACAAAAAGGCGGAGCTTCTCCTCCTGCGCGCACAAGTGAAGCGAGTCTCCTAATATGACCCGGCAGCGCCGGCACTGATAGACCACGCATTCCTCCAGCCTGAGTCCCCGAGCGCCCGGGACTCGCTCCCCGCGGCTCTCCCTCTTCGGTGCGCTTCGCTGGGCTTGGCAACCGGGCCGCGTCACGGGTTCTGTCCGCTCTACCGTGATTGTGCCGCCCACCTGGGGCTCCTCAAACAGAAGCCGCAGTTTCTTCCGTATGGACATCACGGCCTCCCGCCAACGATTCAAACATAGCTCCCGCCTTCTTATTGCGCTGATTGGCACCCCTTTGAGCTCGTGTGGAGTGGTTAGCAAGGACCGCTGCCCCCCTCCTCTCCTCGCTCATTGGAGAAGACGCTTGTTCGTCTTTCGCTTTTACCTAATCGAGTTGCGAGAATTCGAGCACTGAAGCTTTCGGCCAGGTTTCTGGGAAAACAAAACCGCCCCTTTTTCATCCTGGGATCTGATTGGCTTTATCAGAAAAGGATCCGCAGAGACCTCGCCACGATTGGGAGGTTTGAAAATAGAGGGGGGACCGAAGAGGCGCTGACGGTTGAACTTTAGCGTCTCCGCGAAAAGGGAATTGAGTGTTGGACGTCTACGTGCTAGTCATGGAGGTCCTCTTACCGTCTCAGTTGGAGGCGCTCAAATACAGCGAATTGCAGTGCCTGGCCAAGTCGGCGGGTTTAAAGGCTAACCTCAAGGTGAGGCGTGGGCTGGCCAGGCGGGAGGGAGCAAAAACACTGGGCTTAGATGCATAGAAAGCAGCGAACTGGGACAGCGGGTTCCCGACCAGCCCTTTTGAGCGAGGGACGTCTTGATAAGTTCTCGCCTCGAACTAAACTTGGAAATGGACGTGATGCGAGTTGTGCATCCTGCCGTTGCAGGATTGTGTCTTCGGTAGACTTTATACTTGGACTTCATTGCGCGAGTAGACCGTTCACTAAAGCAGGGCTGAACAATGTAGTACAGGTAGTCTCGATACTTGCTTAGTAACCGTTCAAAGTTACAGCGGCGCTGAAAAAGGTGGCTTATGACCATTTTTCACACGATCGTTGCAGCATCCCCTTGGTCATGTGATTTACATTCGGGTGTTTGACAATTGACTCGCATTCATGAGGTTGCAATGTTGGGGAGTCATGTGATCACCTTTTGCAATCTTCTGAAGAGCAAAGTCAATGGGGAAACCGGATTCACTTAACAATGTTACTAATTTAGCAACTGCAGTCAATTACTTAACAAATGTGGGAAGAAAAGTCATAAAATGGGTCAAAACTCGCTTAACAAATTTCTCACTTAGCTACATAAATTTTGGGCTTCATTGTGGTTGTAAGCTGAAGACTACCTGTACTGTATTTTCAAACTTGGTAACCATAAGTTATGTGGTCTTCAATTCCCTGAATTTCCCAACCAGCATGGAGAATATCCATGCTTCCTAACCGTTGCAAAGTTTGAGAAACATTAATTTAATGTAATCTTGATTCCCTCCCTGCTTTTGTTGTAATAACTGATGGAAATCTGGGTGTGATGGTGGATGGGATTTCACTTGTCCAATTAAAATGCCTAGTCATTTCCCTAGCCGATAGGGTTTATTTTTTCAAAGAGTTTCCCCAAGGCCTGATCCAACTGTGATCCCTACACCTTTTGTAGAAGGCTAAAGATACTGCTGGAATTAGAGATTCTGTGCCTTCAGCTGGTGAGAGTCAAGAGCTAGGAAGCACCTAAAAGGGGTGCTGAAAGGCAAGGTTCCCAATCCCATCCTTGAGACAGCTGGAGGCAAAATATATCACAAATGTGTTACAGGTTTTTACATCTAGTTGCAGTGATTTGATTTATAACAGCTCTTTTTGATAATGGCTCTCAAATGATTTTTCTCTTAGGCAGCCAAGCTGTTAAATGCATTAAAGAAGCACTTCTGTGAAAAAAATGAAAATGCGGTAAGGGTACAACATTTTGACCATTTCATTAGCATTATATCCTCCAGCAATGGTATCTTAAAATGGAGTAACTCTTCCTTCCATATAATGAAAGCACATTATTTACTGCCTGGCTATGGATCTGGGAGAAGTAATTTCATATCTACTAGTTCGTCTGATTTTCTTTAGCATAACAGTTTTGGGGGCATAAACCACTATGAACAAGCAGCTTATAGGCTGTTGCTAACTGAATAATACCTTACAGTTTGTCACTGAAATAAATAATAAGAGAATCATAAAATGGCTTTCTTTTGTGTAGGGTATCAAAAATATATCCCCATCTACAAATATTGAGGAACAGAATGGCAGTTATATTTCCATAAATACATCCAGAATCACCAAAAGGCAGAGAAAACAGAAAGAAGATAATACCCCGCAAACTACACAAGAAAATCTTAAAGAAAAAATAGAACTGGATTCAGAGAAAGAGGTGATGCTATTTATATGAAATTGTAAAATGCATAAAAGTTTTTAGTTTTTCAGTTTGGTTGATTTATTGTGAACACCAAAAGCTGGCAGAAGAGTATAAAATAGAAATATAATTACTGTAATAACAGTGTACTCAATAGAATAGAAATTGTATATGAATACACTTGCATTGCCTGTGTGAGAAAATTGAGATGAAACCCATTATATGCTTCCAGTTATTATACAATACAATACAATAGTAGAGTTGGAAGGGACCTTGGAGGTCTTCTAGTCCAACCCCCTGCCTAGGCAGGAAACCCTATACCGTTTCAGACAAATAGCTATCCAACATCTTCTTAAAGACTTCCAGTGTTGGGGCATTCACAACTTCTGGAGGCAAGCTGTTCCACTGATTAATTGTTCTCACTGTCAGGAAATTCCTCCTCAGTTCTAAATTGCTTCTCTCCTTGATTAGTTTCCACCCATTGCTTCTTGTTCTACCCTCAGGTGCTTTGGAGAATAGTTTGACTCCCTCTTCTTTGTGGCAACCTCTGAGATATTGGAATAATGCTATCATGTCTCCCCTAGTCCTTCTTTCTCTTAAGCTAAACATACCCAGTTCCTGCAACCGTTCTTCATATGTTTTAGTCTCCAGTCCCCTAATCATCTTTGTTGCTCTTCTCTGCACTCTTTCTAGAGTCTCCACATCTTTTTTACATCGTGGCGACCAGAACTGAATGCAGTATTCCAAGTGTGGCCTTACCAAGGCATTATAAAGTGGTATTAACACTTCACGTGATCTTGATTCTATCCCTCTGTTGATGCAGCCTAGAACTGTGTTGGCTTTTTTGGCAGCTGCTGCACACTGCTGGCTCATATTTAAATGGTTGTCCACTAGGACTCCAAGATCCCTTTCACAGTTACTACTACTGAGTATGGTATCACCTATACTGTACCTGTGCATTCCGTTTTTGTTGCCTAAATGTAGAACCTTACTCTTTTCACCATTGAATTTCATTTTATTAGATAGTGCCCAATGTTCAAGTTTGTCAAGATCCTTCTGTATCTTAAGCCTATCTTCTGGAGTGTTGGCTATTCCTGCCAGCTTGGTATCATCTGCAAATTTGATGAGTTCCCCATTTATTCCCTCATCCAAATCATTGATGAAGATGTTGAAGAGTACTGGGCCTAAAACAGAGCCTTGGGGTACTCCACTGCATACTTCCCTCCATGTAGATGCAGTTCCATTGAGAACTACACGTTGAGTGCGGTTGGTCAGCCAGTTACCAATCCATCTGGTGGTGATGCTGTCTAACCCACATTCTTCTACTTTATCTAGTAGTAGGTTATGGTCTACCTTATCAAAAGCCTTACTGAAGTCCAAGTAAACTATATCAACGGCATTCCTCTGGTCCACTAATTTTGTCACATTATCAAAGAATGCAATAAGATTAGTCTGGCATGATCTGTTTTTGACAAATCCATGTTGGCTTTTGGCTATTACTTTGTTTGCTTCTAGGTGTTCGCAAATTCGTTGCTTGATTATTTTTTCCAGAATCTTTCCTGGTATTGAGGTTAGGCTGATAGGTCTGTAGTTTCCTGGATCTAATTTTTTCCCTTTTTTGAAGATGGGAACCACATCAGCTCTTTTCCAGTCCTCTGGTAGTTCCCCGGTGTTTCAGGATCTCTGAAAGATATAATTCAGTGGTTCTGAGATCTCGTCTGCTAGTTCCTTCAGAACTCTGGGGTGTAATCCATCCGGTCCTGGTGATTTGAACTCATCTAGGGTAGACAGGTGCTCACTTACCATTTTCTTCCCTATTTCAATTTGTGTTCCTAATTTTGTGGTGCTGCTTTTGATAGGTTGGACTGTTTTATCCCTTTGTGTAAAGACAGATGCAAAACATGAGTTAAATAGTTCTGCTTTCTCCCTGTTGCTTGTCACCTTCTTGCCACTTTCTCCTAGCAATGGACCAATTGTTTCCTTAACTTTTTTCTTGTTTTTAACATGTTGGAAGAAGCTTTTTTTGTTAATTTTTACTTTTGTGGCAAGCCTTTCTTCATTGTGAGCCTTAGCTTTCCTCACTTCATCTTTACAGGCTCGGGCTATTTGCTGATATTCTGCCTTAGTTATGTCCCCCTCCTTCCACTTTTTATACTTACTTTTTTTGTCTTTCAGTTTGTCAGATAGTTGTTTATGCAGCCATGCTGGTTTCTTTTGGGAGCTGTTGTTTTTCTTCTTCATTGGTATTGTGTTAGACTGGGCTTTTCTAATCTCATTTTTCAAAATTTCCCAAGCTTCTTGAGTTGTTTTCCCCTCGAGGATTCTCATCCATGGAATTTTTCCCAAGCTCTCTCTAAGTTTATTGAAATTAGCTTTCTTAAAGTCCAAGACTCTAGTTTGACTTTGTTCTACTACTTGTGTTTGGATAATGTTGAATTCCAATATTGCATGGTCACTTGCCCCCAGGGTTCCTATGGCTTCAACACCTTCTATCATTTCCTCTCTGTTAGTGAGAATTAAGTCCAGTATGGCTGATCCCCTTGTTTCCTTCTCTACTTTTTGGAAAACAAAGTTGTCTGCTAGGTTTGTTAGGAACCTGTTGGATCTTCCACTTGGTGCAGAGTTTGTTTCCCAGTTGATGTCAGGGTAGTTAAAATCTCCCATTACTATTGTGGTGTGCTTCCTACATACCTTAGTTAGCTGACTAGCAAAAGTTCATCTTCTTCCTCTGCTTGGTTGGGTGGCCTGTAGTATAGACCTATGGCAATGTCATTTCCCCCACAACCTTTAATATTGACCCAAATGCATTCAAGATAGTTCTCATTATTGTTGTGCTCTATTTCTGTAGAGACATAGTTATTTCTTATATATAGTGCAACTCCACCTCCTCTTTTATTTGGTCTATTTCTTTTAAATAATTTAAATCCTTCTAGCTGTATGTTCCATTTGTCAGTTTCATCCCACCAAGTTTCTGTAATGGCAATAATATCATATCTGCCCTCTTTTACTTGAATTTCTAATTCTCCCTGTTTATTCCTCATACTCTGTGCATTGGTATATAGACATTTGAGTCCATTTTGATTGACCTTGTGTTTACTGTCTACATAACCTGTATTATGCCTGACTGCCCCTATTTTCTTGCCACTTGTGTGATTCATGCACATGGTATGACAATCACTATTACATGCTTGGTTTTGCTTGACAGCAGGAGTGATAATCTTACCCACACACACATCTATGTTACATGCATTTATAACCCTATGAATTTTAGTTTGCTGGGGACAGAGATGTTCTGTATCTATTAATTCTCTGTCCCCGCTCTTCAGTTTAAATGTTTATCTTCTGGTTATATATGATAAATTTGGGAGCACAAACAAAGCATTTCAATTTTAGGTTGTGTTCCAATATATGGTTTCCTGAATATATTTGAATATATTGATGATACTAGATTATGATGGCAATTGGGCCTGGGAATGCCATCACTAAGCAATTTGTTTAAAGCATGACTGCATTACTTAGGGACACCTATCCCAGAACATTAAATGGGAAGAGGGAATTTCAGGTAACAAATGTGGAGTAGGGGCCTTGGAGGGAGGCGTTACGGCCTGCATACATGTAAGATCCTATTCACCATTTTATGCTTATATAAAATTCCACTTGACCTATATTTTTGAACTGCAGGTTCCAATATCGCTAAATTCTGAAGGGAACCCGGATGCAGGATTTGAAAAGATACTAAAGATAAACCAAAATGATCAATCACAAAGCGGTGAAACAGCAAGAAACTTAGAAGACTTTGTCACTCCAAGTCAGCGAAAAGAAAGAAACTCCACTGGGCAAAACGGAGTTGAAAGTAATTTGCATTTATAAGTAGAATACTTGTTTTACTTTGTCATTTAGGACAAGTGTGTGGGCAACTTATGAGGATCTTTCTCAATTGCTTTTGTCATATGTAAAACCACATAGAACTTTCAAAATTTGAACATGGTTTGAAGGGAACAAAATCTTGAGAGCAACAGTATTCAGTGTTGCTCTCTCTAACAATCCAGTTTAATCTGATGGAAGTTTGGATACTATAAATGTAGAGTATTTTATGGTATGTTTTAGCTCCGACTAGATAACCCGTATTTCAAGCAGGATAGCACCTTCTACAAGTAGTCCTCCTTTAACTGTTAGTTCAGTGACTGAAATTATGACTGCGGCTCAAAAAATGTTTTGACCAATCCTTGAAATTATGGCTGTTGTACCCCCATAGTCCCATGATCAAAATTTGGATGCTTTGCAGTTTGCCTGCATTTAGGACCTCGATATGCGCTTCACCCACTTGCCTTTTTCCACTGCTTCCTATCCCCATTGCTTCCAGCCCTTATTTTCCTCCTCCTGCTGACAAGGAATGCCCAACTGAGGCAGCTACTGACTCTCCCAAGAAATGTGTAAGGTGTTTGACTAATGACTCAACTGGTGCCGTTTTTGCCAAGTAGTCTTTTCATGTGATGTTTCACCTAATGACTGCTTTGTTTAGTGTAAAAATTTCAGTCCCAATTACCATACGGTCATTAAGCAAGGGCTTCTTGTATAATAACAAACTGCTTAAAAAAATGTGGCTTGGTATCCTCTACCTTTTAACTTAGCAGCTTGAGTGAAATAATATAACAATGCTGAATAATGCAAAACCAAGTTTGACCAACTTACAACTTGAGAAGTTTATGAATCTTTTTGATGATTTCATATGTTTACCGCAGGTAAAACTTTACTAGATTCTCATTCTGGAAAGAAAACTATGAATGCAGGAAGCAAGACTAAATTGGGAAGAAAAGGACTAATTTCTACCACCCCAAGTATGTGTTAATATAATGACTATGTACAGAATGTTTGCTTGTTTATAAATCAAGAGACTGGAAATAAATGGGAAAATATATTACATTGGAAACTTTTTAGCAACAGGCAGGAACAACCCCCCCCCCCCCAATATTAAAACAATAATTACTTTATTCTATAGGCATTTTAATCATGTTCTGTTTAAAAATAGATCATATGCACATAATATATAAGTGCATATTGTTGCACATTATCCTCTATCCTTCCTTTGGTGACAGCAGAAAAGAATAAAGCAGTATGCAGATAGGGTGAGCTGAAGAAAAAGATGTTGAGACTGCAGAGAAGAGCAACAGATATGATTAGGGGACTGGAGGCTAAAACATGAATGATTGCAATAACTGGATATGTCTAGTCTAACAAAGAGAAGGACTATGGGTGACATAGCAGTCTTCCAATGTCTAAGGGGCTGCTACAAAGAAGAAGGGATCAACTTATTCTCAAAGCACCTGAGGGCTGACAAGAAGTAACAAATGGAAAATTATCAAAGAGAGATCCAACCTAGATCTAAGGAGAAATTTCCTGCAGAACAATTAATCAGTGGAATAGCTTGGTGCCAGGAGTTAATGGGTGCTCCATCATAGCAGGTTTTTAAGAAGAGATTGGACAATCATTAATCTGAAATGGTATAAGGCAGTGATGGTGAACCTATGGCACGCATGCCACAGGTGGCACGCGGAGCCATTTGTCAGGGCACACAAGGCGCTGCCCTGTCAGCTGGCCAGTGCGCATGCGCACGCTGGCCAGCTGAGTTCACCGTTTTTAAAAGCCATTTTTCGCCCTCCCCAGGCTCCAGAGGCTTTATAGGAACCTGGGGAGGGCGAAAAGATCCTCCCCCTCCCACCCGGAGGCCCTCCGGAGGCGTCCCTGAAGCCTTCGGAGGGTCGTTTTGAGTGCTTCGAATGCATCAGGGAAGCCTCCGGATGGTTCCTGAAGCCTTCGGAATGCTTAAAATGACCCTCCGAGCAAACCGGAAGTGACTTCCGGTTTGCTCGGAGGGTTGTTTTAAGCGTTCCGATGGCTTCAGGGAAGCCTCCGGACGATCCCTGAAGCCTCCAGAGGGCCTCCGGGGGGGCGGGGGAGGCTCTTTTCGCCCTCCCCAGGCTCCTATAAACCCTCTGGAGCCTGGGGAGGGCGAAAAAAGCATGTAAAAATGGGGGAGCGCCTGTTGTGTGTGCATGCGCAAGGGGGGTTCGTGCATTCCATTATGGGTTGGCACGCCCACACACGACCCCCCTGCTCTCCCCCCACTTGTGGCACGCAAGCCAAAAAAGGTTCCCCATCGCTGGTATAAGGTGTCCTGCGTGAGCAGGAGGTTGGACTAGAAGACTTCCAAGGTCTCTTCCTACTCTGTTATTCTGTTATTTCATGGCAAAAAAGGAAAGAATATATACAGTATATACTGAAACTTGACAATATACAGGGTATCAGCCAAGGTCTGATTCCATTGGGGGCGGTTTTTCTGTGGACTAGGGGAGGCTGGATTTGGGTGCTGCCTGGATCCTGCACATGCGTGGATGGAACTTTGCTTAACTTCCACAGACCAGTTCTGGGCATGCTACGGACCAGTGTGGGTCTGTGGACTAGGGGTTGGGGACCCCTAGGCTATGGGACTCAACTTTTGATATGCCTTATATTTTATAACATCATTTAAATTGGAATGCGTAAGAGAGCTGAAACAAACATTATTCCAAAATAAATATACTCCTTTCTTTAAAAACTAAATTTGCCGCATTGTATGTCTTCTCGGGTTTGCCTTAAAACATTTGCCCGTGAATCTATTACTTTAAAAGAAAGCTGACTTTTCTTGTTTCAGTATGAGGTAAATATTTAATCTTAATGTTAAGCTGCATATTACAATGAACAATGAAGCAATAAAGATAAGAAAAATCTGAATAATAAACTTTTCAATATTGTAGATTTTAAGAAACTTCATGAGGCTCAGTTCAAGAAAATGCTATCTATTGATGAATACATTGAAAGGAAAAATAAAATGATGTGTAATTTCAGCAATTCAGTTAATGAGATCAAGGTAAGTGATACTTATCCTACCCCAATTACATGAAGATTAAATTGAATGAAATTACAGTATGTCCCTTATTCAGTCTTATTTACAAGAACTGTTGTACAGATGCCTTATTTTAAAAAATTAGGGATAGTTATGTCATGGTCAAGGTTCTCATTTACTGGAAATATTGAAACCCTGGCCAATTTAATCAGGCTTCCATCCTTCAAAGGTTAAGTCCAATGATTCTTTTATGGAGTTGACTCATTTGTTCCCAGTTCTTGAAGACCTGTTGCCCAAGGCTGATGTTGTGGGCTGAGAAAGAATAAAAGAATGACTGACCTACACTCACCTAATCGATTTTAATGCCTAAGGCAGGGCTAGAACGCACAATCTCCCGATTTCTAGGCTAAACCAAACTGGCTCTCTAGTTAGAATATTAGTATGATACAGCTTATTTGTCAGAGCTATTAACTTTGAAGGGTCGTTGGTGCTTTCTGAGTTGGTTGTTTTCTTGCAGATGTTTATCCAAAATAGGTAACATCATCAGTGCTACTGATGAATACAGTTTGCTCTCAGTTTATATTCTACTGGCTTGCCTATCAGTGTTGCTGGGCTTGGAGCTTTGATTGGGCTGTTAAATTGTTTGGCAGTTTCTTGATTGGCTATTCTTTGCTTGTTTATTCTGGTGTTAATCTATGCTCATCTGGGTGTTGATTGCTAGTGGGGATCCTTTTTGCACAGTACAGTAGAACCTCTGGTCACGAACACTTCTGACCATGACCAAATCGGGTTTTTGGTTCTGACCAAAAAATGTACAATTTTTTTTAATGTGGTCACGAACACATACTTGGGTGGCGATCAAATATGGCTGTGGGCAATTTCCCCTGGATGCGCGTACTCTGCCCCAATGTCTTATTTTGGCTTGCGATTGGAGAGCAGGTCACCGCTGGTCATGTTCTCAGCCCACTCGCAGGTCTTGCCCTTGGCCTGCACGTGGAGTGTGTTCCCCTCGCACACCCGACTGCAGTGGTGGGTTCACGAGAGCGGCGCTTTGCTAGCAGTCACTGTAGGAAGCAGGGTAGGGCCGGCATTTCCCCATCTGCTATGAGACACAACACGTGACCCCTGGCCGGACTTCCACAAAGTGAGGCGCGGAGCGGGCTAGGAAGCAGCGCCCGCCCAAAGGCTGGAGTAAGAGGGCCTTTGAGCTCCGCTACCCTCGAGAAGCCCCTTTCGGGAAATTTGGCTGCAATCAGATGCAGCCGGGGGTGGGGGATGCTGCAAGACAGAAGACTGCCTCCAGTCCAGGGAAGGGACTGCAACTTCGGGGGCTCCATCTGAAAGAGCTGCGTCGGTCGGGCAGTGCCCCAAAATTAGGTTCGGGTCACAACCAAATCGGGTTGCGACCAAACTTGCAGAACAAATTATGGTCGTGACCAGAGGTTCTACTTTATATAGATATTGTTTATGTCTAGGTATCTATTGATGGCCTATTTATCAGGCCGTGTTCCAAGGAATTCCATAGTGTTTTTGGACTTGCCTGGGTCTAGGACAGGGGTGTCCAACTCAAGGTCCGGATCCAGCCTGCAGAGTGTTTAAATCTGGTGCATGGGGCTGCAATAGTGAAGGACTGGCACATGGTGCTTCTCCCAGTAAAAATGGAGCTCAGGAAGGCCGCATGTTTTTGGCTGCAATGTCTTCCTGCAACCCTCTGCCAGCGAAAACGGACCTCATGAGCCCATTTTTTCTTGCAGAGCACTTAGGCCACCATATAGGCACCCCTGACACAAGTGACGACCTGGCCATGCCCTACCTAGCCACCACCACCACCCCCGCCCTCCGAGGTCAAACACAATCCTGATGTGGCCCGCAATGAAATCGAATTTGACACCTCTGGTCTAGGATAATCAGCTTCTCAGTTGAAACTTGACTAAATCTGCCCACATTTTGTGAAATTAAAATTTCCATCATGTCTTCTGTCTGCTACTTGATGTTCTGCTAGTCTTCTGCCTGTTTGTCCTGCATAATGGCTGTTGCAATCTTTCATTGAATGTTGTAGATGAATCCTGTTTTTTCTTTTGGGACTGTTGGGTCTTTTGGTTTACTTAGGACAGGGGTAGTCAACCTTTTTATAACTACCGCCCATTTTTGTATCTCTGTTAGTAGTAAAATTTTCTAACCGCCCACCAGTTCCACAGTAATGGTGATTTATAAAGTAGGGAAGTAACTTTACTTTATAAAATTTATAAAGCAGAGTTACAGCAAACCCCTACCGCCTCCATGAAAGCTGGAACGCCTATTAGTGGGCGGTAGGGACCAGGTTGACTACCACTGACTTAGGAAGTTTTGGAGGGCTGCAATTGGTTTGTGTGCTACATTCATTCCATGTGGTCATAATAGTCTGTTGGTGGTTTTTGGGATGTTTTTGATATATGGCAGTGTTATCCTTGGGTAATGGAAGAAAAGGAGCCAAGTTCAGAGATTACCAAGAACCCCTTATATCAACCTCGGCTACAAATATTCTTCTTTTATAGGGTACCTATTAACTTTGGAAGTGGCTAACCATAAAGTAATTTAGATTTTTTAAGTTTCAAGTAGTTTAAGTTTGCAGAAATTTAAAAAAACAATTTGGCTCAAATTCTGGCTTATGTCCATGTTGCTGTTTTGTTGCTCTTCATGTACTACTGTTGGAAATGACTTCAACCAACACAAATTTTGGATTGGTGAAAACAAAGATATTTTAAAGTGACAATAAAGCAGTTTGCAGTAGGTATCTCAGACGGGAACTTCAACATGAAGTTTGAGCCAAGAGCCACACCTTTTAGATTTCAAAAGCATACCTTATATACAGTTCTAACCTGATGCCCTATTTTCCTCCTCCTTTGGACCCATTGGCCCTCTGGGTTTACAACTAATCCGGAATGATTTAGGAGATTACATCATCTCCTTCTTTGTTTACTCAAATTACCTATCCTTAACATTCCCCATACCTATCTGTTATACATTAACCCTTTAAAGTATTTTGTTTATGCAGCATCTCTCAGCTTCCTAGCGTTAAGGAATGTGTACAAAAAGATGGGAGGAAAATCTACATGAGAGATGGTGTCCTTTCTTATAAAAAGATTTATAATGCAGGAAGGATACAATTGATTTCATCCATATGTTTTTACAGGGATATATGTGTTAACAATTAAATGCTTAAAGAGAATATTTTTTATAACAGCATAATATATTTTACAATAGAACAAATGTTTATAGAATAGTAAGTTTTCATTCATTCATTACTATCCCTTTCATTATATTTTATTTTTGAATTCTCTTATTCCTTATACTAGTTTCTGAAAAATTCAGGAACCTTTCCAATGACTATATTTAGCTCAGGCTGAACATCACAACAAACCCATCTTTTAAAAACAAATATAAGTTCCTAATTTAAGTTTCCATTCTTTTTTGTGGTGATAGAGGAGCTGGAGCAAAGAAGAAAACCAATACTATTTTTTAACAGATTTTGCTTCTGTTTGACAATTTGTTTATTTCCGTGCCTAGCATTGATTTTTAAAAGCATCGCAGTATTTTATTATGAACAATTGATAAGAGGGGAAAAAAATTCTAGGTCTCTAATTGCAGATCCTGACTAAGAAGAATAAGTCTCTGAAGACTTCCCAGAAAGAAAATCTAAATACCAATTCAGAGGTAAGAATACATTTTCCGTTAAGAACTTCCCTTCAAGTAAACCATATGCTAAAATGTGGAAATCTCCCTTATTTTAGCAGGTACATTCCAGTTCCAGAGGGCTTTTATTAAGTCCCCCTTCTCAAAAGAATAGGCTTTCTGCCACAGGCACTCCAATAAAACTGCGACGTTCAAAACGCAATTCCCCTGGCACTGCAAATAAAAGTATTCTTTCTCGAAAATCATCGTTCAGTTCAACCAGCTTTTCTACAACTAAAATGAACGTCAGGTAAGACTATACGTGGCATTAAATAAAAATAGCTTACATGTGGAAATGCGTGACTTGCCAAATTTAAAGTCATAGAATCCAAATTTATATATTTTCATAAACAAAACACTTAAAATTGTTTGGACTTAGTCCTTTTTTTTTTGCATTTTCTCAGTGTAAAAATGATGTATATATTTGAGACTGATTAAATGTAGAATCTACAAAAAGTTTTAAACATGGAGAATTCTGAGTTAATTCCAATGTTTTCTCTGACAGGATATTCAGATGTTTCATTATTTTTATATGCTCCTAGTTAATTGCAAAACATACATAAAATTATGAGCCATTAAATACTATAACGCTATGTTTTTATTAGGTTCTCTGAATCTACAAAAGACAATGAAGAGAAACGTTCCCTTACCAAGACTCCATCTAGGAAATCTTCGCTTCCGAAAAACTGCTCTCCAGATAATCAGAAAAGTAGTGAATATATAACTAGCAAAGACTTCAAAGGAGGAGCAACAAACTGTCAGACAACAGAAACTTTAACAAATTCTGGTAGCTTTTCCAAAGAATTATAATTAATAACATGCAGTTCATTAACATGTGATTGTTGTGGGGGACAACAATCCTCTGATGCAGAATCTTTACACAGTCAAGATGATGTTCCTTTTGTTTCTAGTTTGTAATTTTATACTATACTAATTGGCAACAACGGTATAAAAAAGCTGTATTCTAGTGTTATTTCCCATTTTAAACTCAAAAGTTAAATGAGTAATAAGTTTGGTCTTGTTGCTTATTATCAATACATTGATTTTCTCCTCTTAGCTGTCACTCCTTTCAAGATTACAAATCAGACTGTAGAACCAACAAGCACCAAGAAACCAGTATTTGATCTAAAAGCAAGTCTATCAAAATCACTTACTTATCAGCCACACAAAGGTAGGCATAGTTTTAAAAAGAACTCAGTGTAAAAGAGCATGAAAACATCAGCAGTTGCAAACAAATTGAGAATTTAGTCAGATATTGCCTGCAACTTGCCTTGATTTTTCCAAAGGTAATTTATACATATTAATGTATATCATTAGTCTCAAATTAATCTACTGTGTAATTTGGCATATTAATGGAAACTAAGTTAAAGCAAGCTGGTCCTTGTTTTTTGAGTTTGTTCTTATCTCAGACAAGTATATTTTTGGCTGTCTACTTAAGTATCATGTTTCTTGGCTATGTATTAACTTGCCTCACATAGGCAAAATCTCACAAAAGAAACATGGGAAATATTTGCTATTTGTGTTACCTGATGAGAACAGGAAAGAGATAAGTAACACATTTTCCTTACATCAATATAGGAAAACTGAAACCATGGAGCAACCCTGGCGAGAATCACCAGAGACTATATTCCCACAAGAAATACTACAAAGAGCCATCTCTTCAAACCAGGCAAGTATTTTATTAATTTATTATTCAACTTTTTATTAGGTTTTTTTTTTTATATCAGGTTTTATATTATGTAAGCTAAGCCACCTTGAAGTCACCATGTGTGAATAGGCGGCAATATAAATTCCCTAAAAATATATCAAATCAATGAATATAGATTCTAGGAAGTTGTTGAATTACTAGAGGATTATCTATCTATCTAAAAATAAATACATTGGTTCTTAAAAGTCCCTGTCAACTGCTGTCATTAAGAATAAAGGGCAAGGATTTCTGCCAAATAGAAATACTGCATTAAGTTTTGAATAGTTGAATTAAGTTTGCCTTCCTTTTACTTATTTATGTATTAATGCTAACATTATTTTGTCTTTTTTGTTTTCTTTAACAGAGATGAGAGACGGGAGAAACACATACAAGGAAGAAAACAAAGAAAAGACCAAAAACTTAACACAGTGAGGCGGCTGACTGTTGCTTAAAGCTGACTTTCAAATTGTTCTGTAAATAATCTTACTATTGAAAATCTTTACTTTCTTGTATATAATTCTTGTCTCTGCACTGAAATACTTAAGCTACCGAGTAATCTTATTTTAATATGAACATAGAACCTTAGCACTATTACATTGTTATCCAGTAGCTAATGCTATTGTCTCAGAAGGCTTAGCAATCTTTTCAAAAGGGCGGCTATCTTTTTTCTCTATTTTTCTATTCCCTATTTCTACTTCTACTTCTTTTCAAATCTGCTTAGTGAATGCCGTAACTATATCCTAAATTGTCTGGAAACATTTCTCAACAACTGGATCGAAGTTTATTGTATCAAGCAATTCAATCTTCTGGACATACAACAATTTTTAATCCATTTAATGAGATTTTTTTTATAAAATTGTCTTAATGTATTCCTAATTAAAATAACTGTGTTTGTAGATAAAAGTTCATTTTAATTTTACTACTATACAGCTTCATCATATGTTGTCAATTTTTGTCAAACTTTTTTTCATTGTACATATATGCTGATGACTACATTTTTCTTTTTAGAGTAGAATTGTTAATTTAATTAGCATGTCAAAAAAAGCTACCGCAACCAAGTCTATGATAAAAATTAAAACCTATCCTCTATTTTTCCCAATTGGAGTATAGTATATATTGAGATTATTTAAATTTAAAATATTGGTATTTCTTACTCAAAATAGATCAACTTCTTAGCTACTAAACCAGCTCACAAAACATATCAGCCCAGAGGCTTAAATTATCCTACTTCAGACATGTCTGAAAATCTAGCTTTCTGCAAAAGGCTAATGCTAGAAAAAGTGGAAGATAGGAAAATGATGAACATCAAGGTGGATGGACTTAGTGGCAATGGATGCAATTTTGGAAGATCTAAAATAGGTTAGGGATAGGTCGTTAGACATCAAAAACAACTTGATGACAATCAATTTATTATGTACAACATTTTGATATTCATAACAATTCATTTCTCCTTCAGTTAAAAGGAATTCAGTAATTTTCTTTTGGTCAATGTAACTCAGAAAACTACACGTTAAAAGTAGGATAAGCTCAGTTCTGTTTCTTATACCAATGTTCTTTATTAATTGGGGGTTGGGGAGCAAGTCCACATTAGTTTTACTTCCCATCACCATTTAAATCCAGGTGGTGGCTAAATGACTGCATGCTAGATGGCATTATCATAGTCCTTATTTTACTATGATTTTGGTTGTTTTTCCATAACGAATTGTGTAGCTTATATTCAACTGATAAGTCCACTATTCAACTGTAGCTTACTACTGAATGGCATGCAATTGCAGAAATATTGAAAACTGAAAGGAACAATTGTTCTCCATTTGTTCTATTTCTTGAAATTTTTTTCATAGAGTTCATAGGCAAATGTTTCTGTATGTGATTGGTCACTGAACAATCCAATGAAGTCTATATCCAGCTGGAATGGACCATCTACTTTATCAGCCAGAGTAAGTCCCAATGTGCTGATCTGTTAAAAAAAAAACCACCACTTTGTATTATTCTCACAAAAATACTGCTAAAGCCATGCAGTATTTATTTATCTCATGTCTATCAAGCCTAACTTGATACAATTTATTCATAAACAAGATGAAACCTCATCTACATAGTTCTTGATTAGCAACATTCAAAACTTATTTAATTCAAGAACAGAATTTCTGGAGAACTCAAAAATGTTCCAAACCTCTTCCTCTTCCTTTAGTACCCAGATTCAGCAGTCTTTCCTCCATCAAAAATCTATGTACCTTCAAGGCTGAAAGCTCTGAAATAATAGGTAACCCAACTGGCTTTTGTACCTAAACCAGGACTAGAACTCAGATTTTCCACTTTTAGTCCAACGCTTCAATCATTAAACCAAACTGACTAGAATGGATTATCGTAAGATGCATACTGCTAAAACTTGTTGCCTTTAAACAATCAATTACACTTCATTCATTGCATAGAAGGTCTGTCATAATTATCACAATAGAGAATATTATGTACTTCAGGGTGTTTGCTGAGCTTGTTTTACCATACCACACTGATTTTAGCCTAAATTAATAATGGAATATCTTCAGGAAAATCACAAAGAGTACAACAAAAATCCAACTATCGTACTTGCTTTTAATGTTCTAGTTGTCTTAGTTACATAGAAAGTAAGAACGACTAGAGTCTGGATTCAAGATGGAAAACATAATGAAGAATTTGATTCGTTTTCTGTCCCTATGTTACACCAAATATGAACAGTCAGAACGAAGCCAGAGTTCCTCAAAAAAATGACAATCGGGGAATATCTTTTCACTTTAGAAGTGTTTCAATATTTAGAGCCAGTTTAATTTCATATTAGGGTACTGAAGGGACTAGCTGACTGTCTGATACATGCGATGCTTGATATATATCATATTTAATAAATTATGGAGAACTAATAGTGCCAAATGATCAGAAGGAAGCAAATGTCCCTCGCAAAATAGGAAAAGAGAACATCTAGCTTTTGAACTGTAGTTCTGAAGATCTGTAGTTCAAACAGTCTGACACCTGGGAATATTCCAGAAAAAGTGAACTTTGGTACTTATTAAATTAGATGAAGTTGTCAAGAACCAGCCTATGCTAACTTATTTTGTTCTTTGATTTGAGAAACTTTCTTAATGGGAATGCTACAGACATAGGATACATTGGCTTCAGCAAAATAGACGATAAAAATCCTCATGATGTTGATTAACAAGCTAGTTAAGTGTGGTCTAACCGGTATAATCTGCACAGCTGACTTGAGAAGTCTCAAATTCTGGTTCCTCATCAAACTGGAGAAAGGTATCAAATAGAGTGCCACATGGATTATTCCTGGATAGTATATTCTTCAGTGTTTTTTGTAATGAGGTGGATGAAGAGAAAATGCTTATTACATTTCCAGACAAAAAAATATTGGGTGGAGTACACCCTCCTGAAACTTTAGGAAATGCATAAACAAACATTTCTTCCCCAAGTGGACAATCTGCCTGGAATTGATAAGAGTGAGTATAATCGTTCATATATATTATTTTATTTAGTTTTTAACACTGCTTTTTATTTTAGTTAGTTTAGTCTAGTTAATCTAGTTTAGTTAGCTACCTTGATATCACTACCAGTGCAAAAAGGCAGGATATAAATCAAATTCAGTGAATAAAATAATTAAGACTTTGATCACAGAACTTAGATGTGCATTTTCAAATAGCAAGTTTAAAAACCACTTACCCTATCTGGCCAGATTTTATACTGGCCATCCTGGATTCTCCCATGGCTTGTAAAAAAGAACTTAGAAAATGGAACCTGTTATAAAGAATTTACAGATCAGCTAGAAAATGTGAGCATTTGAATATTTCTTTCAATACATTCATTTTTATTTCATACATCTTTTAATGAACACTGACATTTCTATTCAATATACATTCATTAACATCCCTTCTTTTCTTGACTGTTTTACCACACACATTTCTTAAAGTAACCCATCTCTATAGTACAGCGATGGCGAACCTTTTTTGGCTCGCGTGCCACAAGTGGGAGCGCGGGGGGGTCGTGTGCGGGCGTGCCGAACCCATAATGCAATGTGCGATCCCCAGTGCGCATGCGCGCAAAACGCCCCATTTTTACATGCTTTTTTCGCCCTCCCCAGGCTCCAGAGGCTTTATAGGAGCCTGGGGAGGGCGAAAAGAGCCTCCCCCCCCCAAGGCCCTCCGGAGGCTTCAGGGACCATCCGGAGGCTTCCCTGATGCCTTCGGAGCGCTTAAAACCACCCTCCAAGCAAACCGGAAGTCACATCCGGTTTGCTCAGAGGGTGGTTTTAAGCATTCTGAAAGCTTCAGGGAAGCCTCTGGACGGTCCCTGAAGCCTCCGGGGGGGCGGGGGGGGCTCTTTTCGCTCTCCCCAGGCTCCTATAAAGCCTCTGGCGCCTGGGGAAGGCGAAAACTAGCTTTTAAAAAGGTGAACTCAGCTGGCCAGCGCGCGCATGCGCGCTGGCCAGCTGACAAGGCAGTGCCTCGCGTGCCCTGACAAATGGCTCTGCGTGCCACTTGTGGCACGCATGCCATAGGTTCGCCATCACTGCTATAGTATTTAAGCCATTTTAAAAGTTTCTCCTGATATAACCAATTCTCACTTTCTTACATACAGTGGGGCAAAAAAGTATTTAGTCAACCACCAATTGTGCAAGTTCTCCCACTTAAAAAGATGAGAGGCCTGTAATTGGCATCATAGGTAGACCTCAACTGTGACAGACAAAATGTAAAAAAAAAAAGACCAAACAATCACATTGGCTGATTTGGAAATAATTTATTTGCAAATTATGGTGGAAAATAAGTATTTGGTCACCTACAAACAAGCAAGATTTCTGGCTCTCACAGACCTGTACCTTCTTCTTTAGGAGGCTCCTCTGTCCTGCACTCATTACCTGTATCAATGGCACCCGTTCGAACTTGTCATCAGTATAAAAGACACCTGTCCACAACCTCAAACAGTCACACTCCAAACTCCACTATGGTGAAGACCAAAGAGCTGTCAAAGGACACCAGAAACAAAATTGTAGACCTGCACCAGGCTGGGAAGACTGAACCTGCAATAGGCAAGCAGCTTGGTGTGAACAAATCAATTGTGGGAGCAATAATTAGAAAATGGAAGACATACAAGACCACTGATAATCTCCCTCGATCTGGGGCTCCACGCAAGATCTCACCCCGTGGGCTCAAAATGATCCCAAGAACGGTGAGCAAAAATCCCAGGATCACACGGGGGGACCTAGTGAATGACCTGCAGAGAACTGGGACCAACGTAACAAAGGCTACCATCAGTAACACACTACGCCGCCAGGGACTCAGATCCTGCAGTGCCAGACGTGTCCCCCTGCTTAAGTCAGTCCATGTCCGGGCCCATCTGAAGTTTGCTAGAGAGCATTTGAATGATCCAGAAGAGGATTGGGAGAATGTCATATGGTCAGATGAAACCAAAATAGAACTGTTTGGTAGAAACACAACTCGTCGTGTTTGGAGGAGAGAGAATGCTGAGTTGCATCCAAAGAACACCATACCTACTGTGAAGCACGGGGGTGGCAACATCATGCTTTGGGGCTGTTTTTCTGCAAAGGGACTAGGACGACTGATCCGTGTACAGGACAGAATGAATGGGGCCATGTATTGTGAGATTTTGAGTGCAAACCTCCTTCCATCAGCAAGGGCATTGAAGATGAAACGTGGCTGGGTCTTTTAACATGACAATGATTCCAAACATACTGCCCGGGCAATGAAGGAGTGGCTTCGTAAGAAGGTCCTGGAGTGGCCTAGCCAGTCTCCAGATCTCAACCCCATAGAAAACCTTTGGAGGGAGTCCGTGTTGCCCAGCGACAGCCCCAAAACATCACTGCTTTAGAGGAGATCTGCATGGAGGAATGGGCCAACATACCAGCAACAATGTTCCCTCTAATTTTTTTTCAGTGTGAGTGGAAAAGTATAGTGTTTGAGCGGCACATTTTCATGCCTGAGCACCTAAATTTTTTTCACAGATGTCACCCAAGACAACAAAATCAGTGTTATTTGAAATTCAAAGTTATGTTTATTCAAGATACCCGCTTAATTAAAACTGTTATATAATATATGACTATGTAATATATACAGTAAGTTGAGGACTACTTGTATTCAAGTTCAATGGATGACTCTCTATGGGAAAAGGATCTATCCACATTTTCATACTATGAATTACTTTATATGCTTCATACTTTCCCCCTTACTATCCAATAGTCTGCAGTGATATTAGCAAGTAATGAATAAATTACCAATTGATGTAGATTAGCAATTGGGGTACATAAAGAAACAAACCTATTATTTATTGAGTTGCATGTATACAACATTTATATATTGGCTGGCTGTAAAGTATATTTAACCATTTGTTTTTATATGATGATCCAAGAACTGGAACCATTTGCTGTATCAATACTATGGATGGTATCACCTAGCTGACCATGGCTGATCCCCCCAAAACTAGTAGAACAAACTGCCAAAACAAACTACATGGAGGTTAGCCAATTTGAACTTGCTAAAGAAATCTGATCAGTCACCTTTGAGAGGATGAACCAACAGAAAATAAAGTTGGTTTTCAATATATTAAATGGCTCATTTAATATACAGCCTTTTCATATGCAAATGATATAATAATGCATGGAATGTGTGATGAAATGTTGATTTGTAAGTACTAATTTTCAGACTTTCAGACAAAGATGCATAAAAGAGGCAAACCAATACATTAGGTCAGTTTTCTGTTTCCTGAATATTATCCCTTTCTTCTCTGGTGCCATTGGTAAAAAAAACAGAAGACTAATTCAAAGCATTTAAAAAGAAAATAGATAATGACAGCATGCAAGTGTCAGCAAAGCCTTCCCCTGATAGATAAGGGAAAGAGGTATATGACCCTACACTTTCAGAATCAAACAGAAAGAAATCCCCTCCCAGACTAAATGTGTGTGTGTGTGTGTGTTATGTGCCTATACTTTCCAATAGATATGTGCAACAGACCGATCGGTAACCTGAAATCCAACCGCTTCCCCAAAGGCAGAGTGCTCTAATGTGCTTCCAGCAGCCCTTCGGGGCCGGTGGTCCTGTTCACAGTTATCACAAGGAAGCCCCTCTCCGTTAAGTGGAGATTATTTTCAGGAAAACAATTTGCGGACTCGCTGCCTGCCTTACACGCTCAGAGCTTTAAAAGCAGTCCTGGTGCGGAGGCCGAGTCTATCCCCGAGGGCCCGGGAGACACTTATTATTCATGACCGCCTTTAAGTTGCTCATGCGGTGATTGGCTGGGCCTGCTGAAAGACAGAACTGGCAGCCACTCCGTGACAAGCTTGAACGGAGACAGGGGTTGCTGCCGGTGGTGGCGGCGGCAGGTGGGGTGGGGGGTTACCTGCCCAGCTTGTTGATTCCTCTTGGTCCTGAATTAAATGGTATCATTTCGGCTTCGTTGCTCTCCCCGGCTGGGTAGTTACGTTTCGGGGGAGGAAGGCAGCTGGCAGAGCCGAGGATTTGGCTCTGGATTCATCATGCTAAAAAACACTGCGCGGAAGTTGGAAGCTACTGCGCGGCATTTGCTTTTCAAGTGCGCGCTAGCGCAGCCGCGCAGCTTAGAGGGAACGTAGACCAGCAACAGTGTGTGCCAACCTTGTGAAGACTTACAGAAAACGTTTGACCTCTGTCATTGCCAACAAAGGATATATAACGAAATATTGAGAAGAACTTTTGATACTGACCAAATACTTATTTTCCAGCATAATTTGCAAATAAATTATTTCCAAATCAGCCAATGTGATTGTTTGGGTTTTTTTTTTACATTTTGTCTCTCATAGTTGAGGTCTACCTATGATGCCAATTACAGGCCTCTCTCATCTTTTTAAGTGGGAGAACTTGCACAATTGGTGGTTGACTAAATACTTTTTTGCCCCACTGTACAACCTTTTCAATATTTTTTGTATAGTAAATTGTCTCAATTGACTATAGCTGCATAGGCAATTGCATGCTACTTTTCTTAATAAAGAAAAATATTTTCAATCCAAAAGTATTACAGCAACTGGAGTAATCGAACTCCATGGGTTAATGGCAGTTTGCAACTCTCAAACTCTTACAAAAAATCCAAGTTAGGGGGGAAATCACATAAGAAAATAATCCTTTTTTCATGTTTCAAAAATTTAAATTCAAAGATTGCTTGCCTATTTTTTTAAATATCAGAATCCATGCTTTCTATAATAGTATCAAAAAAAACCATAATGTTACCTCAATTTCCTCCCAATATGGCCCCCCTCGGGGGAATATGAAGTAGTTATAAGAATCCTTCACTGAAGTAGGGTCAAATTTGTTTGGATTGATGTTTAACATCCACGGTCTACCATCACCACGGACACGCAGACATAGACTATTAAAATTTGACCAGTCATGTACCTTTGTCCTATTAAAAGCAAGCTGTCAAAATATATAATATTACTTTTAGTATTTCACCAATTATTACAGTTGGCAAATTTCCCTTCTCCTTTATATGTGGTTTTCTTAATATTATTCTGTTCACCACTGAGGTGTTCTTTTCTATTAATGTGCTCTATCCTTTTCACATAGCTGTCATGACAAGTGGATTCAGTCATAACAATACTTTTTCATCAGAAATTTATCATGAAATAAGCAACTGAACAGAACCACACACACAAACCCACTGCACTAACACAATTTGTATCAACCCCACCCTATTTGAGAAAACTGTTTTCAAATATTCTTGGATAAGATACCAGAAACTATCCAAATTTCCAGACTAGTAAAATTGTTACAGTGCCAATTTCCACACACCCTTAGATCAATATGCCTTGTTTATAGGTGACATTTGAGGGTAACAGAATGCAACATTAAGTGCAGCAGACAGAAAAATTCTAGAGACATCTGTTCCCCAAACAACATCTACAGCCAAGTTTGACATGTTACACTGTACCACTACTTCACAACAGATGATAACCGAGTCTAATTTTACAAGCCGTGTCAATTTGCTTATTAATCACTATCATTGAAAAAGCAAACAAATAATCTGCACACCCCCAATGCAGTTAAAATGGCTACGAAGTGGGCTTTAAAAACATGATAAACGTTTGGAAAAAAAACTTTAAAATGTATGCTGCTCAATGAACTGTTCCTTAACATTACAAATAAAGGCAAAAATTCACTCAAGACAAACCTGAATCCTGGTGACTATTTGGGCATATTTGTAAGTTTTTTCTTGGCCACAACGGGGAAGTGGACTGCTGTAGCCTTCTTACAGGAATTTTTAAAACTTGATTTTGTTCAAGTCCTTGGGATACCTGGCAGTCTCTGTTGATTAGTACTATTTAGTGTTTCAAGATTGTTGAAGTCAACTACTTACTGGCATCAGCTAATTTACTTAAGATTAGGCTCCATTAAATGCAGCAGTTTTATTTTTGAGCAACCACTGACACGATTGAACAGCAAATCTCATTCTATATTACAAAAAGAACAGGTTTGGAAAAAAATTCTGTATTTTGTGGAAAATTATAACTAACATGTTTTAAAACTTTGAGATTTAAATTCTTAATGTAATGGTTGAGTGCACTTTATTTTAAACCACATCGTTCAATTACACCTAATTAATTAATGTAATTGGCTAGATTTGTACAAAAATAAAAAATTGTTTGAAGTTTTTGAAATGAAAGTCAGTTTTGTCTTAAAGACTAAAACACTCTTTTAAGTGAATATGATTGTACTCACCATTTCTGGTTTTGATATCATGGCACAATATCCACTATATTTTGTCATTCCGTCATGAGGCACAGCAGTATTGAGGTTCCCAGACACGATAGCATACTGTTTATTCTTATCCAGCTTTATAGAAATTTCACTTTTCCCTCCAATCACTCTGTCAGAACCAAGCACCCATTTATTTATATCTTCTTCACTACGAAATTCCCATACCACTTTTGTCTGATTCAATATAAAATCTTGTACTGGTTTTTGATCAATCTCTTTCATAAAATCAATTGTCTCTTTCTTTACAAGCCCACATTGTGTTTTGAGTTCTTCCATTACTTTCTTAAAGTTATCAATTGTCTTCCGTGGTGAAATTTTCTCAAAAGGTATTCCGGGTCTCTGATAGCCATTGTACCACCTTGCCTGATGACCATTTGCAAGAGTCCTACACAAGCTTCTTTGGCAGTACTGTTTGTTTATCAAAGAGAGAAAATCCAGCATTTTGAGAAATGAAGCCATAAATGAATATTGATGAGCCGCTTCCCTTATCCAAACAAAGATACTGGTATCTATTTCTGGTTAATGCAGTTTACCTTTACCTGTTATAATACAAATAAAAAAACATTTCAAAAATAAAGTTTCTAGTTTCATTTACTTCCCAAAATATACTAAGATGTACATACCTTGTTAACTGTATTACCATAAGTAACACTTTCAATAACATGTAGATAGCATATGACATACAACATATTCTTTAAAAATATTATTTATTGTTTTATCACAAAACAGAAACAAAACAAAAGCATACATTCAACACACAACTAAACAGGGGAAAAATAGTGTTCAAAAAAAGAAAAAGTGATCAAATAAATTTAACATTTAACATGTAGGATCCACCCAGATCCACTGAAGAAAAAAACCAGTAAATTCTCCTCCCCATATATATGTATGTATGTACGTATGTATGTGTTAAACTAAACATGCACAATATTCTTAAAGAAATGTCAGCCTTTTCATTTGTGATATCTATACTGCAAAAGGAAATGAAAGAAAATAAATATGTAATTAGAGCACAAGTGTTTTAATAGAACTGCACACATAAACTCAGCAATGAGAACACAAACTGGAAAATACTAGTTATTTAAACAAGCATTCATCAAGCATCAGTTTACTTCGTAAAGACTTTATTGAGTCAGGATCAGTTTTGGTGATTATATGGTCAGGGCCACCACATGTAAGTTTGCCACTGCCTTCTTCCATAGATTTGGTTTCGCAGCCTAGCCTGCAATCCTAGCCTCCATCCATCCAACTATCAACCAGGTCAAATTCTGCTTGGCTTTCTGAGGCATCACCTAAGATTGACTGAATCTTGGTGTGCCTTTTAAAAAACCTTTCATCTATTGTAGAATTGGGGCCTCTGATTCAAGAGAGTTTCCATGGTTGCTGAGAGACAAACCTGAGAAGTTTCTCTTCTCTCAGAAACTCTGAGAAGAGCTTTCTGCCTTAGCTTGAAATAATTTTTCAACATTTATTCAACACAAATTTTTCAACATTCTTAAGGAGCATAGGAAAAACTAGATAGCTATAAACCAGTAAATCCACTGAGAGGGGCAATGCACTCAGTTCGCTCCGTTTCTAGCCTTCTCCGTCGTCTTGGCTTTCTGCTTCCTTAAAAAAGTAATAAGTTCACCGCTAACTTGCAACCAATAGTTTCACTTAATTCTCATTCCCAATATAGTAGATTATGGTTCTTCCCAGACAATGTGTGGGTACGTTCTACCAATGCAGACTGGGGATGATGGGTACTATAGTTCAACCGGGAATTAACCTTTGCAAACCTTCGCTCACCTTGTATTCGCCACCGTCTTTTGGCCCGAGTTCTACGCAGGCGAGTCCAACGATGAAAGTCGTCCGGGCTCCTCAAAGGAACGACTGCCTATATAACGAAGGTTCCGTTCCGTTTATCTCGCGTAAATCAGGGCTGCAGGGCACGGACATTTTGCTCCCCCGACTAGAAAACCTATAGCTTTTAATGCCTTTTAGAAGGTGGAGAAAGAGAGAGGTTTCGTTTACTGATTGTTTTTTTTTAGCCTGGTCGAAGATAACTGACGTAAACGGCAGGAGGACTACAAGGGGCTTCCAAAAAATCCCATCGGGCCCTCTTTCTACAACGTCGGGCCTGGCCAAGCTTTTATACCGCCTGTGAAATGGGATCTTAAGCTCACACTGGTTCCCAAAAAGAAAAAGAGCGGCATGCACCCATCTAAGGAAACCACCCCACCATTGGCCTCTGCCCCCGACGACGGCTCCTTTGGGACTACAGCACTTCTCCCTCCACCCCAACTGACAGGGGAACGCCCTTTAACTCCGCCCCCCCCCGTCGACTCAGGGGCCTAACGGCCAGTAGCGCTTTCTACGCCGGCCACGCCTACATCCGACGCGTCGCATGGCGCATGCTCGGTGCCCTTTGTGTCCCGGGTTGGCTGGCTGGCGGGCGGGCGGGCGAGCGGCTCCCTGGCTTTGGCAAAGGCCTGCCGCTGGAAGTGCCGCACACCGTCCGCTGGGCCCGCTGTGAGGAGGGGACGGGAGCGGCGGCGCCAGCTCCGCCATGGTGAAGAAGCGGAAAGGCCGGGTCCTCATTGACTCAGACACCGAGGACAGCGGCAGCGAGGAGAACCTGGACCAGGTGAGATTTGTGGCGCGACTACCGCCGCCGAACTGGGCCCCGGGACTCCATCCTCGCTTTTGCCTGGATCGCCTCGGATGGGTGCCGTAGTGGTACCTACTCCCGCTCGCATCTAAACGGCTTTCGTCTCTCTCTTCTTCTCTGCCCGGGCTAGCGCGGAAGGGGAGTCGTGCGCCTCCTGATAGAGGGGAGAGTGTGTGGTTTTACCTCTATACATCGGGATCGCGGAGAGAGGACTCTGGCAACAAACGTGGTTCAGGGGATGGGAGTAAAAATTTTAGGGCTTTTGAAACGCGGGGGTGTCGAGGCAGCGGAGACGAATAAGAGCTTGGAGTTAAGCGAAAAGGATCCAGTCTGGCAGGTGGCTGGATGCAGAGTATGTGGTGACTTGGAGAGAGAGATCCGTGAGGGTGAGATCTGTTTGAGTTATCCCCCTGATAGCTGTGGGAATGATGGGAGATGGAATGTTGTAACCACTTTCTCTGTGCAGCCCTTCTTTCTCCTCCTAAGCTCTATTTTAAAATTTTATTATAGACTTAACGAGTGGCAATCAAACCCTGCTTTTCAACCCAAGATTAATACCAAACATCATTTCTTTGCTGGTTATCATGATTTCCACCCATCCCTGATATTAGGAGGAAACTCTATTGGGAAAAAAATATGTTATACCTATTGTGAAACCCATTGTGCTTCTCTTTCCAATCATCTGTATTCCTCCTTAGATTTTATGAGGCTTGGATGGTGTCAAAATAAATAGGGAAATAATTTGATAGCACTGGTACAGCCAAGGAAGACTTAAGCCAGTCTCTCTCATAGTCTGGAAATGAAATGACAATAATGTCATGGGAACTCAGAACAAAAAAAATTGTGGACATGTTTGTACTATGGTTACATACAAATGGAGACATGGACAAAAACTAATCATCCTATCCAAAATGTATATTATCATTTATTGGTTTTATTTTAAAATTCTCCTGGGTTTTGGACCCATCTCTTGATTTGCAACCTTTTCTTGAATTTACCCTGTTTCTCAATGTCTCTGCAACATTTATAGAGTTGAGGGACGATCTTTCTGTTTGTAGCAAAGAAGGTTCCCCTCACGTAGATTATTTTATTGTGCAAAAAAGGTTCCCCTCACGTAGATTATTTTATTGTGCAAAAAAGGTTCCCCTCATGTAGATTATTTTATTGCGCAAAAAAGGTTCCCCTCATGTAGATTATTTTATGATGCAAAGAAGGTTTCCCTCATGTAATTATTTTACAGTGCACTCATTTTTCACTGAATTTTTATATGCTGAGGTTAATTTTGTCTCTAAGCTTGCCTTTTTCAATATGGCACCAGTGTGGGTAACATAATTATCATTCTTTGACCGCGCGAAAAGATTCTAAACTCCTGTCGTTGCATCTCAAATAAAAAATTTTGTGGAAGACTGCTTTGGTTTCTCTCCATTGATATGCGTATTCTTCTGGGTTGATCTTTGTGTATGTAAAGCATATAATCATAGAACAGTGAGCAACTATTATAGAAACTAGGCCAAAATCAATAAATGATAATATACATTTTGGATAGGAGGATCAGATTTTGTCCATGTCTCCACTTGTATGTAACCATAGTACAAACATGCCCACAATTTTTTTTGTTCTGAGTTCCCATAACATTACTGTCATTTCATTTCCAGACTATGAGAGAGACTGGCTTAAGTCTTCCTGGTTATACCAGTGCTATCAAATTATTTCCCTATTTATTTTGACACCATCCAAGGCTCATAAAATCTAAGGAGGAATACAGATGATTGGAAAGAGAAGCACAATGGGTTTCGCAACAGGGATAACATATTTTATCCCAATAAAGTTTCCTCCTAATATCAGGGATGGGTGGAAATCATGGTGATCAGCAAATAAATGATGTTTTGTATTACTCTTGGGTTGAAAAGCAGGGTTTGATTGCCACTCCTGAAGTCTATAAGTTTTGGACAGTAATACCTATTCAACAAAGAAAGCAGATCTGATTGTGAAAAGTGCCTAATATCTTCTCTGTCTCCTCCTAAAAAAGTTTTCCTGAGTCTAGGGCCTTCTAAATTTAACAAACTCTTATCACTACTAGTTGGCATCTGTACGGCTGTATAGACTGCAGATGATAGCAGTGCAATCTTAACATACCTGATATGTGCAAAATTGGAAAAAGCAGCGATAGAGAAATAGTTACTGATGAACTTTTCTAAGTCTCGACTCCTTAGCTTTCTGTCAAGAAAAGGAACTTTATAGTGGAGAAGCTGAGCATACAAAAAAACAGTTTTTGCTCAACATTTTCAATAGGAAATAGGGAACAGGATAAGAAACATAAAGTCATGTTCCTGAGGTGTTATGTCTACCTTTCTTCAGCTCAAATTACAAGTTTCCATTATTGTTTCATTTCATCTTGAAAGTTAGAATTGTTTCTTATACTAAGACAGTGTCACATATTTTATGGCATGCTACAAAATATTCTCAATATTAATATTCTTCATAATTTACGACACTTCGAATAAGCTGAATTTGCTTCAACAGGAATATGCCTTTTGTATCTTTTTTCATGGATGTTAGCTGTTTGGAATGGGAGATGTACTGTGGGAATGATGTGGCATGAGGCCAGCTAATGGTTATCTGTGGAAGCTTGTATTTCTGTTCAATTTATTGTAATTATGAACAATTCCTATGTTTTGTTTTTTATATACTCATTTGGATAGCCAATGTAGCCACCAATTATAAGGAATCTCTTGTTCCAGCTTTCCTCTTTTTGTTGAAGATCTGTTGCTATGTTATTGGATAATATAAGGAATTTAAAATTGGTGAAAGAAACTAGACTCTCCATCAGACATAGTTTCAGATATTAACTACTGAAAAAGCCTTTGTAAAAAAGCTATTTGCAAGTAACTGCAATACCAAAATGGCCAACACTTTCTCAAGAGTCAACACTCACTCATGATAGTGTCTATAATGTCTTGTCAGTCTGGAAATTCCATAAATTTGTATATGCATTTTGCTGTTAATGAAAACTGTAAGATAAAGCATATCAAGTTGTTGGTAATATTATAGAATAGATGGAGTATATTTCTCAGATTTAAAGAATTTCATCATTTTCCAATCCTGATGGATTCTGGTTTATTTAGATCCCGTAATATTCAATCATCCATCCACATATTTTGAGCCCATAGCAGTTTTGCTCTTGGATTGATAGATCCTAGATTTTTTTTAATAGCGGGGTGTAGAAACTTACCCTCTTTCCCATTTTTCTTTCACTAGCAAAAGAAAAAAATGAGACCAATATATGAAGTTCTATAGCAGACTTGGATCAGTGTATCAATTTGATATTATTGCTTTGCTGTATAAATTTACTGCCTGCTCCAACTCCTTTTCAATAAGAATAGAAAATATTTGTACTTCTGGTCAATATTAGGTGGGCTCATCCACTTTAAATCTGTATTTAAGGAATGCATTTCCACAGATTTCCACAAATGAACCTCTTGTCACCGTATTTTTTTCTTACTTTTTCTTCTGATTATATTTATTTGTAAGTGCTTTTCTAATGGCTGATGCTGTGTTATCTTCAATTTGAATGCAGGTGTCATTTGGGGAAATACTATTACATTTTTGTAATGCTTAATCCAATCTGTTATGGAAGAGAAATAAAGACCAAAGTTATGTGTTGTACAAGATACCAGCTAATATCTTACAATGCTGCTAATTCTTATTCAGTCCAAACTACAACACGAGTTACTTTTACTTTGGAAGTTATGATTCTCTGAAAAACAATAGATGATTTCCAAATGTATATACTGTATTCACACATCAACAAAACTAACACTGTTCTCTTAGTTGAAACCAATTTTACTGAATTCAATGGAAATAATTCTATTCATAAAATGACTAGCCTACATCAAGTGCTATATGTTAACACTTCCTTTTTCTCTTCATTTATTGAGCTATATCCTTCAGATAGTCTATAGTGAATCTTCCAGTCCTTTGGAACTAAAGTTGTGCACCAGCATAGAGATGGAAAGAAAAACCTATTCTGTCATAGAATGATACTATTGGGTACAGTCCAATTTTATCTGATTAGTGTTGATCTATATGCATCATTTTGGTATGCTAGGTTATGTAGGAAATTGTATAAATAGGAGTGGTTGTTTATTCTTGATGAGTTACTTTGAATTTGCTTTAATGTTAGGTTTTACAGCTTAAGAATACAAATAAAAAATCCTAAGTATTCTATCAATCATGCAAATTATAACAATTAATTGGTAAATTTTGTTTAATAAAAAATATTATTACAATTAAAGTAAAAACTAACACAAACTAAAAAGAACAAAACAATAAAATTTAAGGAAAAAAAAAAGGAATGACAAGAAAAATAAATATGTAAAAAAATAACTTCTCTCTTCATCTCAACAAATATAAAACAATGTTAGTAACTTATCACCTTTTCTTAATATACAACAGATGATCTCTTCTTTCCATATCTCATCTCTTGTCTGTCAACAAATCTTTAAAGCCTCATCATTCGGTCCTGGTCAGCAAAAGTCCATTAACAGTTATCAGAGATAACTTGTCTATTTTAACTCTGATGAAATAAACCTTATATTCTTTCTTTTACCTTTAACAATCTTGATCTTTAACTCTTTCAAATAATGACTTAGAACTTGATTTATTTGCATTTTTTTCTTTGTCCTTTTCACAAAATCTTTCTCTTTTGTAAATCCAATATATAAATGTTGTCCAAGTTACACTTTTGGTTTGTTGTTTGTAATGTATATCCCTTTTAATTCTATAAGGCATCAGCCAGTTTCATTTGTATAATCCGTATTCTTATAGTTTGTCATTTTTAAATCCACATTCAAATCAATGTCAGTCTTGTTTGGTAAAACTTGTTCCTCTTTCAAACAATTTATTTATAATGGCTGACACTCTTAAAGTTAACTTCTGAGACCATTGTTCACAAATATTCTTCAATAGTTAGTCCCCGACTTACAGCAGTTCATTTAGTGACCATTCAATGTTACAACATCACAGAAAAAAAGTGACTTATGACCATTTTCACACTTACAACTGTTGCAGGAACTCCATGATCATCTGATCAAAATTTGGTCGTTTGGCAAATAATTCATATTTATGATGGTTGCATTGTCCTAGGATCATGTAGTCAATCACCTTTTGCGACCTTTTGACAAGCAGAGCCAATGGGAAGTCCAGATTCACTTAACAACTGTGGCAAGATAGGTTGTAAAATGGGAACTCATTTAACAGCGGACTTGCTTAGCAACAGACATTTTGGACTCAATCGTGGTTGTGTACGTCCAACGCTAAAGTATTTTGCTCCATTTTGTAATACTAATTTGAAGTTAAATATTTTTTCTCCTTTAATTGTAATCTTTAATTTCTTCTCGTTCCTTTTAGTATGCAACCTTCAAAGTCCCATCCTATTTTTCTTTTAGAATAAAAAAATAGCATTTTCTCATGGGAAGGATTCTTACAATTAATTTCAGAATCTTCTTTCAAATTCATCTGGACCCTTAGTCTATTTGTAGCTTTTAAAAAAATCAAGTTTTTAATTTTTTAGCTGTTTATTTAAAAAAAAACCTTTTTAAAAATGTCCTTAAATTTGTGTTTTAAGTTTATTTTTCTAAGTTTTGGGGGTAACTCAGTAAATGTTATAAAGCTTGTTGAGCTGAAGGTTTTTAATAGTTGAAAAGCGGTTAAGTAGTTTCCAAAAATGATTAAACAATGAGACTTTGGGAACCTTGTGTCCTTATAGGGTACATTATGGTTGTGAGCTTCATTGAATTCCCTTGACTCCCAGCTGCTTGACTCACCAGTCAACCACAAGAATCTTCAATTCTGCAGTCTACTCACAAGTCACAATCTCACAACCTGTCCTTTATCTGAAAAAGACTGCACTGGCCACAAATCTGGCCACCACCTCCATTGCCATTCCACCCCCCCCCCTTCAGGGACATCTGCTTTGCCATAAATCCTCACCTGAAGTCATACGTTTTGAATATTTGGGGGGTACTTTGCATTCATTTGTAGGTGAGAAACCATAGCTGAATAATACTTTTTATCAGAAAAGACAGTTAATGGCTATGGAGAGAGACCCTCTGAGTAAAGCTTGAGTTTTCCCCAGCATAAGTATTTGTACAACCCATATTCTAAATAGGATTTTTGTCACATGACAAAACATGGATTTCTGTAAAAAAAAACAACAACAACCAGAGGACAAGTTGTATAGTCTGTAATTCTCTTAGAATGGAAATTAAAACATTGATCATTCTGTGCAACTACAGTACTGCATATAGTTAATCATCAACTTCCAACTACAACTGAGCCCAAAATTTCTGTTGTTAAGTGAGACATTTATTAATTGAATTTTGCCCCATTTTACTACCTGTCTTGCTTCAGCTGGTAAGCGAATCACTGCGGTTGATAAGTTAGTAACTCTGTTGTTAAGTGAATCTAGCTTCCGCATTGACTTTGTTTATCAGATCTTAAAAGGTGATCACATGGCTTGGGACGGACGGACAGACAGACAGACAGACAGACAGCAATAGCATTTAGACTTATATATCAATTCACAGTCCTTTACAGCCCTCTCTAAGTGGTTTGCAGAATCAGCATATTGCCCCCGACAATCTGGATCCTCATTTTACCCAAATTGTTGAAAGGATGGAAGGCTGTGCCAACCTTGAGCTGGTCAGAATCAAATTCCTGGAATGATCAGTGAGTTAGCCTGCAGTACTACATTTTAATCATTGGCTGCGCCACCACAGCTCTTAAGGACGGACAGACAGATGATTGATTGATAGATGATAGATAGATGATAGATAGATAGATAGATAGATAGATAGATAGATAGATAGATAGATAGATAGATAGATGATAGATAGACAGACAGACAGACAGACTGACTGACTGACTGACTGACTGACTGACTGATTTCTGTAATTTAAGAGTAACATTTTTTTCACAAATCCCCCCCCCCCCATGAAAAAGATACTCAAGGAAAATACAAATAATAAAGATTTGGGGAAACTGCACTATAATTACCCTTTAAAATAAAATTGAGAAAAATACACCAGAAGGGATGTACTGAAGGTTCTGTGCAGAAACTCCTCACTACCACCATCCTGAGCCAAAGGCAGTCCTCTCTCTTAAAACCATGTCTTATATACTGTATAATAAAAAGACTACTACTTTTTAAGCTTCATCTGGTCCCAGTCTATTTGTAACTTCCAAGTTGAAAAATGCCTTTAACCTGGAAGAACAGTTAGAGACAGGAAGAAAATGTTTAATACTCTTCTCCTAGGGTCAGGGGAACTCCATTAAATAATTTGTACTTTTCAATTATGCGTGGGTTAATAGTTTTGTGACAGATGTTTAAATATCATACATTATTTCTGCCAAGCAGAATCTATATACAGGCCATTTCATCTCGAACAATTTTATTTCCTTTCAACCCTCTTACTGCATCTGTGGTTTGTTATTTAACAGAATTTTATAGTTGAGTGATCCCCCCCCCCCAAGTCTGTGCTTCAGTAACAAAGACTTTAATAAGAATTGTACAATAATCTCAAAGAATGCAGGTTCTAAATCATCTCAATGTAGTTCAGTTTATTGTGAAATGTTTATAAATTCAGACCTTCTAAAAGACTTTAAATTATGAGCACAATGTTTTAAAATGAAAAGCAACCTCAAGTACCCCAAAGCCCCAAACCGTATTTTCCAGCACCACACTTTACAATTGGTGTCAGGTTCTTCGAGTAAAATGTTATCTTTGACTTTCAAACATGCCTCCTGGTACTATGGCCAAATCACTCTGTTTTTATCTTGTCTGTCCAGAGCACAATGTTCCAGAAGTCTTAGTCTTTGCCTAAGTGTTCATAAGCAACTTTACTCATGCACTGATATTTGTTCTAGATAGCAGAGGTTTCCCCCTGGCAGAACTTCTCCTGCAGATTGAATCTGTGCAACTTTTTAAATGGTTGTCTCATTCACTTTGGCATTATGTGTCTGATATCTCCAAGTCATTAAATGGAATTCTAGGGTTCTTACAGACTTCTTTCAGCTATTTGCATTCTAATCTCCGGCTAAACTTGCTATGATGTCCTTCCTCCCATGTTCTCTCTAATGATGTTGCAATCATTTGCACCTGATTCTAAGTTCAGTTATTTGAGGTATTGATAAACACGGGAATGGACTTATTTTTTCCAAATGTGAAATGTGCACTTATGTTTATTTAAATTATGCAATGGACTTCATGTAAATGAAGATATAACATTTGTTGTAACATTCAATATTACTAAAATAAATATATGTTGAAATGTGTTAAAAGTTAAGAATTTTGCTTTTTCCTATGACTATAACTTTCTGCATATACCTCCCTCTCCTATCCAGAGGTTTAGTGAGTTTTCCAAGTATTTTAAAGAATTGTATGGATAAAAAAGGGAATTCCTATTCCTTGTGTAATCTTGGAATCTACCCTTTGTTTTGACAAAATATTTAAATAATCCTTAATTATTATGATACCAATACCAAATACTCAGTTATATAATATAAGAGCTCCGATGGCTCACTGGTTAGCCTGCAGTATTGCAGACTAACTGCCCACAGCTAGGAGTTTCATCCTGAGCAGCTCAAGGTTAACTCAGCCTTCCATCCTTCCGAAGTTGGTAAAATGAGACTCCAGATTGTTGGGGGCAATATGCTGACTCTGTAAATCACTCAGAGAGTGCTGTAAAGCACTAGGGAACTTTATATAAGTCTTAATTGCTATTGCTATAATACATTTTTGAATATCTGAAAATGCTTTGCTGATAACCGTTTTAAGTTCAGATTTTTAAAAGAAAAATGGTTTTACCACCAAGTTGTAGAACTACATATGACATAGTGTTAATGTTTCTTCAGTTCTGCCTTTCTTTGTTCCAATATTGTGTGAAACTGGTGAGGAATCCTACTTAATAAGAATCAAAACATAAAAATGGAATACGGCAAATAATAGGAATCCCCCCTATTAACTAAGAAAAGTCAGGCTCCCAAGAACTTTATTCAGAAAGAAATTCGAAGGAGTAGGAGTCTAATGGGAAAGACACTTCCTATGTACATTTTTCATTTTGGTTTGTAGGACAGACCTTAGCATGACATATTATTTTAAAGAATTTTAAGCATTTATTTAAGCATCTTATTTAACATTCTGTTAGGATTCAGATGGGAGATTTGAGTGTAAATTCTCTCTCTTCAACTTTGGAGAGAGTTTACGCTTAAGACACTCTGTATTTGTTTTCTTCCAGGAGCTCCTGTCATTGGCCAAGCGGAAACGTGGTGATTCTGAAGAAAAGGAAGCACCTGCTAGCAAGCCTACAGCATCTTCAGACTCTGAGACTTCAGACAGTGATATTGAGGTTAGTTTGTGTTTAACTGTTAAATTGAATAAAACAACGTAATGTCAATTAGTTCAGTTCTGCTGCTGAGATTATTCACATTAAATATGAAACACATTTGTGAAGGCTAGATACATTTGATACTGCATGGCTTTGTGAGAGTATATGTCCTGAGCTGGCAAGTAGCTAATATTCCCTTGATTCCTGTGGGAAAAGTATTTCGAAATGGTTGCTCTTAAAACAAGAAAATCTTAAAAGGAAATGCCAACATGCAAAGATTGATTATCTAATTTATCAGGAAATTCAATCCTCTCATCTTCAATGTAAATATAATTTTCATCTGAAATTTATTGATTGAAGGGAAATGATTAAGAGAAGTATGCAATGTTGTTGGCAAACTGCAACTAATAAAGTTGGCTTTCTGTTCTTCATTTGCTTTTCTAAAAAAACCCTCTTAATTCTGCTTTTTATTTGTATATAGTTATAATACAATATTGTTTTTATTTTATAGCTGTGATTTTCTTAACTCATCAAATTAAATTTTGTTCATAGCTGTTTTAGTATATATTTACATTAAAATCCAAACTTCTGTCCATTTAGTTTCATGAAATCTTTGAAGGTACTTCAGCCTTGTCTCATAACTCCCATCTTTCCTTTTATGCTACAGTGGACAGTAGGGGGTTCTAAAAACAAAAAGAAAGGAAAAGCTGCAAAAGTAGAGAAGAAGGGAGCCATGAAGAAACAGATGAACAAAGCAGCTTCATCAGGCAGCTCTGATAAAGATACCTCTCCAGAGAGTTCAGCACCAGAAGAAGGTAACAAAAAAAGGATGAGCGTATTAGTGATGGGAAGAATTCATACATGGGCTGAATTTACATAGCATAGTTACCCATCAGTAACTCAGTCCATTTTTCTTGGTTTGTACAATCCACTGATCCATAACTGTACAGTTAGGTTCAAATAAGTTTGGTTAAAGTGTGGTAAGTTAGTTTGGGATTCAGTGTATCATAAGAAGTCATGTTCTTTTGAAATTAGTTATAGTCTTGTTCTTTTGAGATTAGACTATAGATTTTTTCCCCTCTAGTTCAGTGGTTCCCAAAGTGAGCGGTACCACCCCTTGGGGGGGATGACTTGGGGGCACTAAGAGGCAAGGGGGGGGCAGCAGGGGGGCACTAAGAGGGTGAGGAAAAAAAGATTGTGTATTGTGTTGGCTGCAGAGGGCGTCGCCCCTAGGTTGGTAGCTTCCCCTAAGCTAATTCTCAGATGGAAAGGAGAAACTTGCCGAGCAGAAGATGGACTGTTTAAAGCCCATCGGCGCAGAAGGACGAAATCACCCAAACAAACCTGGAAATAGCTGCAGGTTTCCCTTTAAGCATCATCACCACCCTCCCCTCCAATCACCGCCTTCCTCCCAGGAGAGGGGTGCGCGCCACTTCAATCGCCTGCCCCCCCCAACACTGCCGGCGTCTTAACCGACCGGCTTGGCTTGTGAAAAGGCGTTTTTAAAAAAAACATTCGGTGGGTGGGGAGATCGTGCACGGTCTTGTCAGGGGGAACTTCCCCCCAATCTAATTCTAGTTGAGCTTGCGAGAGAGCTCTTTGCCATTGGTTTAAAAAACGGTCACATGTTTCGTGCCATCCTTTTCCTTTGCATGGAGACGCTGCTGGGTAAAAGTAACTGGGAGAAGGGAGATGATGAGTGGAAGTGCGTTCACTCCCTTTTGGTGGTGTGGATTTTGGCTAGGGAGGTTTGGATTACCAGCAGGAGCTCGCTCGCATTGCAATCTTCCATTTCTAGCCTTGGAAATACGGGTGTTGTTAAACTCACGGGAGCTTTCTTTGATATAGGTATAGTATAAATATGTATATACTACTATAGTATAGGTCAGGGGTCCCCAAACCTGGCAACTTTAAGACTTGTGGACTTCAACTCCCAGAATTC
Organism: Natrix helvetica; assembly: GCF_964273705.1. NCBI lineage: Eukaryota > Metazoa > Chordata > Lepidosauria > Squamata > Natricidae > Natrix > Natrix helvetica. The sequence goes on from NC_138548.1 coordinate 71,139,089, forward strand.
TCCAGCCAGCATAGCTGGGACTTGAAGTCCATAGCTGTCTGGAGAATTCTGGGAGTTGAAGTCCACAAGTCTTAAAGTTGCCAAGTTTGAAGACCTCTGGTATAGATTCTCCTGCTTGAGCAGGGGGCTGAATCAGAAGACCTCCAAGGTCCCTTCCAGCTCATTTATTCTAAAGCTATAAAAGCTCCATTCAATGCTGGTCGCGGGTGGATTTTCTTTTAGGATATGTGTTTAGTTTTTGAAATATCCCCATTCCCATCCTCTCTCCTTGCGGAATTATTGGTTTCGAATAGTTGGTTCGGTGAACAGAAGTTTAGCCATTGAAACCACATAAGCATTTAAAGGCAGAATGTTTGTGTCGTGCAAAATAATTATCAATCTGAAGGAGATAAGATTATACTGTATGCCTTTGTATGTGTGGATATGTGCACACGTAAATTTTGCAGCAGGGTTAACAATGACCAGAGCATCTCTTGGTTAGCATAGCCAATAAGAAACTTGGCCAATGATATTAAGGCAAGTATGAGCAATTATCTGTCCATGGTTGCTTAAAAAAAATGACACCAGAGTTTCTTGCCATTTTTGGATGGGAACTGGATGAAAACAGTAATATAAATCTTAAAATTGATTTTTTTTTAAAAAAAGGAAAAATAGATTGTACTTCAGTTTTGCTTAGATGTGTGATGCGAGTCAACCGTTTTTGATATTTAGACCACCAAATCTTAAAGACTATGCAGATGGTTTTTGGGAGGGGTTAGTAGCAAAGCTAGTGTTGATATTGTGGAAATTAATGAAACTGAAAATTACAATGATGTTATTGAAGGGATGTGACTATCCAGCTAAAGTTGTTTCTCTAACATTCTAAGACCTAGATGTCTGAGCAATATCAGGATCTTCTTTTGATGGAAATTCCAGATTGGGTGATAAATCCATTTTCAAATACTGAGGAAGATGGGGAAGTGGAGGAACAACTCATAGAGCTGACATAAAATGACATTGAGCTGAAGCCAAAGTTTAAGAAATCGTACAAGAGTTTTGGTTACAGAAAGAAATTTCTGATCGCTATCCTGCACTATGGACAGTGGTTAAGAAGCTCCTTGTTGCATTTTCAACATCATATTTGGTGGAACGTGGCTTCAGTGTAGTCATCCAACTTCTCTCCAAGCGAAGAAATCGATTCCAGATTACTGAACGTGGTGATTTAAGACTCCCGCTAAGTGACTTAAAACCAGACATTGGGAAACTGGTATCACTTCATCAAGCCCATCCATCACATTAAGAATTTACTGAACAGTGAAGTAGTTACTAAAGTTTACTGAGTTTACTAAGTTACTAAGGTTCTTGATAAATGACTATCAGACTTTGAAAACCTGGTATCACTGGATCATGTTCAACAATTTTGTTGAATTAACATTAACTAAAAAGGTTTTTAAATTGGATTTTGAATAAATGTGCAATTAATTGTTACAGTTTTGAATTTTACTGTTACTATCTTCCTGCCATTGTGCAAACCGCCCAGTCACATGGCCCCCCAGCTACGCCCACCAAGCCATGCCCACAGAACCGATAGTAAAAAAAATTGAATTCCACCACTGGGTGGGGGGCACTGAAGATCAGTTTGTAGCACCAAGTGGAAAAAGTTTGGGAACCACTGCTCTAGTTCAATGGTCTTCAAATTTCAGTTGTCCAAGGAATCTTCCTCAGTATGAAAAATCAGTGAAAAATCTATTAAAAAATTGTTTCAGGTAATACATTTTATTTGAACAAGTTAATAGAATAGAACGTTAATAGAAGTCCATTTCAGGCTATTTTCTTCTTTATATAAAAGAAGAAAGTGTTTAATGTTTATTCAAACAATTAGTTTTATTTTCAAAGTCAATTCTAAATATTTCTTATTCATATGGGAAGTTCTTGCTTAACCACAATTGGGACTGAGAGCTCTATTTCTAATGTGGTCATTAAATGAAATGTGATGCAATAGGGTTATAACTTCATTTCTGCCAAGACTGTTAAATGAATCATCCACAGCCATTAAATGAAACATGCAATTTTATTGCCTGTTTCTTCACTGACTGCTTGTTGGCTATGACAGTTACAAATGGCTACGGCATGATCATGGGATACAACAGTTGTAAATGCCTGCCAAGTGTGAAGTGTCCAAATGATGATCCCATGACCATGAGTATGCTACAATGGTTGTAAATGTGAGGGCTGGTTATAAAACAATGTTGTAACTTCAAATGGTTATTAAACAGGATAATAGTTTACCTATATATATTTTAATATCTTGGACCTCTTCCTGTTAGCTATATTCCTATAGCTACATACAAATAGGAATTTCAATATTGCATTTCATACCTGTAATGCCTTTCAGAGTAAATTTTTTATTTTGTATTAATTAAGTAAACCCAATATTAACACACACACACACACACACACACCCCACTATAAAAGCACATTTGTGAAAAGTACAGAAAGGGAATTTATTAGCTAAAGAGCTAATAAAAGAAAATATAGATAAATTCAGTTTATACCAATCCTATTCATTGAATATCTTCATACTTTACGTCCTGTCTATTCTGCCTATACCACGTTGCTCACTTTGTATATTTGCAGTACAGTGCAATGAGTCATGTTCAGATCTGTGAAACAAAAAAACCACTTCATAAACGCATGGCACAACCTAGGAGAACAAACCCATCAGGACTAAATTCAGCAGTCCCTCTGCATTTGAGACACAAAGGCTACTCTTTTGAAGACAGCAAAGTCCTCATTTTGGACAGAGAGGACCGCTGGTTTGAAAGAGAGATCAAAGAGGCCATCTATGTCGGAATTTTTTTTTCCCATAAATTTTTTATTTATTTTTTCTGCTCTCTTTGTGCCTTTATCCCCTTGAGTTTTATTTTCCATTTCTACCTTGTTAGTTTCTTGTTCATTTAAATTGCTTGCCTGTTCCCCTCCTGACTTCACTTTCCACAGTTTTTGGGGTTCCTTTTCTATCTCTTTTTTACCTTTTAAGGTTGCTCGTGCGCTTTTAAACATTTCCAACAACTCCTCAAACATCCCACGATCCATGATCAAGTTTAATACACTTAATATTTTTGTCTTTTACCACAATTAATTTAGTCCTTCTTCTTAGTTATTCTCTTTGATATCAGATCCCAAGATAATCCAATCCTTTTCCAAAATTCAAAAGTTCTATATTATCTTCCAGTGTAAACAAAATAAAGTCGAGTAAAAAGGATGGACCACACCTTCTTCTATTCCTTTGTTTCAAGATGGCATTATGTTTCCTCTCTCCAGTAGGTTGCTTTTATTGTTCCTTTATATAATCAGATCACTAATTTGTCAAATCTTGTCGGTAGTTGAACCAAAAGTTCAAAATCCATATTCCAATTTTCCTGATCTTCCCTTTTTTCTTTTATTTTAGGTTTTTCCAATACCAACTTCATTAGCAAAATTCTTCTTGGTCTCAGTACTCTATCACCGATAACTTTCCCCTCCTTTCTTTCCATTCACTGTACTCCAAGTGACGTTTAGCTGCTAGCTTAGCTCCGGAAAATTTTTAAGCTCCAAATTTTTTTCTCTTACTCTTGCATTGGCTAATCTTCCTCCGGATCACAGACTCCGTCCGCTTCTCCGCACCTGCATAAATCTTGTTCCAGATGCCCCGGCTCCAGAGCAGTCATACAAAGATGGCCACCATCCCCATCACCGATGCCCACAGGCATCCGAAACGCCTCTCCTTGTTTCCCGTCCCTTCAGGATGATTCCGACCCCCCCAAAGGACCTCTTGATGCCGGCTTGCCGGCTGGGTTTTCCCCTTTCTCACTGCGATGCTTCCGGGTTCCCCATCTATGTCAAAATTGAACAGCTCTCCATCAACAGAGGGTAGGTATACAACATCATCTATCTCCAATCTACAACTCAATCCTTTCAACAGTTCTAAGAAGGATCCAAATCCATTTGCATCACTCAGATAAACCTCCAGGTGACCTTAACGACTTGCTAAAAGAATGCAAATGACCAGCTGTCTGCAAGGAGTATAAATCGTTCCATTCCCTACCATCCAGTCAGCTGAAGAAGCTTCTTGGATGAGAAGTGAAATGTCTTCAAAGAAAAAACAACAACAAAGTCCAGTTGCCTCTTGAAAAAGCACCTTTGGGTCAACCATGACCTGGATGACTGAGAATCTCCATAGACATTCAGTTAATAAAGTAATCACAGTTCAGCAATGACTAACAAGGATGTATTAAGTTTATTATCTTTTAACAGTTTCAAGTTTCTCAGAGATACATGCTGACTTCCTCATAAGCATGCGAGGCATTCTATTATTATTGTTATTATTCTATGTATTGTTTTCTAGAATAGCTTAAATGGTAGGCATTTGCCTGAAAAGCTTAGAATCCAACTGTAACTGGGCATGCAGAGGCAGAATGGAGATGCACGAGTAAGAAGAAATGGTTATGAGCTTTTCATAATTATGAGTTCCTTGATTGCCTTCCAGTACATGACCTTCTCTGGGTTTCTTTTCAGGAGAAGTATCTGACTCTGAAAGCAATGGCTCTTGCAGTAGCTCAGACTCTGAAACTTCATCTGAAGATGAGTTTACTGATGGCTACGGAGAGGATTTTATGGGTGATGAAGAAGATAGAGCTCGCCTAGAACAGATGACAGAAAAAGAAAGAGAACAGGAATTGTTTAATCGGATAGAGAAGAGAGAAGTTTTGAAGAAAAGGTGAGTTTTTGTGCAGCCATTTCATATTATTGTATTTATGCAACATTTTTTTTTCATTTTTGACTTTTTAAGGTAATTATTTTATTTCCTTCTGCTTCGTATCATTTTTCAGGTTTCTGAACAAAATGTCAGCAAATTGGTTTCTGTTTAGTGTTTGGTTTTGTCTGTGAAAAACAAGCAAAGCCATAGAAGGAATGCAGATGCATAAATAATTATAATCAAAGTGTAAGATGTTACCTGTACCTTTTGCTTGTTCATTTCACTTTCATTGATCCAGTGAAAGGTTTCAGCCAAAGCAAATATGGATGAGTATGAAGGAGAGAAAGGCTGGGATATGTAGTCCCTTTCCCCCTACTCCTCTTAATAGTTGGTGTGTTCTAGGTCACCTAATAATTTCCCTAGTATCCATTTTCCTTTTGCTTTCCCTTAGTCACCATTCACAATTGAATTCATAGGTCTGATCAACCTGCGTGACCTACCTGGTCTTCCTCATGCCCCCCCACTACCTCGCACTCCTCTGAATTCTATTCTGTTGTGTTCCCCCTTTCTCTCTCCCCACTGGGTGCTGCCACCCTTTCCTCCATTATCTCCCAGCTTGGAGCACCTTTGTTGGAACATATATTTTCCAGGGCTGTGCTCAAACAAAAGCACTTCTCAATCCTGCCTGATCTATTCCTGGCCATTTCTATACTCGAGACACTTTATATAACGGTACTCATTTTGCCCAACACTAATAACATTGAGAGGTTAATAAATGCTATAGAAATAATAATGCATCTCAGTGCAGTCAAAATATATACAGAATATCTGCACATAAACATAACTTTGACTGTCTCTCAAAAAGAAATACCTGGCTAAACCTCCAAATGTGAAAGCCTTTACAAATCTACATTCCTTTGTTGTAAGAAATACATATTGTGCATGCAACCACTCACAGCAAATTACTAGGATCCAACTGCCATTATCAGCAGGAAACCAAAAATCCAGTCTATTCCAAACAGCTAATAGGTTGTCTGGTTTCTTGCCATTCAACTTGTTAGTGAAGATGAGTGGGCTGATTCTCCACAGCTCTGCTGTGACACCCACCTGTTCAAAAGAGCTTTAAAAATGTGGCTGTTTCCCCAGGCCTTGAGCTAAAGTGGGTGGCAGGTGCTGTATGTTTCTCTTTTAAATGTTGCTTTTCTTTTGGTAGTTTTTTGTTTCAAATGTTTTTACTTACACTGCCCAGGGTTGCTATAGAGTTATAAATAAATTTCTTAAATGAAGAAAATATATGAACATTATTATAACAAAAGCTATTTTCCTTCTTAAAAAAAGCATTATGTCTCTGAATTCTATATATTACCATAGTTTCTACTTTGGAATTAAGCAATCAAGTACTTAATAGTGCCTGTAATTTGCATAGTTTAGATTTGAAAAAAAATCTCATTTACTGCAACTATTTATTTATTGATTAAATTTGTATGCAACCCATCTCACAGTTGTGTAACTCTTGCTGTTACAAAATATTTAATCATTTTATGCCTTTAGAAAATAAATTTTAAAAAAATTCTTACATTAAGTTTGAATTCAGTTTACCAGTTTGCTCCTTCCTCAATTAATTGGAGACTCCTATGTACTTTTTCCTTTTGATTGAACCCAGGTTTGAAATAAAGAAAAAATTAAAGACGGCAAAAAAGAAAGAAAAGAAAGAAAAAAAGAAAAGGAAAAAGCAGGAAGAAGAACAGGAAAAGAAAAAGCTCACGCAGATCCAGGAATCCCAGGTAAGAAAAATATGAATCATACTTCATTTTTTAAAAATGACACTACTTAAAACATATTTGTGAGATTGCTTAAATTACCATTCATCTAACTACACTGGATAAATATTTAGTCCCTAGTGCTGTAATCAAGTATTTTAATATCATAAAATATTCTGACCTATCTTTTTACATAGCGTCTCGTATTTGTACAGCTGTCTTTGATAAAACTAATTGTGATAATATAACTGCTTTGCCTGTTGCAGCAAAAGCAAATGTTTCATAATGAATTGTATCCAGTGCTACAGGAATGAAAGCTGGTGTAAAGTCCTTTCCCCTCCTCTCTGTTTTGTATCCCACCCCCACCCACCCCACAAATTTCTCTAAAACAGTATTTTTCAAAGTCTGATCCGAAGATCCTAGGGGTTCCCTAAGACCATTTCAGCTGTCCACAAAATCAAAATTATTTACCAGCCTATGTTGAAAAATAAACAGATTTTAAGTATTAAAATCCTCTCAATTGTGAGAAGTGGTAGCAGTAACAGATGACTGAAGAACAGCAGCAGCCCTACCTGGACCTATCCAAGCTTCGGGATTGGCAAGCTGGCTGCATACAGTGCCATCTCGGCAGCAGGAGCATTGAATGGTGTGAAGTGGCATGGCAGGCCAGTGGTGTTGCCTAGTAGGACTATGGTTTAGGGTTTTTTGCTGAAGCTGTTTGGTGGTATTTGGCCTGCCCCTGAAGATGCAGCGAGCCACAGCCTGTTTACCATCCTCCATTTTGGGGTCTACTCTGAGAAAAGGATGGCAGGTGGCCTATTTTCTGCATTGCAGTTGCTGTGGCTGCATCCCTGGGTGTAGGAGTCCTGTTTGAATGGAAGACTGGATGACCAGATGAATGCTGGTGAGTGGTGGGTGGGTGATGGTGCTGCAGAAGAGCCGATGTGTACCCTTGTGGCTGCCACCTGGTCCAGCAACCATCTTAATAGCTGCTGCTTTATTCGTAGAACTCAGGACTTGAATGGATTGTTTTGTTTAGGTTGTGGTAGATGGCACCCTAAAAGGAATACTGGCAAGGATATTGTGGGTTTTGGAAAGTTTGGTTGGAGTGGCGGAACAAAACGAAATATGCCAACATTTAGAAAATCTACATAAATTGGTAGTTATTATTCCAGATAATTAAAGCATGATATTAGAATGTTTACACAAAGGTTAGGTTGAAAAATCAACAAAGAGACGTTTATTTAACAATATAGTGTTATGAAGAGGTGGATATCAATATCAATAAGACTTCATCTGTGCTTAACTTCAGAATGCCTGATTAGTTTGTCACAAAGGATTAATTTTCCCCTGCCTGAGATAATACCAATGTTAATTGTCTTAACCCTTTTTCTTAAAAAAAAAAAACCTTTAACTGTAATTGCCTCTTATTTTTAACATGCCCTTCCCCTTTTCTCTTAGTTTTATGGTTACGTTTGACTGGCACAGTTGCTGAAAACCTGGTTTACGTTTTGATTATTTATATTCTTTAAAAAAATATGTACATCAAAATTATTGAATTGGACTTTTTTTACTATTTATCAGAATGTGCAATTTTTTTTAAAAAAAAACCCGCAAGTTTATTTGATTATTTAGTTAATTAGTATGACACTAATTCATGCAAACTCATGGTGAATTTCAATGACAATTACCAGTATATAACTTTTTGTATAGCAGATTAGGTTTAATTTTTTTAATTACATAGTGCAGTTTATAGTAATATTTTGCTGTTCAGTTTATAGATAATGATATAAACCACTAAGGATTTTTTTTGAGAAATTTTATTTTATTTTTAAAGAAAAATTATATGTCACTTTGAGCTCCTGGAGGAAAAGCAGGATATTTATTAAACTAATTAATAAAATTAAAATAAACTCCCTTTTCAACAACAGCAAAAATATTTTTTTATTTCCTGTTCTTCAGATAACCTGCATTTTAAACTGCAATAGAATTGCTAATATTGTACGGAGAAATAAAATCAAAAGATCAATTAAACAGCATAAAAATTATGAGCTTGAATGAAACAAATTGACAGAAGTATGGAAAATTAATAAAGATTTTTGCTCAAGAATACCAAAATAAAAGAATAAACCTCAGGCAAAGCACTACTGCAAAGACTTATTGCTTGGTAAAATCTAACCAAATACCTTTTAAGATTGTTGGAATTATATATTTCTATAGGTCATGTCACATAATAAAGAGAGACGGTCAAAGCGGGATGAAAAATTGGATAAGAAATCCCAAGCCATGGAAGAACTAAAAGCAGAAAGGGAGAAAAGGAAGAACAGAACAGGTAAGTTCAACCATGCATTGTTTAGTTAAAGAAAAAAAGGTAGGAAGAACATGAACCATACACTGTAGATTCCACCGAGCTCCCTATTAACTCTTCATATATCACCTATAAGATGGAAAGACATTCTTGATTGTTTTGAATATTCCTAGTTGTGAAGGAAGGCACAACATAATCTGGTCCATCATCTTTTTGAGATGTCCATCTCCAGCAGTGGTATTCAAAGGCATTGTAGCATCCTGGACACAGCATCAGTGACCATCATGATTGCCTATTATTGCTATTTTGATCTCCCATTAATTTGCCAAATCCCTTTCCAGATTTCCAAATTAGCTATCACTTCTCTGGTGCTTTTTTAATATTCATAAATATATTGTAGATTTCTCATGTCAATATTTATAGTTGAATTAACAACTGTAAGCAATAAATGCCATTTTTGTCCCATGCTTAGGCCTGAACTTAGATAAGAAGAAGTCCATATAATCTTCTTCCTTTAGGGAATTCTGCAACAAAAAACTCAACCATTATTTTGGGAACATGGCAGTAATTGTCCAAGATACCTGAGTCCAAGAAAAGCCTCTTCACAAGAGGCTGTCCCATTGGCATCTGGTACAACTTCCTTTCCTGGAAAGATGTTAACAGTTCTCCAAAGTGCAGCTAATCAGGCCTTTCACAGTTACCCAAAGGAGCCAAAAAAGAGACATGGACCCAAGCCATAAATGATAGAGCAACTATCAGAGATTCTATACCCACTTCATTAAAGTCCATACATTAAGATGAATCTTATATCACATTGTAAAGCATTACTTGATCACTCTAGATTCAAATTTGAAATCTTGAAAAAAAATGGGATTTTTTTCCAAACAGGGGGCATTCAATTTTAAATTGTGCTATTTCATAACAACCCATTGATATAACAATGTCGACAAATTGATTCTTCAACTTCGTTGTCTCCGTGTAGGCTCAAACATGAGCTCAACCAAGTTTCCTTATTGTGTTCCTCTTTGGATGCTCCAAGCATTGCTTGTGTTGCTTCATCTCTCAGAGTTCTTAGAAAGCTAATCTGGGATTGGCAGGCAAAAAAAGATTACTAGGCAGTGACCATATCAAGTATTCTGGTTGTTTCCAGATTCCATAGCTTATTTTGGCACTCAATAAAATGTCAGTTTAGTGAAAAATCCACATCAGGATCCAAAAGGCCCTGGGGCAGACCGTTTTAATTGGACTTCTCAGTTTCCAGATGTTCTGGGTGGTGACAGTTCTAGGGAGTAATCCATCCACAGCAGACAGCTCAGAGTAATATTTTCCATCTTAATATTATGTTTATTTGCTTTGAAACAACCAAGGTATCTAACAGATGCCTACTTTATGCTGCAAGATTCAGGAGCTCAAGAAAAGATCATGGAGAACAGCAGGACAGTTAGTACATCAACACGATCCTCCAGTCCATTTGTACCAGTAGCCCAACTTCATGTACAACATTCTCTCATTAAACTTACTGTCAGTGCTGGATGTACACGTGACAGAATTCACAAAAGTGCTCTATTAAAGACCTGAGAATGTGAGCAGATTGCATTGGAGCAGACTTAAGCCAGATACAGCTTTATACACCCAGATGTGCTTTTTTTCCCATTGCAGCTGAGTTACTTGCAAAGAAGCAACCGTTAAAGACAAGTGAAGTATACTCAGATGATGAAGAAGAAGAGGAAGATGATAAATCTAGTGAGAAAACTGATCATTCATCCAGATCTTCCTCTTCTGATGAAGAAGAAGAGTAAGTATTCAGTATCTGCTTTGATAGGTAGCAGATACAACTGAACATTTAATATTCCTTTAGAGCTGAAAATTTACATTACTACTTCAATGATTTTTGTCTTCATAGTTTGGTTAATTGTTGTTTGAACAAAAGTGATATGTAAATGTAATAAATAATAGAAATATATGGATCCCTTATTTAGTTAAATAACACAATAAAGCTGATAGTGCTCAAAGCATTCTAGAGATAGCTCACTGAGCCCCTAATTTAAAAACCAATATATTTATTTAATAAAAATGCCTGCACGTCTATGAATTTAGTAATTTTTATTTTCTAGTATATGAATGTGGTAATTTCAGACTGTTTTAAGATGTGAATTATTTCCTTACAGTTGCTTTTGCTTTCCCATCAAACCAGGAAAGAAGAAATTCCTCCTAAATCACAACCAGTGTCTCTGCCTGAAGAACTGAATCGGGTTCGATTATCCCGACACAAATTGGAGCGATGGTGTCACATGCCTTTCTTTGCCAAAACAGTCACTGGTTGCTTTGTGCGTATTGGAATAGGAAACCACAACAGCAAACCAGTTTACAGGGTAAGCCTACCCTTAAGTATTTCCCCTTATTCTTATTAGTCATAAGAAAAGCAAGTTTTGTTCATGATGCTTTTTCAAAAAATGAGCTGGTAATTAATGGTACAGGCACTCCTTGTATAACAGCTACCTCATTTAGTTACTGTTTGCAAATACAATGGTGGCAATGTAGTTCTTTTTTTAAAAATCATTTTCTAACCAATGTGCGCCCTCGTGACCAGATTTCCTTACCTGACAACAACACATGCCAGAGTCAGAGTAACACTGACATTGAGTCACTCCATGTCCAAACCATCTTTAAGTATTTAACATGGGATGTTACATTGTTTCAGGTGAAGAGTATACACATTTGTTGAGCTTTACTTAACATTTTTTTAACTTAATTTTTTTTCTGCCCCATTCATGAAGAAATTGTAAGCACTTATTAATAATTAAATGAAGTTCTTATGTAATCCTGTCTCAAGATAAACTAATTGCAAATTGTATTATTGCAAATTAGCCAATATGCTTTACATTTTACTCCAGATCGTTCTATTATCACTTCTCAGTAGATTTGCTTTGATTTTCCTACTTTGCTGAGTGTATGTATGTATGTATGTATGTATGTATGTATGTATGTATGTATGTGTATATATATATATATATATATATATATATATATATATATATATATATATATATATATATATATATATATATATATATATATATATATATATATATATATATATATATATATATATATATATATATATATATATATATATATATATATATTCATCTTTTTTGTTTTGTTGCCATTTGTTTAGGTGGCAGAAATAACTGGTGTTGTAGAGACAGCTAAAGTATATCAGCTTGGAGGTACCAGGACAAACAAAGGGTTGCAGTTAAGGTGAGATACTTATCATCTTGAGGGTGTGGAATCCTTGTATAAAAAATGTGTAATTATCCTGAATCAAGAGAAAATTGATACATTTCATTTTAGGATAAGTTTCTAGGGTAATGGAAAATCCAACAAATATTGGAGTGAAGAATGTCTATCCTGTTAGAACCAATAGTTTACTTTCAGCAGTAATAGTGCATTCAGAACACATTTTCTTGTAATAAAGTAGAACTGAACTGATTTAATACTAATAAAACGTAATCAATCCAAGAGTGCTTTTGATCAATCTTCCCTCCTCCAAAATTTGGGCAATAAATAAAAGCTACAATTAATCTTCTTTTCTTTTCAAAGGCATGGTAATGACCAACGTGTGTTCCGCTTAGAGTTTGTCTCCAATCAGGAATTCACAGAGAATGAGTTCATGAAGTGGAAGGAAGCTGTAAGTTTCTACTTTTTCAATTGCTTTATCAAGAATTTAGGGCTGCGCAGTGAAAAAAATTCATTGATATTTTTTTCTTTTGTTGCTATCAGATGTTTTCTGCTGGGATGCAGTTACCAACCCTTGACGAAATAAACAAGAAAGAAGTGTCCATCAAAGAAGCCCTCAACTATAAATTCAATGACCAGGACATTGAGGAGGTAAATGAAGAAAATGTACTTTTGAGCTGGAACCATTCATTTGGTCCATGATGTAAAGGTAGGTGAGGTTATAAAAGAGACCTTCTCGGGTGCCATATTTTGGTTCTATAAAAATAATGTGGTTTTGACAGCCATATTTATATGCGATGAAAGATACCATGGGTCGGTACTTTTGATTAGATCATATTAAGCTGGTTTTTTTCCCCAGATGTTACTTTTCCTTTCAGATTTGAGCATCGCAATAAAAAAAGATTCTGTATTTAGAGAGTCTCTATGATTAAGACATCAGGCTAGAAACTGGGAGATCATTAATTCTATTCTCATCTCATGCACAAAGCCAGCAGGATGACCTTGGCCCAGTCACATACTCTCAGCCTTAGGAAGCAAACCACTTTTGGAAAAAAAAAAACAGAAAACTTCAGGGATTTGTCCAGGCAGTCACCAGGGTCAAGGCATCTGACACAAAGGCAGACAAACAAAATAGACAAGAAATTTAAAGTAATAAGAGATGTTTTTACGATCACCTCTGGAAAAATAATCTGTGGACAACTTAATTTCCAGTTTTAAAATAGTTTTATTAAAGATATTCTACAGTCAGGATTATCTAACTCTGTCAAATCCCAAATTGCTTTAAATGATCTTGTTCTGATATTTAGTTTGTTCCATCTCATTTATGATTTTTTTAAAGAAAGACATTTGTAAAATGTTCATGTAGATTTCCCAAAGTATACATTTTTACTTTTTTGTAGCTATGAGATGCTTCACACAAAAATGCATATGTTAGCATATATATTATTATTCCTAAGCCGAGCTTACTCTTAATAGTTTTTTGTCTATCAGTAGACTTATAGCCACTATGCAACATAATGAATTATGTTCTAAAATTTTTATTACCATATTTCCCTGAAAATAAGACCGGGTCTTATTTTCTTTTGGGCCCAAAAATAAATTCGGAGGGTGTCTTATCTCCCCCCCCCCCATGTATGGGAGACCCACTTCTGCTTGCCTGAAGCAGGGTAGAAGGCCGCGTGGTGTGCCAGTACCACCGCCATGAAGCGGGGGGATGGAGCTGCTCCACACATCCTGCACCAGCTTACCCCAGGGCCCCTGCAGTCAAGTCACCCACACCCTGACACCTGCCTCGTGTTGCAGCAGCAGCATCCACACTTCGCTCAGTTCCTTGCTCCTTTGCAGCTACAAGCAAGCAGAAGAAGTGGGCCAGCGACCACTTGGGCTCCTGCTGCACATGGCTGCTGTTGCTGTTGCCATGAGGCAGGTGTCAAGGCATGGATGACCTGGCTGTGGGGGCCCCAAGATAAGCCGTAGCAGGTCGCGTGGGGTGACTCCACCCCTGCCTCACCTTGTTGCCATAGCACCGTGAGTTAGCTCAGGCTCTTAAGTAGAGCTTAATTTGGGGGGTAGGGCTTATATTATGTGCACATGTTTAAAAAACATGCTAGTGCTTATTTTCGGTACATGTCTTATTTTCAGGGAAACTGTACTGCATAAATATAGATAAGATATACAGGGTTAAGAAGGCCATACAATTAGCAGGATAATGTGTCTTTTAATGAGTTTAATAAAATAAAAACTGCCACAAGGGTTATTTGCAGAGATAGTTGGCCAACCATCAAGAAACTTGTGTTAGATATAATACTGAGTTTCTCATTTTCCATTTTTAGATAGTTAAGGAGAAGGAGAGATTCCGAAAAGCACCACCAAACTATGCCATGAAGAAAACTCAGCTACTAAAAGAAAAGGTAAATAGTATTGCTTAAAGTGCTAGAATTTCAGTAAATTTGTGGGCTTCTTGAGAGAAAATTGCCTTGTATCCAAAACAGTGCTGTGGATGGAGCAGCTGTTTTCAGCTGGTTCATACATAAACCAAAGTGCATATTTTGGATGTTTTGCTCTGGGTTCAGAATGAAACTGGATTGTTTTGTTCCTATGTCAGACCAAATAGAATTGTTCCAAGCAAACATGTTTGGGGTAGGAGTAAAAAACAAAAGAACATGATCGGGAGTTTCCTTGGCAACAACAGGTGTCTGTGATGCTAATAGTGCAGGCGGGACACAGTGAAAGATGGAAAAAGAGGGCATAATTCTTCCCTTTGGAAAGCCAGTTGATTAATGACTATGTGATTCCTTTAACAACCCCTTAATTCATTTAATGACAGCATGAAATTGGGTGCAGTCACATGATGCCTTCCTTAACAACCACATTGCTTAGAGGCCGAAATTCTGGTCCCAATTGTGTTGTAAGTTGAGGGTTATATGTAAATCTTCATATGTTTTCATCACTGCCAATAGGTGGCATATAACATTGTGAGAGAATAGCTAAAAGTATTACCTATTAAGAGATATAACATGAAAAAATGTTTCAGTTAGATTCCCGTGGGTCTGATTTAGGTTGATTCCTAGGTATAACCTATTCAGATAATATGTTTATTGAAACATATCTTAAATCAAGATCTACTTGACATAATAAAACATTTAACTTTTAATCGGCTCTCACCATTACTGCTGGTACAATTCATATGGTGCAATACTAATAAACAATTCTTTGTTAAAGGCCATGGCAGAAGACATGGGAGACCAGGACAGAGCAAAACAGATTCAAGACCAGCTTAATGAGTTAGAAGAAAGAGCAGAAGCCTTAGATCGTCAGAGAACAAAAAACATTTCAGCCATCAGGTTGGTATCTTAACAGAACCTGGAAATAAAAGTACGTCAGTAGGCCATTTCTGTTATCCCCTTCTTAACTTGGGGCAGGGTTGATGGTGATATTATTTCAGAGAAATCATGCTAATGGTTTTTTAATAAGCAAAAATTTGTTAACATTTTTAGAAATGATGCTTCCTTACAAATTTAAAAGTCATCTTAGGATATGACTTCTAGAAGAAGATTTTTTATGACAGCAGATTGAGAAATTTAATCATTAGAATGCAGGGATAAATAAATGCTCATCTTTCTTTTCTCAGTTATATCAACCAGAGAAATAGAGAATGGAATATTGTGGAATCTGAAAAAGCTTTAGTGGTAAGTAATGTTCATGGACCAAAGGAAAAACAAAATGCATTTTTATTGAAAAAGTCTCTTTCTGAATTTAACAAATACATTTGGGAAAACTACTGCTTTGTTCAGTTGTATATGACTTTCTAAACTGCCATACTAATATTTTTGAGTTTTAAGCCACGAGCTGATTAAAAAGTACTCACTTTGGGTGACAGAAAATGATAACACTATTTGTGTTTTAAAAAATGGCAATCTGTAAAAGAAAAAAACTACTTGGTCCATTTATAAAGTTGGGAACGCAAAATACGCTTTTGTGGATAATGAACCCAGCATGCTGGTTGGGGAATTTTGGGAAGTCTCCACAGTTGCTGAGGTTGAGAAACATTGTTTTAAAGGAGAAAAAGACCCTGAAATTAGAGGGCTGCTAATTTTGAATGTCACACTGAGTAAACGATGGGGGAACTACTTTGAAGACCCAGTAGCGGTTCGATCTAAAGTCATCTTCCACAGAAAGCTATTTAAATCTCAAGTAGGAGATTGAATTAGCAGTGGTAATGCTACAAATAAATATTGGGATGGGCAAAAAAGTGAGTTTCTACAGAATTTGAGCAATCATTTGAAAAAGTGCCTTGTCTTCAAGATGCAGGAGTGGGAGGCAGAACTACTTTTGGTGCTTGATAACCGTATATAGGCACAAAAATCTATTTACAAACTAGCTGTGTGAAGCATAAGAAAATGTTCTAAATCCCATCTGTTATGGCAATGCATAGTCCACAAAATTTTCGGAACAAAAGTAGGACTACTATATTTCTGCTCAGAATTCTTTGAATCTGTGGTATGTTGGCTTCATGTCAATCATTTAAGAAATGCCAGTTAACATCCAGAATGCATAGAGCCTCTTCTTTAAGAATCAGAATTTCAAGACGTTAGTCTTAACTTTCCAATACCCTGCAGAGCTATTTTTTTCATTACCAGGAACCATAGCTCACCGTTGATAAAAGGTCCAAAGGCTTCTTGAGTGGTTCTTTTTCCTACATTGACTTATCAGAGGCATCTATGAAGCTGTAAGAACCCAACCTAAGCAAGAGCTTAATTGGAATGAAGCAGGCTGCCTGATTCTAAAGCTAGTGCTATCTTTATATGTTATTGAGGCAATGCGGAGAAATGGAAGCTTAACGTTAAAAAATGTGTCTTTGTACTTTATGTTTTTGAAGGCTGAAAGCCACAGTATGAAAAACCAGCAGATGGATCCTTTTACTAGACGGCAATGTAAACCTACAATAGTCTCAAATGTAAGTAAAATGCAAAGTTGAGTGCAGTGAAGACTATAATTAGCTATTTATATCTGAGATGCTGGATATCAGTCGCCATTCAAACATCCCACACATAACAGTAAGCATAAGCTAATATGAATTAAAACTAATATAATGCTTTGGTCTATAATCAGATGCAAAATGTGTAATTTTTTAGCAGAATTAATTTAATTCCATGTAATAGCAATAGCACTTAGATTTATATTCCGCATCATAGTGCTTTACTGCTCTCTCCAAATTGTTTACAGAGTCAATATATTGCCCCTAACAATCTGGGTCCTCATTTTACCAACTTCAGAAGGATAGAAGGCTGAGTCAACGTGAGCCGGTCAGGATTGAACTCTTGGAAGTGGGAATTCAGATTTAGCTTGCCTTTCTGGATTCTAAAACTGTGCCACTACGGCACAGTGTGTATAATTGTATTGCTTACCTGTCAGATTCTAAGTGGCTTATATTATAAAAGCAGAAAAAAACAATATCAAAATCAATGACCCTCAGTCCTATTCACTATTGTCACTGTGTGAGGAGAAACACTGTTTTTACCATCTTTCTAAGTGACAATAAAGTGGTAGAGATTATATTAATATGCAAATTCCTGTTTTTAGATTAGGGCAGCCTTTTGCAAATTACTGCAAATTCTGTTTTAATTACATATAGTTACTGAATACACCAAATGAGGATAACATTTTAAAGGGAAATAAATAGTAGTCCAACCAATAATAAATCTTCTTTTCCACAGTCTAGGGATCCTGCCGTACAGGCTGCTATCATTGCTCAACTAAATGCAAAATATGGATCTGGTGTGTTACCTGATGCTCCAAAAGACATGACCAAGGCAAGTCCTCCAAGTGTTCATTATGTCCTGTCCTGTAGTTTTAAACAAATAGTCTTAATTCTGTAGAATTCTAATCATATAAGGCAGAAGTGGGAAACTATGGCCCTTTTATGACTCGTGAACTTCAACTCCCAGAATTCCTGAGCCATGCTGGCTCAGGAATTCTGGGAGTTGAAGTCCATGAGTCATAAAGGGGCCATAGTTCCCCATTCCTGATATAAAGTAGCAGCAGTTTTGATCTTAGTTCACAAGTCTTTTAATATTATTTTAACAATATTAAAAACTTATTTCTCTTTCAGAACCAGGGTAAAGACAAAGATATGAATTCGAAATCAGCCAGTGATCTCTCAGAGGATCTTTTCAAAGTGCACGATTTTGATGTGAAAATTGACCTTCAGGTTCCTAGTTCAGGTAGGTGCTGCTGTTTTGAAGGGTTGAAAAGCAAACTCGGAGAAAAGGGGGAATTTTTGCTGACTGCTCTCACAAAATTGTAGTAGTTGAGCAAAAACCTAATGTGCGTAAGCATCCACCATCTGCTAATCTGATTAGGAGTTTTATGTATTTTATTTATTTACGAAACTTACATGCTACCTATTTCACACTAAGTTAATAATTATAGAGAAGGACTGAAGGATGGGAAGTCTGGGAATTATAATCCAACATACCTAGGGGTATTACGATAGGAAAGCTGCTCTCTAAAGCAGCAATCCCCAAGCTTACTTTTGGGTACCAGGGATCAGTTCCGTGGAGAGAGATTTTTCCGTGGACCAGTGGGAGTGTGATTTAGTGTACTGCCTGCATCCTATAGATGGAGCTTTGCTTGTTTGTGCGGACTGGTTTCTGGCATGCTATGGACTGGTGCCGGTCCATGGACTGGGGGTTGGGGAGAATTATTTTGGTTTGGCTGCCTGTTACTCAGCAGCTTTCTGCTTTCTTCGATCAGCTGGGTTATTTGTGTGTACTTTATCTTCCCACAGAGTCCAAAACACTGGCCATCACTTCCAAGGCTCCCCCTGCAAAAGATGGTGCCCCTCGGCGATCACTGAACCTAGAGGACTACAAGAAAAGGCGGGGGCTGATCTGAGCATTCCTACTCTCTGCTGCTTCTGATCCTGCATGCTACATGATCTCCTCTACACCCCTTTATTTTCTTCCCTTCTACTTCAGTTGACCCTTTTGGGTTGGAGCAGCAGCTACAGAGCTAGGAAGAGACTCTTTAAAATTGCCAGCCATCTGTAATATAAATCACTGACTTTTTGCTGTATAGACTTCCCTTATTGTTCTTCCCTCCTGCGACACACAAATATGGATCCATGCTATTTTTAGGGAGGGGAAGGATTTTTTTTTTCCTTTTGGAAGTACAGCTGTTTGGAATTGGCTGTCTGTATTCAGTGTTAACTTGGAATCTGGATTTCTGCAGGAATCTGTCGGTGGCCGAGCAGTGTTAGCACTTTGCTTTTCCACCATACCAGGCAAGGAGAATTTACCTGCATGTGGCACAAGACCTCTTGTGAAGGTCACCTGCACTTTTCCCTCTTCTTCTTTCCCTTTGCTCCCAGCTTTGAAGAGGGACATATTTACAAACAGGTTTCGGGTGAAAGTGTACATTTTTGTGGGGGTGGGCTGGGCTGTGTGAACTTTTTTCCAGATGTTTTTTTATCATTTTTAACCTGCAGTAAATTTGTATTTGTCACAGTTCTTTAAAGATGTCTGGAATTTCTACCAGCTACATTTGAGCATCTGACACAGCAGGGGCAATTTAGTAAATGTGATTTTTTTAAAAACAGACAAACAAAAATGGCCTGGCTAACAATAGCTGTGCAAGTTCACACTTCTCTGTTTTCTTTTTATAAAAATGCCTCCCGTCTCTCCCTCCCATATCTGGCTTTATAATACAGTAATATATATATACTGTTGAGTGACCTGTTATAGGAAGGTAGGACACTATGTCTTCTCTGGCTGCTACTTGGATCTTCTCTTCATTTCCCCTGCCCCTCCCCAAAACAGAAATATGTGTGGTCATCCCCTTTGCTGCTCAGCCTCATCTTTTCTAGGCTAGACTAGATATCTTTTTGTTTGCATACTTTTTGGGGGAAATGCTGACTGGGAAGGATATGGTAGAATTGGGAGATTATTTTAAACTGCAGTTATTTCACCTATATAACATTGGTAGGTACAACGCGTGTGGTTGTGAACCTTAAGAAAGGATTGTACATGTGGGGTGCTCAAATAGGAAACATGAACTGCTTGATAATCACTCAGGGGTAAAGATCAACGTGTAAATAAATGACATTTTATCAAGAACTACCATGGGTTATATTGAATTTAGTACATGAATAATGAGGGGTTTCACTAGTGCCAGTTTGGGAAACCTAAACAAAGGATATTTTCCTGACTCAAGAATCAGAAGGAGACCGTACATGAAGCATTTTTAAGCCCAGAATATTTATGGTTACATCTAAACAGACATTTGAATCTCGTGGCTGTAATCTGTGAGTATCCTCCTTGATGCTTTAATCTGTTTTTTTCTTCCTTTAATTGCTTATTTAATGCAAGGGGAACACGTATCTGTGTAAAACCTATGAAATGAAAGGGGAGGGGAAACTCCTCCGTAGATTGTTCTTTTCACATTGTGTGAAGTGTGTGGCTTTATTTACTAGATAGTCCACAGCTTTATGGACTGTTGTGTAAATATGTAATCATTCTAGTTTGCTTTGTTTTTCTCTTTTTTTTTTCAAGCTACATTTCTCAAGCTCTTGTGGACTGTTATTTTTTTAAATGAATTTCTGGAATATGCCGGTGTATAACTGGGAGTCATCATGATATACTGTGTAAATAAGCAATATTATCACTTGATTTTTCCCCCCTGCCAGTATAATTTGTAGTAGCCAGTCCCCCAATACTGATATTTCTGATGTAGAAAATAGATTTACAATACTTTTACAGGTTTTTGATTGCCCACCGATTTCTATAAAGCTGTGACATGAGAGAAAGAAAAGAGCAAGCAAAGATTTAGCGTCTTATGTTTCTACCTAATTCTATCATGGCAGTCCGTGACAGACTTTTGTAGCCAGAGGTAGACTTTATGACATTGGCCTTATAATCAAAGTGCAGAAGATTTTTTTTTCTCTTAAGTTGTAAACAAAGCATTGGTTTCCTCTCCTCCAATTGGGTAAGAGCAATGTTTCTCAACCTCAGCAACGTTAAGATGTGTGGACCTAATTCCAGAATTAAATGCTGGCTGAGGAATTCTAGGAATTGAAGTCCTCACATCCTAATGTTCCTTAGGTTGTGAAATACCGAGTTAAATGAACTACTCAAAGAAGTGGGGAATTTAAAGACACGAATGAGGTAGCTGTCCCAGTGTGTCCCCTATGTACTAAACTCAGAAATGAGGTTCTGTTTTTCACAGAGGTAATAGTTGAGTCCTGTACACCATCTTTTTCAATGAGAATAATACATCAAAGGAGTATTTTTTCTCAGATAGCTATGGAACTAATTGTGTATGAAGGTGTAATGTTTTCTCCTCTTAAGTGCATGTGACAGTGAGTGATGACACCACAGTCTCATTTGGAGGGATGGGTTTATTTGCTTTAATTCATTGATGTCTCGGCAGCATTCGTTACAATGTATAGACTTCTATAAATAAACTCTGGTTGGTTTTAATAAAGATGCTCATGTTCAATCCTTTAGATATTGGTCACCAAAAATACACAATTCATATTTTTGAGCAACAACAGCCAAAAGTTCAAATCTACTTGTCCTCAGTCTTTGAAAGTTACTCTTCAGTTAAATTATCAGGCAATATTGTTTCTAATGCTTTATGACTGTGGCAATTCTGGGTAGATCAAAATTAGCTGAAAGATACATTAGGAATTCCTTTGCATTTTGAAATATAGCAATCACATAAAAGCAGGAGAACGAACATACTTTTTCTGAGTTTGAATTTGAAAGATGTTCTTAAGCTTTGAGCACATGCTAAGTAGTAGTCCTCTAAAAAATAGGCAGAAGTGAGTAGTTCAAATAAAGTTATCTTAATTGAATTATATATGTATAATATGATTACCCTCCATGTAATTAACAATGTTTTGCTTCTATCATATTTTAAAAAACCTTTCATTCCATTTTAGATATTCTTCAAGTCATATATATATATATATATATATATATATATATATATATATATATATATATATATATATATATATATATTACACACCTGCAGCAGAATATAAAATCAGGTGCACACAAAAATGTTTAGCAGTTTCAGCAAAAAAGTATAATTATTTTTGAAGTGGGAAATAGCATCCATAAAACAGAAAAGCTACCTTGTTAAAACAACATGTTTAGCCATGAACTGCTACTATTTTTAAATGTCCAAAATAAAGATAGAAATATATAATTAAAGAATAACAGGGAACATCGGCTCTTATATTCCATGAGAATTATAATACTGGTGAAAATAGCGTGTTGTTACACAGAATAAATTTCAAGAGAGGAGGAAAAAGTAGTGTCTATAATTACCTTGTTCTAGAATAAGTACCACAAAAATAATTCTTTAAACGTTATATCATAATAGGTTTGGATATCATAAATACACATAATAATCGCCAACTCTGATGGGCCTAAACTACAACAATTTATTATAAAAAAAATCAGGATAAGGAGCTTAACTACAACATATAACAGCTTCCCCAAAATAATTCCAATTCTTGGTTTGATTGCAATAATCATGGTCCCCAAAACTAATAGCTAATATTTAGGCTATGGTACTGAAAATAATTAGGTATCTGATTATGCCACGCTACATTGAAATTATGTTCCTAAGTTTATTCTCAAAGTGGTAGCAAACCAAATGAAACAATTCAGTAAATCTGATTGGGACATCAGAATGGAACAGATAGTGGTGAGAATGAGTCTTGAAAACATGTCATAAAAATTAAGCAAATAGCAGATCAGATTTTGATGTAAAAAACCATAAGTATATACAATAAAAGGAAGCAAATCAAGGAATGTTTGGATTCAAGGATAATTGTGTGATTAAAGTTGGGGAATTTGGCAAAAACTGACATTTTTGTCAAAGAAGAAAATAATTTTCTTACCCACTTCTTAAAATTTTGCTCAACTCTTCTACACTGCTGTAAGTTGCAATGCTAAAACTTTTTAAGGTCATTGGAATTCATTGTAAAAAATAAGTCTTTTTATTCATTTTCCAAGTATTTCTTGGAATGCCAGCTTCCATGAAATAATATTTTGACATAAAAAACAAAAAGGAATGGATGGATGGATGGATATCAGTCAAAAACCATTTGATATCAGTTGGCTGTTTTACCCAATACCTCATAATACAAAAGTGTGTTCTTTGTTAAAAGAAGCCTCCTTCATTCAAAACAAGCCGTAAGGAACGGGGACAGAGAAACTCTATGGAAAAATCTACACAATCAAGGCACTTCCTTATGAATTCTCATATGTCTTAAAGAGAATTTTGTAAAGGCTTCTGAACTGGGAATAGCAAAAACCAAATCACTTTAAATTGGCTCTATGGAATTAAAAACTCTCTCTTAAAACCTAGATTGCAGCATTTTAAATCAAACCTCTTCCTCTTTTTAGTCCAAGCTGTCCATTTTCAAAACGCTGTATGTTAAGTCTTCTGCAAATCTGGGGAGAAAGGGCCAGGAGTGGAAGGCCCATCCATTCCCAGCAGAATGGATTTGTGGGCATTTGCACAGCTCTCTTGAAATCCTGCCACAGCATTTCAGTCGAGTTGAGGTCTGGACTTTTACTGGGTCATTGCAACACCTTAATTATTTTCTTTTTCAGCCATTCTGTTGTAGATTTGCCATTGTGCTTGGGATCACTGTCCTATTGCATGACCTAATGTCGGTCAAGCTTTAACTGTCGGACAATTGGCCTCACATTTCACTTTAGAATACTTTGGTATACAGTGGAGTTCTTGGTTGACTCAATGCCTGCAAAACAAGCCCAAATCAGTCCTCCACCGCCATGCTTGACATTTGGTATGAGATGTTTGGCCTAATGCAGGGGTGAAATCCAGCAGGTTCTGACAGGTTCTGGAGAACCGGTAGCGGAGTAGTTCGGAGAACCGGTAGCGGAAATTTTGAATAGTTTGGAGAACCGGCAAGTGCCACCTCTGGCTGGCCCCAGAGTGGGGTGGGAATGGAGATTTTGCAATATCCGTCCCCTGCCACACCCACCAAGCCACACCATGCCCACCAAGCCATGCCCACAGAACCGGTAGTAAAAAAAAAATGAATTTCACCACTGGGCTAATGTGCTGTGTTTGATTTTCATTGAAAGTGGCACTGTGTATTATGGCCAAACATCGCCACTATGGTCTCAATTTGTCCAAAGGACAGTGTTCCAGAAGTCTTGTGATTTGTTCAGATGCAATTTTGCAAACCTAAACTCTGCTGCCATGTTCTTTATAGAGAAAAGAGGCTTTTTCCTGGCCACCCTTCCAAACAAACCCACACCTGCTCAGTCTTTTGTACGGTTGTGAATGTCAACATTTAACGTGGTAACTGAGGCCTGTAGAGTCCGAGATGTAACTCTTGGATTTTTGCAACTACTTTTTTTTGTACTAATATTTAGGAAAGTTAAAATACAAATACCAAAATATTAAAAAAGAGAGAAAAAAATAACAAACAAGACGTTAAAAGGGAAAAAATGTCTTAAAATAGATTAACATATACATACATAACATCCTCCCTAACTGAATGCTGGTTAATACAACAATATTAACTTCCTACCCCTTACAACACAGATCCAAATAATTTATATTATTCAGCTACTGAATCTGTTTACAAATTGTTAGCCTGTCATCTACATACTATATTAGCAACAAAATAATTGACAGGAAAAACAAAAATATGTAACAGTATAAGAATAAAAGTTATTAATAATATGGAAAAAAAGAAAATTGAAATTCCAAAATCCTTTGTTAACAAACTATTATAATTAACTAGTAGAAAGTTTACTAAATTTCAATCTGAGATCATCCCAAAAAATTAACCCTAATTGGTCGTAGATCAAGTATCCACATTTGTTTCTTAATGCCATCTCTTATCAATTGCCGATTGATTAAATACAATAAGTCTAATCTCCAAAGCCAATCTATTTCCCCACAAAAAGTCAGATGGAATTGTTCCCCAATCAAATGAAACCAATTGTTCCCCAATCCCCCACTTTCCTGACTTTTTTTGCAATTTCTCAGCATTGCAGTCTGATCTTAGGGTAAATTTGCTGGGACATCCACTTCTGGGAAGATAGCCAATTGTCCTGAATGGTTTCCACGTGAAGAATCTTCCTCACTGCAGAATGATGGACTTTAAATTGTTTGGAAATGGCCTTATAACCCATCCTAGATTGATGGACAGCAAAAATTGCTTCACTAAAATCATTGTGTTGACACACACCTCAATGCTGGAGATGAGCAAATTCTTCAACCTTTGACTTTTACTGATGATGAAGAGCACTTGATTAGCTGCGCCTGGCTGCTACTTAGCCTCTTCAAATCTTTGGAAGCAGTGGTAAGGGTGTACTTAGGTGTACACAAAGGTATCTATGTCACTACTTCTGGATGCTTTTCGAGGGTAAAAACCACCCACCACCCCATGTAGAGGGCATTATCATAATCCATAAGGGAATTAACCAGGGCATGAGTGACCAAATGAAAAGCCTTGAAATCCAGAAACGGGCATGGCTGATACACAATCCAAAGTTGTGCAAAGACCTTTGTAATTGTAACTGCCACCCGCTGTAGGCGAATCCCCAGATTGTTCATCAGTTCTGCTTGAGGCAATGCAACCCCCATCCAGAACTAAAGATGGTAAATTTACACAACCTGGTTGTCCAAATTCCAAAGGCACTCAGTCTTTATCAAGGTTGATCCAAAGTCTATAGGTTCCCTTCCCTAGAAAAACCCCTAGAGCTTCCAGGACATCAGCTGCATCACTTCCCCAGGGATAGAGATATACAGCTGGGAATCTGATCATACCTCATCACGTAGCTACAGATGACATAGCTATGTAGATATAAAACAGAAGCAGAGAGAATTCTGAAGCCTAGGGGCCGAGGGCAAGAGCTCTTGTTCCCAGGCTATACTAACTGGAACCAGCCACAGAGGAAGGAAGAGAGCGAGCACAATACAAAGCCACCCACTTACAACCCAGCAACCAGTACAGAAAGATACAGTGGTGGGTTCCTGCCGGATCGCACCGGATCGCACGCTCCCTTTCGGTGCTAAACCCGGAAGTACGGTGTTGCCCCGCCCCTGGCGACGGGACGACGCCTGCCTGTGCTCCACCAGCTCGGCTGGGAACGGAGACGTTTCCTCAGCGGAGCGGAGCGCCTGAAAAGGACGCAGGCTCAGCCTGCCAGGCTGCCACCACTCCACTGAAGACATTGCTGAGCAGAGAAACGTCTCCGTTCCCAGCCGAGCTGGTGGAGCGCAGGCAAGCGTCGTCGCGTCGCCAGGGGCGGGGCAACACCGTACTTCCGGGTTTAGCGCCAAAAGGGAGCGTGCGATCCGGTGCGATCCGGCAGGAACCCACCACTGGATAGATACTATGGTCAGTGGCATTGAAAGCATCTGAGAGACTAAGTAGAGCAAGGATGGATGCATTATCTCAATTCTGCTACCACCAGAGGTTATCCAAAAGTCTGATCAATCCTGCTTTCCAAGCCTGAAACCAAACTGAAAGGGAGCCACATATCCCCCTTCATCCAGGATCTTCGGAAGCTGTTTTAAAATAAATAACCATCAGTTTGAATTGTACCAGGAAACAATGTTTGCATTGGCAAACATTAAGAATTGGTGGCATAGTGTATTATGGAAAGATCTTTATTGCTACCATACAGGTAAACATTAAGAACCACTATTATAATGTACTGTGATTCCTGGAAAAGATTTTTCAATCAGAGTAGAACTGAAAGGGCCCTTGGAGGTCTTCTAGTCCAACCCCCTGCTCAAGCAGGAGACCCTATACCATTTCAGATAAATGGCTGTCCAGTCTCTTCTTAAAAACCTCCAGTGTTGAAGCACCCACAACATCTGAAGGCAAGTTGTTAATTGTTCTCACTTAGAAAATTTATCGTTAGAAAATTTCTCCTTAATTCCAGGCGGCTTCTCTCCTTGATTAGTTTCCATTGTTTCTGGTTTTGCCTTCTGGTGCTTTGAAGAATACTTTGACCCACTCTTCTTTGTGGCAGTCCCTCAAATACTGGAATACAGCTATCATGTCACCCGAAGTCCTTCTTTTCTCTAGACTAGTCAAACCCAATTCCTGCAACTGTTCTTCGTATGTTTTATTTTAGATCCTAATTTTTATAGTTTTAGTTTTATAGTTTTAGTTCTTTATTGCCAGTAGGGTAACAGTATGTTGAAAGTTTGCCAAAGCAGTTGTTCAGATCAAGTTATCATCACTAGTGTATTCTAATTCAAATATAGTTGTAATTAATGCACTACTTAAAGCTGAAGGAAACTCCCACGGCTTTGATTTTCCCCTTGTACTTTAATGACAATCCAGGAAAATCCTCAAATCACAATCACCTTTTCCAGGAAGAGCATGATCTGATCAAGAATAACTTACGGGTGTATCCAGCTGTTCGTTGATGTAGAGCAGCGGATTTGCCTTTGCGGGTTTTAACCTGAGCTTATTACACCTCATACTGACCCTCATAATCTCTAAAAAACCACAGAACCTATGTGGTTTCCTAGGTGATTTCTAATGATTTCAGTTAGATATTAAAGAACATAGAAGTCTTATGCGAATCAGGCAAAACAGTAGAATCCAAAGGGTGTAATTGCATAAGTGAAGTTGTTGCAGGGGGTGACATTTCAGGAAATATTTCAGCTTCAAATGATATTAAATCACCCACCTTTATAAAGGTTCTTCTTCAGTATACAGTTCTTCTTTTAAAATGTCGATCGCCATATTTCCTTCATTTTTTGGAGCTGTGTAGTCAATATCGGGAACGGTTTCGTACCTCTCTGTTTAGATGAAAGCGATAATGTCATTGGCCGTTTCACAGTAGTCACAAACATAAGCCTGTTTTGACCGAGTCTTCCCGAGAGTATGAAGCAAACTCCTTGTCCCAACAAAAACCCCTTTTATTAATTTACTGTGAAGTCTGCTCATTCACACCCAGCAAAGTCTTTCAAGGGAGGATTTAGAGTCACAGACCTTATTTGGAGAGCTGCCAGGCCGATATCTGCAAAACTTGCCAAGGAGTCTCAGAGAGTCACAAGCCAATTAAGCGAACTAATTGTCTCCTGCAAACCCCACTCCTTCCTCTTTTATTTCTTCTGAATGGCAATTCATCATCCACCTGTGGCCTTACTCCCAAGTCGATGCCTGTTCTTTAGCTGTTCCCTTTGTCTGGCAATTCTATGCATGTGCACACTGGTAACAGGCTCCAGCTGTTCATCTGCCTCACTGATGTCTGACTCCGAAAGCAGCTGAGAACTGCCAGTTGGCCTTGGCCCTGTCTCTGCCTCTGATGCAGAGTACTCATCAGAGCCTTCCTCAGACTCCAGGATTGGCCCATGTTCCTCCCTAATCTGCTCACTATCCGAATCTGCTGCCAGCTCTGCTGGCTGTTGGCAGGCCACAACGAATCCTCAGTCACATACCTCCAGCTGAATTCCTTAATGGTGAGCTTCAAATCTCCCCCAAAATGATTGCAGTGCCAAATCATTATTTCTCAGACTTGCTTTCCCCCTCTTTTAAGTAATTTTAAGTCATGGTTTTTGTCCGTCCCCCCATGTTTCATTGGATATGAAGACTTGAATAGTGTAATTTGCCTGAATAAAACTTTCTGTATCTTTAAAAAAAAAACATATTAAATTAATAAAGTAATACTTCCAATGGTAATAGCAATATAATGTAACTTCTAAAAAAGTGCAAGAAAGCCAGGTCTGAGAAATTAAATAATAACCAGAACAACTCTTAGTTTTTACAAATATTTTGGGGAAAAGGGTACATAAGTATGGAGAAAATTTTTGACAGCTACATCATACAGAAGGTGGTGCTCCCCTCTGATCTCATATATCTCTCTTACTTTTATATATATCAAAATATCATTATTACATACATATTAGCAGTAAAAATGTACCTCAAATTCTTTAACATCTTCAATCATTTACTTTGTATCACTTCTAACCATTTCATTGTATCAACAATTGCAATGTAGTTTCAGTTCATTTCTGTGACCTAAGTTTCATTGCTGCCTCGTCCCCCTTGTCTGCTGGCAGAGCCACGGCCCCTCCCCCTTTCATATCTTGTGTACTGTCTCTTGTTTCGTTTAGGAGAGTCTTGTATTTTTCCATGAAGGCTTCCGCCTCTGTCACTGTATTAATTCTCACTCTACCACCCTCCCAGAAAATCAACAGCCCTTCTGGTATTAGCCATCTGAACCAGATATTTTTTTCATACAATTTTTTAGCTAAAGAGGAAAAACATTTCCTCTTATCTCTTACTTTCTTTGGTATCTGTTTCAAGATGGTTATTTCTTTATCCTTATATCTTAAAGATTCCCCCCTTTGAACCCTGAGAATCTCATCTCTTGTAGTCTTTCTAAAGAATTTGACATGGACTTCCCTTGGAACATTGTGTGTTCTAGCATATGCTGAGTTAATTCTATATGTCAAGTCAATATCCCACCCTAACTGTTGTTTATCTCTTTTAATATAGTCTGCTAACATTGTTACCATAGTCTCCCTCAAATCTTCACCATCTGTTTCAGGTACATTTTGAAATCTAAGAAAGAAAGACATCCTTTCAAATTCCATTTTTTCGATATAATTTTCAATTCCAATATTTTCTTTTTGTAATGCCTTCACCTCCTCTCTCATCCTCACAGCATTCTCCTCCAGAATGTCTATCTTCTGTCTATTTTGTGACGTTTGTTGTTGATTTTCTCTGAGTTGTTCATTTAAGTCCACCAACTGCTTTTTAATTTCATCCTGTCCCTTTATGATCGTCTGGAACATTTGTTGAAACATTTCTTGTGACAGCTGTCCCTCCTCAGAAGCTTTAGGTTGTAAGAAAGAAGATAGTTGTGTTTGTTCGGGAACAGGACTTGAGACAGAAGATGTTGGGGCCAAAGCCGGTTTGGGGGGGGGGCTTCTTAGCAGGCATCACGAAGTTCAGAGAAAGTTAGACAAAGTCTAGACAAAAAAATGGCGTCTGTAGGAATGCACCGTCAGGCGAGATCAGCAGGCAGGCAAAATCCAATGTGGGATATTAATCTTTCAATACAGCTCCACACCAGCTGAGATCAATTTTTTCAATCCAAGGAAAAGTATAAGAAGAGATGCCTCTAGGATTCACTGGGGTATAATAATTCCAACCCAGAAAAATTTTCAAAAGAGACAGTTCATTTATAAAGGCAATAGAAACGGGGGAAGAAAAGCCATTTTGGCTCAGCCATCCCAGAGGATCAGAGAACAACAGTTCAAAGAGTTTCCATGCATAGTTTATAAAGTCAACTCACATTCTTTCTTTTGCAATTGTTCTAGAAAGTCATTGTCCCATTGCTTGAAAGAAGTGAATATCAAAAGGTTTTTTCCCCCCCAATTCTCTCTCTCTCCTCCGAGAGTGAGATCGTGTAAAGCCGCTTTTCCGAGAGGGGGGGGAAGGAAACCCTATCCAATCTTAACACTTTTCCAAGATCGAAGAATCTTAAGAAAGCTGCTAATCCTTATCTGCTTATTTAATCAGAAAAAAAGAGACCCCGGGGGAACTCCCCCCTCACCACATTTCAGCTGTAGCCTTCCCATGTAGCATTTCTTCCGATCTCCTCAGGACGAAGGCGCGCGTGGGCATGTTGGCTCCACTGTGCACCCCGTACGCCTCCCGGCTCCTAGGGCAAAGCTGGAAGCCCCCCTGTGGCCACCGCCGTTCCAGGGGGCTCCAGCAAGCCGCCCCCTCGGCAGGATGCCCCTACGAGGCACCCTGTGCTCTCCCCTAGATCAAGGGGAGCCCACCAGGATGGTGAACGGCGGACAACATGTCCGTCATCCTCAGAAACCGGAAAAAAGCCACCAGAACAACTCTTGTTTAAATAACAAATAGAGCCGTCCTTCTCTTATTGTTTGATTTCCTTTAGTCAATCTTTAGTTTCCCATGACATCAAATGCTTAGTGCTTAATATATTGATAGATTCTGAATATTAGGATTATAACCAAGAAGAGCATACATCTCTTTAACGTTCAGTTCAAGGTTACATGAACAGTCCTATTGATTGCATTCCAAACTATGAGAATATTGCAATAGTCAATTCTGATTTATTCATAATCAGAGTAAATACATTTTGTATGCAAAATGTATTTATTAATGAGGTTAAATTTAGCATAACCATTTCTGATTTATTAACAAAACTAGAATTGTAAGCTGCCAAGAATCACTGTAGAAATTGAATAAATAAATAAAATGAAAAACACATCTTTATTAATAGTTTTTAATGTTCTCTCCCCTTACTTCATTTCCACTGTTGTCAACATTTCTAATTTTAGAAGCAGGAGGCTCTAAAGTCAAATTAGAAAAGAAAATTAAAAAGGGAAAGAAAACAAGGGCTTCTTCAAAGTTGGTGGAGACAGTGGTCATGCATGGTCATGCATGGGTTAACTCAGCCAGTAACCAATAGAACTGAGTCTACCAAAGTAATGTCATCGCCTCTGAGGAGTGTCCTCCCGCTTTTTTAGACTCAGTTCGATTGGAATTGGCTGTGCTAATTGCTCTCTCCTCAACTTATTTACTTAAAAATACTAATTGGCTACTCTAATTGGATTTCATTGGACTTTTCTCTAAAATTTGAACTTCTAAATTACTGGAGGAAGACAGATCATCACTGATAGCTCCCTTCGGAGCCAGGGCTGTCTCCTAGCCCCAAGGTTTCTTGAGAGGGACTGCCAAAGTTTCTTTGAGGCTTCTGCCTCCTGACCATGCCGGCGGCTTATAATGCCTTCCCGAACGCAGCGCTGCCTAGCACTAGCCGTTGGAGGCTCCGCTTAGCGCTGTCAACTCTGCTGGCTTTCCCTTGCTGCCAAGTGCTGCCTAATGCCGCCAAACGCCACTGCCGCTGCCAAAGCACCACCACCCCTGCTGCATACCGCCGCCATTATTTAGCACTCCTGCCATCGTTTGACTGCCGCAGCTGCCCTTCACCTCTGCAGTCTCTCCTCAGGACCACCAACTTTCCACGGCCTCGGCTACCTTGTGGCACCCAGCCCATAGGCTCTGTAGCCTCAGTGGCCATTTTGTTTTGGCACGAAGAAGCTCCGGCAGCCTTTTTTTTTTTTTTGTAAAAAGTTTTATTGGTTTTAAAAACATTTATGGGAAAAAGGTAATAGGGTACATAGAAAATTTTAGTAGCTTCCATGTTGGCAGTAGAAATCCCCCCCAATCTCACACTTTTACAATTTTAAAAATAACATGTAAAGGATAGCATAAACAGAGTTCTTACTTTGTGTCAACAACATGTTCAATCAACTCTTTCTTTGTCTCTTTCTAGTATATCA
This sequence comes from Natrix helvetica, assembly GCF_964273705.1. Lineage (NCBI taxonomy): Eukaryota > Metazoa > Chordata > Lepidosauria > Squamata > Natricidae > Natrix > Natrix helvetica. The sequence goes on from NC_138548.1 coordinate 71,171,469, forward strand.
ACAATTACAGTAATATTTCAGATGTTTTGTGACCTGAGCCTTTTCGATATTGCCTCCTCCTCTCTGCTCCTGGGTGGGGCCATGCCCCCCCTCCATATCTTGTACTTTGCTGCTTTTCCCCCCACCTCTGCTATCTTCGTCTTCTGGGAGGGAGAAATGTTTTTTAATAAAGGCCTCTGCCTCGTCCACTGTCTTAATTCTAATTTGACTTCTCTCCCAGAAAATCAATATTCCTTCTGGCATTAACCATCTGAACCAATTTCCTCTATTATATAATTTCTTTGATAAGGAAGCGTACTTCCTCCTTTCTTCTCTGATCTTTTTTGGAATTTGCTTTAGAATGGTAATCTCTTTGTCTTGGTATTTTAATGGTCCTTCCCTTTGGCCCCTAGTACCTCCTCTCTTGTGGCCTTCCTGAGAAATTTAACGTGTACCTGTCTTGGAACATTATGAATTCTGGCATATGCTGAATTGATTCTATAGACCAGGTCCATATCCCCCCCAGATCTGCTCTTTGTTTCTCTTAAGGTATTCTGCTAAAATTGTGCTCATAATATCTTTAAGATCTTCATTTTCTGTCTCTGGTAGATTCTGGAACCTGAGAAAAAAAGACATTCTTTCCAATTCTATTTTGGCCATAAAATTTTCCAGTTCTAAATTTCCCTTTCGGACCTCCTTAACCCTTTCTTCCATCCCAGCTGTGCTCTCCTCAAGTACTACAATTCTCTGTTTATTCTCTGCTGTATTATGTTGTACCCCTCTGAGTTTGTTTTTGAGGTCTGCCACTTCCTTCCTCAGTTCGTTTTGACCTCTCATAATTTCCTGGAACATTTGGTTGACAGATAGTTCTTTTGAACTCTCTTCAGCAGCTTCTGTTTGGAGCAATGAAGTAATCTTCGGCTGCTGAGTACTTGGACTAGAAGCCCCTGAAACCAGGGCGGAAAGTGACTTGCCCATTGGGGGTTTCTTAGGTCCCATTGTCTAAATTCAGAGATTGTAAATCTTACGCAAAGAAAATGACGTCTCCAGGCACACAGCCGGGCAGGTCCAGGGCAGCAGGGAAATCCGAAAGTAAAGAGTCAGTTCTCCTTCACTGTTCCAAGAAACAGAGGTACAGCAAGAAGGTAAAAACCAAATAAATCCAGTCCGGAAGGTCCACGAGGCAGAAGAGGTCCGGAGCACCCTCGGGAGAGGTATTAAAAAATGCCAGAAATAATTTCTTTTTCCCCCAGGGTGGTTTCAAAAAGCAAACTTCATTTGTAAGTACAATAATGAGAGCGGAGGGGAGCCATTTTGATTCCTCCTTTCCGCAGGGAGAAGAGCAAAGGTTTTTGTTTTTTTAAAAGCAGCTCAGCAAACACTCTTGCAATTGTGGCTTTAGTCTTTCTCATATAGTTAATTCAGGTGACAAGTCAGCCTTTGTTCTCTCTCCATTCCAGAGTGGAGAGAGGAAGTTTGAATGCCGCTTTGTCCAAGGGGGGGTTAGAAGAGAAAATACTCCCCCCTCCAATCTTCAGCTTAAAATAGATTGAACAAAAACTTACGATAGCCTGCTGCTTATCCGTTACCAATAATTGAAGAGATTAGGAAGGATCCTCCACAGCCAACAGTTCAGCCACGTTTCCTTTGATGTAGCTTGTTTCCTCCAGAATCCATTAGGCGAAGAGGCAAGCATGCCCCCCATTCTGCTCCCCAGCTCCTGGGGCAAAGCTGGAAAAACCCCTGCCGGCTGCCGGCGAGTCTGGGGGGCTCCAGCAAGCCGGCTCCGGCAGCCATTTTGAATACCTTCTTCACCAAGTTGTGAGTACAGGGCCATGGCTTCCTCTCCTGACCATCAGCCACAAGTGCCTCCAACTGCCAGGACTCTGGTCAAGGGGCACTAGGCCTCGGCCTGGGCCGTCAGGGCAGCTACCTCTGCTTTCTTCTTTAGTCGCTCAGCTCTCCTATGGTTAAGGCAAATCCAGGCAAGGCTTCTGGCCTGGAATTCTAGGGCTTGCAGGGATATTAACAAATTGAAGGAAGCCCTGGAATACACCGCAGATGTGTCCATGGACGCATCCTGTTTCGCATTCAAGGCCATAGCATCCTCTATCACCACCCGCCGGCTCCTTTGGTTAAAGCAGTGGCAGGCAGAGGCCCGAGCCGAGTGGAGACTTGCCTCCTCTCCCTATTCTTCCTCCCTTCTCTTTGGTCTTCCCTTGGAGCCTCTAATAGTAGAGTCCAAGGATAATCAGAAGGTCCTGCAACCAGCCACAAAAAAACAGGATGATCTGAGTCAGCCTTTTTACTGTAGGCAGCCCTTTCGAGGTCAAGACGGGGGCCCCTCCTTCTCCAACAGATCAAGCAGGAACATTCAGAGATTCCAGCCCAGAAAGTCATTCAGGGACAACAACAACCACTCCTATAAGAGGCAGAAGTGACTGCTTGGAGGATCTCCCAATTGGGGGACGTCTGGTGTCCTTCGTGGATCGTTGGGACGACATCACCAATGACGCATGGGTCAGGGCCACCATCAGATTCGGCCTTCTCTTGAACTTGCGCTCCAGCCCTCCAAACCACTTTGTCACGTGCCCAATCTCCAGAGATCCTCATAAGATCCTTATAGAGCAGGCCATCCATCATCTGCTCCACATTCAGACCATTCAACCTGTGCTTCCAGGCCAGGTGGGATGGGTTTTTTACTCTTGTCTCTTTATCGTGCCAAAGTCTTCAGGGGGCTGGAGAGCAAACCTCGATCTCAAATTTCTCAATCAATTCATCAGGTACAGGAGATGCAAATGTGATCTCCTCACATCAGTGGACCTCATGGAGGCTTACCTCCATGTCCCATTCACAGGCAACAGAGACGGTTCCTACACTTTGTCTATGGAGGCCGTCACTTTCAATATCAGGCCCTCCCCTTCGGGCTATCATCAGCCCCGACGGTTTTCACCAAACTCCTGGCAGTCGTAGCAGCCCACTTGCGAGTCAGACCCATTCAGATCATGTGCTACCTGGACGATATCTTCTTATTGTCCAGGTCACACAACCAGGCTCTTTGGGATCTCCAGGACACCTTACAGGTGCTTCAAGGGGTGGGATTCTCCATCAATCAGGAGAAAAGTCATTTTGTCCCCACCTCACACCTAGTGCACTTAAGAGCCCTCATCGATTCTTCACAGAGGAAGGTCTTCCTGTCTTGGGAACGCCAGATCAGCCTCAGGAACCTGGCCAAAGAGGTACGGAGGAGACAGCTGGTCCCTCTTCTCCAGCTGTCTCAACTGCTGGGGAAGATAGTCTCATGCTTCTCCATCGTTCCTTGGGCATGGCTTCACAGCCGCTGCCTTCAGTGGTTTCTTCTGCCATTCCAGAAAATCAACAGCAGCTGTTTCCTAGTGAAAGTCAGGTTGACTCCAGAGGTACTTCAATCTCTGGACTGGTGGATTTCCCCAGCCATATCTTGGGGATCCCTCTTCAGAGAACCTCCTCATCTTGTAGTCACAATGGATGCAAGCTTAGCAGGATGGGGCACTCACCTGGAGAATCAAGTAGCTTAGGACCTCTGGTCTGATTCCGACCTCTCCCATAGTATGAATTGGCTAGAGTTTAGGGCCATTCATCTGGCTCTCCTCCACTTCCAATCCTTGCTCCACAACACACATGTGCTGATTCGGACAGACAGCACAACAGCCAAGGCGCATGTCAATCACTAAGGGAGGACGAGGGCGGTATCTTTCATGGAGTCTGCCTTTCACCTAGGGATCTGGGCAGAAGCCAACCTTCTCTCTCTCCATGCCGAACACATCTTGGGCACCGACAACACCAGGGCAAACTGGCTGAGCCGCACAACAATCAACTCTGCGGAATGGAGCCTGAACCATAGCATCTTCAAACAGCTGTCGCCCAGGTACGGGACTCCTATTCTAGATCTCTTCACAACAGTGTCCAACAAGTAGCTGCCCAGGTACTTGTCTTGTTACATGACACCAGGCGCGGAAGGGACGGACGCCTTAAGGTGCAGATGGCCTCACGGTCTTCTGTATGCCTTCCCTCCCTTCCCCCTGATACAGAGGGTGATTCGGAAAATGATAGAGGAGGAGGCTGAGCTCATCCTAATCGCCCCTCATTGGCCGTGCCGACCCTGGTATGCGGACCTGATCAATCTCTCACTAGGCCCAGTGTGGCATCTTCCAATGACAACATCCCTTCTTCATCAGGGATCCATCCACCATCCCGACTTGCCCTGGCTCTGCCTAACCTCATGGAGGCTGAGCAGGCAGTATTGAGGGCGGCTAACCTTTCTGAGACTGTAATTCAAACCATTCAGGCTTCCTGACGCCTAGCCACTAACAGAATCTACGAATCTACGTGGCAGACTTTCATCACTTGGTGCCTTTCTCAAGATGCCACTCCCCTGGAGGCCACAGTTTCCCAGGTATTGGAGTTCTTGCAGCAGGTGCTTGATAGAGGGCTCTCGCCTAACACACTTCGGTGGCAGGTGTTGGCCCTCTCTTCAGTCCTCTCTCTTCACCGGGATGAACCTCTCTCCTTGCACCCTCATGTCCGCCGTTTCATTAAGGGCACGTCTAATCTCTGCCCTCCTGTCAGTGGTTCCAAGCAGTTCTTCCCTCTTCCAGCTTCTAGGCCAGCCTTTTCCCACCCGGGGTACAGCCTAGCTTTGATACATCCCATGCATGACCGCTGTCTCCACCAACTTTGGAGAATGGGGCGTTGGTTCTTACCTGATATGCCCCTTCTTTGGACAGGTGGAGACAGAGGTCATCCCCACCCTTTCCAGTCCTGGCCTAGTTCGCAGAGGAAGTTCTGGGAGAAATATTGGATCATCAAAGGATTGAGAGCAATCAAATAGCGCACAGCAGTCTACTTATCTCCTTCGTCAAGAAAAGCAGGAGGACACTCCTCAGAGGTGATGACATCACTTTGGTAGACTCAGTTCTATTGGTTACTGGCTGAGTTAACCCATGCATGACCATGCATGACCGCTGTCTCCACCCACCCAGAGAAGGGGCGTATCAGGTAAGAACCAACGTCCCAATCTCTTCTATGTACTGTGATATCAATGTATTTCCGGAGAAGGTACACCAATCAGCTGAGATTTAGGAAAAAGGAGGAACCTGTAACAATTTAAGGTATTATTTATTCGATAAAGCCCAAATAAGTGAAAACCTGTTGCAAAAAAAGTGACACCTCCTGTTGTGGCCCAGCAGGAGCCGTTGCAGCTGCCACTGGACTCCGAGAGTGAGGGTCCCTATGAGTCGGCTCAAGAGGAGGTGGAGGACCCTGGACAGGGTTCCGACTCTGAGCAGGGAGAGAGAGTCTGGTCGGCCACCAGGAGGCGCCTGAGGCATGGAGCAGCGGTGAGAGCCAGAGGAGGGGGGCTCCCGATGCCATGCCTTGGAGCAGTGGGGAGGAGTCACGAGACAGTGAGTCAGAGCTGAACAGGGAGTTCCTGGATGCTCGTAATCGCCGCACCCATAGACACAAGAAGCGTGGGCGTAATTATCGGCGGTAAGGGCTCTCAGCTGTTGATCAGGAGACTCCTCTCCAGGCTATAAAAGGGTTGACTGTGCATACACCCTTTGCAGCAGTCAACAAAGGACTTCTGCAAAAGTCTTGGTTTTGAAACATAGCCAGCTGGATAGCTGCTTTCGTGTCTTGTCATTGTGAGCTTTGTCATGGTGGTTTACTGCCACGGAACTGTCTGTCTGTTTGTAAAATAAACCCTGTTCCCTTGTATTGTTCCGGAGCGTGTTCTGTGTGGGCGAAGGAGGAAGGGGGGGGTGTCAGAACACCTCCCCAATAACTCAATGCCTATCAAAGGGTTTCTTAGTATCCAAAGTAATTATAATCATCAGTCTTATCTGATTTACGGTGAGATTTAAAATTTGACATTGTAAGGAAGGTTGGTGACTCTGTAAAAATCTACACATTGATTCCACACACTCATGAAGAATATAATTGATACCTATGGTAGTTGAAAATAAAGTTATGAATTCAAATGAGCAATCCCAAAGTACAAAAAATTAGTCCCAACCTCACAGTGTTTACATTCTGTAGAAATCTTGACACAAACTCAAAGCAGTCCATGGCAGTTTTGAAAGGAAAGTATGTGTTTCAATAAAATACAAAGCAGAGTCAGTAAAAGTCCAGTAGAAGTCTTGGTAACTCTGCTCCCATTGGTGTTCTTTGGAAGCACTCCAGCCTTCTCCTACTCTGGTTTTGGTTTTACAGCTAGCAAGGAGAACACAGACAAATTTTTCAGAGTCGGGGAAGAAGAGTTGAGCTTCCAAGGAGAATAGCCATAGGAAAAAGCAACAGAGATAGGCTGAAGCCAAATGCTAGGAATGCTGCCCTTGTAGGTGTTCTAAATGCTCACTGCTGAAGTTCCAGACCAGGGTGGGTTCCTGCCAGTTCTAACCTCTTCTATAGAAGAGGTTCCACAAATCTACAGTGCCGTTTAGAACCGGTTCCAGCTCCCTCCCCCCACCCATCCGCACATCATCAAGATAAAGAGCGAGAGGAGGAATTCTGGGAGTTGAAGTCCACAAATCTTAAAGCTGTCAAGTTTGAACACCCCTGGAGGTTTTTTTCCCTAAAGGGTTAGGGGTGCAAAGATCTTGTAACTTGACAGCTTTAAGACTTGCGTGCTTCAATGCTAGAGTTCCTGAGCTAACATGACTGGAGGAGGAATTCTGAGAGTTGAAATCCACAAGTCTTAAAGCTGTCAAGTTTGAACACCCTGGGTTTTTTTCTAAAGGGTTAGGGGTGCAAGTGTCTTAAAACCTGACAGCTTTAAGACTTGGCATGCTTCGAATGCCAGAGTTTCTGAGCCAACATTTTGCTTGCTAAGCAAGAGTGTTGTTAAGTCAGTTTCACCACATTTTACAAGTTGGCCATGCCCACCCAGTCACATGGCCAGCAAGCCACTCCCACAAAGTAGGCCACACCTACAGAAGAGGTTCTAAAAATTTTTGAAACCCACCACTGTTCCAGACTGAGTGAAAAACAGCTTGTAATTGATTAATTCACACACTTTCCCAAACATTAAGTACCACCACACAAACAACACACCTACAAGCCTTTCCCATCAATTTCCAATAATAAAAAGAAAAGGAAAAGATAAGACCACTGATCAGTCAACTCACGTACTCTTTCACTGAAGTCTCATCAAACACTGCCTATGGTCTTCAGCTCTTCCCTTGCAACTAGGAAATCAGACAAACAACCCTGATCAGCAAAGAGGAAGTTTATACAAACTTACACATGTACAAGTGCAGAACTTATTTGTTTTATTTCCTGTAAACCATCTTGAGTCGCTGTGAGCGAGTAGGCGGCAATATAAAATTTCCAAATAAAATAAAATTAAAATTAACTATCATGAAACCAAACCAGTGGTGGGATTCAACATTTTTTACTACTGGTGCTGCGGGCGTGGCTTGGTGAGCATGGCAGGGGAAGATTACTGCAAAATCCCCATTTCCTCCCGATCAGCTGGGACTCGGGAGGAAGAATAGATGGGGTGGGGCCAAACTACTCAAAATTTCCGCTACCGGTTCTCCAGAACTGGTCAGAACCTGCTGAATATCACCTCTAAACTAAATCAAGGGGAATGCAAACACACATAGAGTAGAAAAATATTTTCACATATTTAAAGGAAACCTTACAAAAGAAATCAACCTTCCTTTCCCATTCCCTTCAAAGGCGGTGGGTGTGGGTCGCAAAAAAGACATTCATTTGGAATAAAACTGCATAACAAATCTCTCTTAGGCAAGGGTATATTCAGGCATTTACACAAATGGACAAGTTCACCTTTCTCTCAAAACACAATTCATTGACGATGGAAAGTCCTTTTGTTAGTGAACAAGGCTTCCTCAGTTGCACTATAGCCAAAGACATGGAGAGAAAAACAAGAATTGTTGCAATTTCCCATGCCTTCCTTTCTGAATCACTTGCATTCATTGCCATCAATGGAGATTTAGCTAGTCAGCACTTTCTAATTCCTTTTTATTGCTGCCACAAGCAAAGGTTCTTGTAACTTACTTTTCCTTTCTTAGATCTAATCCTCTTCATACACCTCATCATTGCAAACTTCTACCTACTCCGGACCTATCTTCTTATTTCAAAGCTTACACTAACAAAATAGTACTCTTCTCTATCTTTTTCCTGTGCCTCACCTCATAAACCTTAGCCAAATTCTTAATTTTGAACACTCACCTTTTCAGGCTGTCCGAAACCAGAAGGGGACACTTCGCCATGGCCAATTCACTGCAGGATAGCTTGCCTCAGGACAGTTCAACAATTCAATTTAATTACAGTATTTAAAATAATTAATAAATATTTTGATTCTGTCATCTACATTTCATTTTGTTCCTTCTTTTGCATCCTTTCTTTAATGATTCTATTCCACCATTTCTTCAATATTAGTGTAACGCTTGTCCCACAGAGAGTTGTCCCATGGCGACTTGGCTGTGATGAGTTATCCTATACTTGTCCAGAATATTAGTTTCATAATTCTGGAGATATACCGGATGAGCCCAGACTTAAGTTCCTCAATAGGCAGGGGGGAAATTGAGTTGGGATCTTCTCCTGAATCATGGGCTGCTTACACCCTTCTTAAGTTTTCCAATCTGTCTTAGAACATTGTTTATCAGAAATTTCAAAATGAAGCATTCATTTTTTCAAGAGAATGATAGCTAACTTCCCTTTATCTCATCTACCTAATTGAGTCTCTGCTTCATGCACTGCACTTGTAGTCTACAACAATTCAGTCATTCTTCAAGATTGTAAATCATGAGCAAGAACTTTTAAAATGACAAGTACCTTGCCCTAACTGGATTTCTGCGCCTTCAGTTCAGAGGTGGTTTCCTACCGGTTCGGACCAGTTCGGCTGAGTAGGTAGTAACTCAGCCTGCCACGCCCCCAAACCGGTTCTCTCAGCGGCACCTATGGTGACGCCATCTTGTTTTTTTACTTCTGCGCATGCACAGAAGCATTTTTTAGTACTGAGCATGCGCACGCGCAGCACGTCCCTGAGCAAACCGGCAGTAGCAGCAGACGGAAACCACCCCTGCTTCAGTTCCTCTGTTGAATCAGGAATAATTCTGGTGTCTTGTTGTTCAACTGGCTTCAACAGCTTCTCCCTTTGAAGTAAAGGAGGGGAATGGCATTTTCTGCTTTCTGTGTCTTCACAGTTGGTTCTGTAGTTTATTGCCATAAATAGAGCAATACCTTAAGAGAATTTTCTGCATATCTATTCAGAGCTGCACTGGACTGAGGGTTTATGTTGCGATATAGGATATACTGTGTTTATGTATATGTAAATAATTTAAGTAAATGTTTTTTAAGGATGTCCATCTCACAATAGTGATACTAGGAAACATATAGGATTAAAATGACGCTTAACTATGTAAACCATAGTGCTAAAGATAGAAAAAATAAAGCCAACTCATAAAGCCAACCCATAAAAATAACATTGCCAGCTGAACTTCCTTACCCACCTGGCACAAGTTCCTGCTGGAGCAGCCAAATCTTTACAGTCTTACAAAAATCTAACACAATGTGAGACAAATGCTCCCACAAATAGCCTGGTCCAATATATTTCTTAGCTTAGGCACCAACTAATTCACCTCTCTTGTCTTCAACAATCCCTTAGCCAACAACCCATTCCACACACCACATACATCTTCATTCTCTCTCCCCCCAACCCTGTTCTCACCTGGAGTAGGGAAAAAACCAAGAGTCTGCCCTTATAACTCTTGCTTCTTGCACAAAGGGTAAGAGTAACAATATTCCAGGGTAGTACTTTTTTTTAGAGTTCTTTTGCGTATAATTTAATTTCCCAGGTCTGGTGACCGGCGCCTATACTAGAACAGATTGGGTCATTCTAAACTGGTCAGTTCTCTGTCAATGCAATAAGGGCAGAGAAATAACTGCATCGCTTTACCATGAAGTAATCCTGTCCATGTTTGGTTAGATTTGTCCTTCATTTTCCTCCAGTAGTGCTACCGGCATCTCTTGGGGCCATTTCACCACTGGAAAAAAAAACAGGGGACCCTCTAGAATTAACAAGTAGAGAGTACACATTCTGATTCAAGATCAAACTTGCTCTCTCACTCGATGTGGTGATTAGAGTATTCAGCTGAAAACCAGGAACTCCGGAGCTCTGATTAACAGGCCTTGGGACAAAGCACAGATGGTTGAAAGGTGACATCAGTAATAAATACTGAGATCTCCTGCCCTGAGAACAGCCTACCTCCAGTCACCCATCATATCATCTTTTGCCCACCACCCTAATAGCTTTCCCTGCCCCTTCTTCCTAGCCAACCCAGTTTCCTGCACTTTATCTCTTCCATCCTCAAGCCAAAGGACCCGAATAGACCATCTAAGCTATCCAGCATGACATTGAGAAGCTGGCACTAGTCTTGAAGATGTTTCCGCCTTGCACTTTTTCTTTTGTTTGTAAATGAAATTTCAGTTAGGGTTAAGCACCTGCTGAAAACTGAAAACACAAGGAGCAGTGCATCAGCACATTCCTTGAGAAAGATTCATGGATGTTACAAAGGCCTTGATCACTGAAGCTTTCACATAGCATGGAAGTTAAAATCCCACCCCATCTTCAGCAGTTGTCTATTATTTTCTTTTGTGTATGGAAGTTAACATATCTAAGGATATTTGCATGTGACTGTGCATGTCAGGCCCCTTTTTTCTGCTTTCTGCTGATGGTGCATTTCTGTATATTTGCGAGGTGCCAAATGAGGAAGGGAGGAAAGGGTACACCAGTGTACAATGAGGCTAAAACATGTGGGGAAAGTATTGTTAGGAGTAGTCAAGCAAAAAAGACAAGAAGGTTTGTAAGATATTTTAAGAAATGAACTTATATATTTATTACATTTATAAACCACCCATCTCCTCACAAAGTGAGTTTGTTTAGCACTTGGATGAAAATCATACTCAAAGCACTACAGTGCATTCAATATTCTGTTCATGGTATCAATTAAACTGATGCAAAGATACCAATGAAGCACAGTGGTGTGCAGCCTGTAGCCTTAGGGCTGCATTTGCCATCCAAATCCTTTTTTGAAAAGTTCCGGAATGGTCCTGGCCAATTTCAGTGGCAAGATTGCTGAAAAATTGTTCAGCTGATTTTCTAACATTTTGAGGCAGAACACATGCAAGACCAGTAATTAAGTCTTAAAATAAATGTAAACCCTGGAAAGAAAAATACTCTAATGAAGCACACCAAATCCAGATCCTCAAAATCTGGAAAATACTGGCCCCATCTATGTGAGGAATCCCCACCCACTTCGTATAATTTCCTCATGCGTTGTGATCATTGGACTCTCCCTGAAATGCTAAATACAGGCTATTGGGTAGCTCTGCCTGAAATGCGCAGTTCAGTAGGAGGGGTTTCCTTAGACAGGTCAGACGGACCTGTTTGCTCCACAGCTCTGCTTGGTGGAAGCTCCTGGAACCTTTCACAGGCCGCGACTGGAGCTTCTAGAGCTGGTTTGCTCGGAGCTCGCTGCGGGCCTGCATCATAACCAGATAAGTTTCCCGGTACCCTCGGGCTTGAGCTGGCCGTGGAAGGAGTGTTTGCTCCGTTTGGGTAGGGCTTTGGCTAACTCATGCAAGTGTTACCTCAGATTGTCTAAGAGTGGAGTTGGAGAGGTGGCCACGGAGTTGGTCAATATGCCTTATCCAATTCCTACTGTCCTCGAGCTCTAGGAGGTAAGAGTGAGGGCTGGTGATGCCTATCACTGTGGCAGGAATCCACAGAGTTCTCCCGGCGTAGTTGTGGGCGTATACCAAATCCCCTATGCTAAATGTCCGAATCTTGCTTGTGGAATCTGTGGGCGATGAGGCAGAATAATTGGGGTGTAGCTGGTCTAAGTGGGACCTTAGCCGGTGACCCATGAGAAGCTCGAAGGGGCTTCTCCCTGTAGTGGCACTGGGTGTGATGTGCTGAATTAGCAAATAGTGGTCAACCCATGTTTGCCAATCTCCCGGGCCCATCCTAGAGAGGGCCTCTTTTGCAGATCTCACCATTCTCTCCGCCTGACCATCGGAGGCTGGATGGAATGGTGCAATCAGGGCATGCCTGATTCCCTGAGCTGCTAGGAAGGTCTCAAATTGCATGGCCATGAATTGGGGCCCGTTGTCAGAGACTAAGACGTTGGGCAGGCCGTGCATGGAGAAAAGTCTCCGTAGCACCTTGATGACTGCTTCTGCCATAGTGGAAGTCATCAGGACTACCTCTAACCATTTCGAGTAGGCGTCCACAACTACAAGAAATGTCTGGCCACGAACTGGGCCAGCAAAGTCAATGTGCACCTAGACCATGGTGCTTGAGGTCGCTCCCACTCCTTAGCGGGCCCCTCTGGGGGAGCTGGTCTGGACTCCTGGCATGGTGTGCAGGTAGCCACTCATTCTTCAATCTCCCTGTCCATGTTAGGCCACCACACGTAACTCCTAGCCAAAGACTTCATCCTGACAATTCCAGGATGCTCTACATGTAAAGCCTCTAATACTGCAATGCGCAGTTTGGGTGGAAAAACAACCAGATCCCCCCACAGTAAACAGCCTTTACAAACAATAACTCATTGCGTTTGGCAAAATACATTTTGTAATCAGCCCCAACAGGCTCCTTGGGCCTCCCCCTCCACACCCAGTTCAAATTTGTTTGATGGTGGAGTCCTTAGCAGAATGACGGGCAACGTCACTGGATGAGACAGGCCCAGTCTCAAGGCAGTCAATGAGGAGGACTGGTGTCTCAGGGGTAGGGTCAGCGAGAAGTTCAGGCAGCGGGCAGCGGCTTAGAGCATCAGCGTGCCCCAAAGTAGAGTCTGGTCAGTGGATGAGATGGTAGGAGTAGGCAGCTAGGAAGATAGTCCATCTGGACATGAGGGTGATAATGACACTGGGGTAGGTCGGTCCCCAGCCAGTAAGCCCAACAACAGCTTGTGGTACATAACCAGAAGTCCCGGCCATATAGATACTCATGGAACTTCCTTACTCCGGCCACTGCAGACAAAGCCTCACGGTCCAGCTGGCTGTAGACTGCGGCAGACAAGGTCCTAGAGTAAAATGCAACAGGGGCTTCGGTTCTGTTTGGCATGCAGTGGCTGAGGACGGCGCTGATGCCAAATGGGGAAGCATCGCAGGTCAGCACCAGTGGCAGGGTCTGGCTGTAGTGTACCAGGAAAGAATCCGCCGACAGGAGTCATTTTACTGCGGCAAATGCAGCTGCCTCAGCTTTGCCCCAGGACCACTTTGCATTCTTAGCCAGGAGACAGTGTAAGGGCTCAGCAACGGTGGCTTTCCAGACCGGTGCCAAAGCGTTGATACCGGTCACCTCTAGGTCCAGGGCTTGGAACCAATCTAGCCCTAGGAGGCTCTGCAGGTTGCCGCTGACCACTGTCACTGGAGTTTTCCGCTGAACTGCTTGAACTTCACCTCCTGGAAAGTGCCTTGGCCACGATGGGGACCCGGTTTCCCTGGTAATCACGTAGGTGGATGTCAGGGGTGCAAAGATGCTACTTCTTTAGGCTAGGGATAGCCTGCTTTAGGGTAAACCATGACATGATGGTAAGTGATGACCCGGTGTTGATCTCCATGTCACATGGAGAATCCTCGATGAGAACTGTGACCTTCAGCTTTTTTGGCCACCTGGTGCGGACTTGGCCGATAGATATATGGTAGGTGACTCTATTGTCGCCTTCTGAGTGCCATAGTGGATTCTTCCAGGCCCCTTGGCTGGGCCTCTGTTGGCGGTTTGGTGTGCTTCTAGGCTGCCAGGCAGTGGCAGGGAATTCGCTCTGGCACACCTTGGCGATGTGCCCCTTTCGCTCGTAGCGCTTGCAGGTTGCATCGCGGAAACAGCAAGCCGATCTGGCATGGTCTCCTCCGCAGCTAGCGCAAGGCAGGAAATGCGGTTTGAATTTGCACGCCGGCTGGGCACAGCTACTGCACATGCGGCAGCTGTCATCTTCCTGCAGCCTCTCGATTTACGTGTGTACTCTTTTGCGCGTCTTGTATGAAATTTTATACAAACTGTAAGTGAGGATGATGGAGATGATGTTGAAAAAACCTTTTTATAAAAGATAAATAATTCTATATAGAATAGAATATAAAGATGTAATATCATTGGATGATTTCAGGATGATGTAATGAAATGCCATAATATAAATGTACTTCAAATTTAATATGTTTCATATAAAAAGGATGTAATAATAGCTATGCTTAATGGATGTTTAACAATTATAACAATTTGTATACATGCATATTAGATTGATGACTAATAATGGAAAAAACATGGAATTGAAAATTATTAGAGAATGTTACCAATGCTAAAATAATTAGAATAGGATATAAAAAATTCTTTATTATTGGATATATTGAAGATGATATAATGAATCATTATAATGTAAATGGATACATATTTAGAATACCTTGTTTAAAATGGAGAAACAATAGTGATAATCAAACAAATGAAGTATAAGAATAATGTACTGTATACAAAGATATTTGATTGACAATATGTGATTTTTGATAAAGCTCAAGTGATGACTATGGAAAGGACACAGAAAGACCTGGTAACCAAACGACACACTGTATGCAGTTGAAGAGGTTTTTGTGTTACATGTTTTGTGTGTTGAAAATAAAAAAAAATTATTTAAAAAAAATCTGTAAAACCCATCAAATCCATACTAAAATAATATAAACTCACATCTACCTATTCTAAGCATGCAAAACTACATGAATTTAGGAACTGGTTTATTTCTCCCAAATGAAACATGAACACAAAAGATACCATTTTTAGAAATAAAGAAATTTCTGGAACTTGGAAGAGCATGCAGACCTGTGAGGAACTGAGGGGAAAGTTTAAATAGTCATAGTTCCAATCTGAATGAACGAAGAGCTTAGGTGAAATTCAGATGGTCCTCCTTCATTGGTCTTCAAGCTACCCATGAAAAAGAAAAGAGACCAGATCCTCTTTGCTACCTCCCTGAAATTTTATGAAATATCAGATATTGCCTGAGCAAACAAAGTCTGCGGAAACGAACAAGCTGACTGATTAAGTCAATGAGTTGTTTCAAGGACAGAAGCTTCTTGGAATGCCACGTGCAATTCTTTGTCTCCCTGATGGATTTCCCCAGTAAAAAAACAAAAACAGAAACAGAAAAAGCAAGAAAACACCAGTAAGGCATAAATGCCAAACTGCGTTGCTTGGACTCCCTATAAAATTCCATAGAGGAAGCAAAGTGATGACATAACTTTAGGCTTTGCCCAGCGGCAACATAGGGGATAGATGGAATCAAGGGAGTATTTGTGCATTAAAATCCATATTCCCTC
Organism: Natrix helvetica; assembly: GCF_964273705.1. Classification (NCBI taxonomy): domain Eukaryota; kingdom Metazoa; phylum Chordata; class Lepidosauria; order Squamata; family Natricidae; genus Natrix; species Natrix helvetica. The sequence goes on from NC_138548.1 coordinate 71,186,820, forward strand.
TATCGATTTTTAAGAGGTTTATCGTGCAAAGTAAATAGGCTGCCTGTCAGTTTTGCCCCACATTAGAACTTTTAGCTATAGGAAGTGTTGTAGTTTTACATATATAACGGATGTGACTACAGGTTTCTGATTTTCATGCTGGAAGGAGGAGAGGCCCTGATTTAGCAGATGGATCATGTGCTGAATCAAAGTGGCAGGATCCTCAACTTGTTGAACTAACTAGTGGTTAATACAATACAATAGCAGAGTTGGAAGGGACCTTGGAGGTCTTCTAGTCCAACCCCCTGCCTAGGCAGGAAACCCTATACCGTTTCAGACAAATGGTTATCTAATCTCTTGTTAAAAACTTCCAGTGTTGGAGCATTTACACCTTCTGGAGACAAGCTGTTCCACTGATTAATTGTTCTAACTGTCAGGAAGTTTCTCCTCAGTTCTAAGTTGCTTCTCTCCTTGAGAGAGGATGATGGGGATCACTTTGCTTATACTATTGAGATGTGATGCTCTCATCCAGATTTCATTTTTCTTGTTTCTCCTAGCTCTGAACAGAATCCAGAGCAGAGTCATACAACCTGTGCCTGCAGAAAAGCCTTAGGGTGGCCCCAGAGTGCCTCAGGGACTGCTACAAGGTTGTAGGATGTATAATATGGCTGAATTATTAAATACTTTGAATCAATACAACTCTAATGAATTGTACTATTTAATTTAGTTTAAGTCAAATGCAGTTTTTGTCTTCATTGTGCCCCTTCCTTTTGTTCTGTATCCCACATTTTTTGGAGTGCTGCCTGACATATTGCACAGGGTAGAACCCCGAAGATTGCGCTCCCTAATGTGCTTTATCATATCAAATATTGTTTATGTGTATATAGCAATAGCAAAAACACTTAGACTTATATACCGCTTTACAGTGATTTACAGCCGTCTCTTACCATTTTACAGAGTCAGCATACTGCCCTCAACAATCTGGGTCCTCATTTACCAACTTCAGAAGGATGGAAGGCTGAGTCAACCTTGAGCCTGGTGAGACTTGAACTGCTGAACTGCTGGCAGCCAACAACCAGCAGAAGTAGCCTGCAATACCACATTCTAACCACTGCACCACCACGGCTCTTAATATACATATACAGTACATATGTAAAATGATGAAAACCTCCTTCAACACCTTGCCAAGTTCATCTTGTGTGATGTAACATTTTTGAAGCCCTTTTAACAGCATGCCTATTATATTTTTCATTGTTTAGAATCTAGCCCAAAAAGGTTACAGCATTTTGCCTGTTAAGAAACCGTAATGACTCACCTGCTTGAAAAGTTGTTCATTTTTCTCCTGCTTTGTGCATTGCTTGGATTCTTTTTTCCTATTCAATGGCATGCAGAAATGACAGGTAAGGCAATGGATCATCAATTAACTGAATGTGTGTGTGTGTGTGTGTGAATCACATTTTTTTCCCCAGTAAAGTAGATATAAAAAAAGTAGGTAACTATGGCAAGGGAAGTGGAACTGTGTAAACATTACACTCAGAAGGCAGAATAAGGAAATAAGACTAAGAGTAAAAGAGGAGGATGGGAAACAAATGTATTGAAATCTAGGTCAAAATGCATTCGGAAACAATGAGCTGTATTGTGTCTTGTAGTTCTGGACATGGGTTGATGGATGATAAGACCACATAATGTACTCTGAATTCTGCTGCTCTTCGTGTGGCTTTGAATAGCAAATCAGGTAAAAACTAAACAAGCACTTACTCTACAGACATAATCATTGGTTTACAGAACTCACAAACCGAAGTGTTAGCCACATGTTCCCCTAAATTTGCAATGACCAATAGGCTTGCCATCCTTTCAACTCAACTCTAAACCTGAAATCTGTTCTCACTGAAACGTACATAGATATGCCCTTCAAATTTCGGTTTCTTTTTAAAATAAATATTAAAGAATAACATAAATGACCAGGCAAAGAAAAAAAAAATGAGAAAAGCCACAGTGGAAAAAATAAAATAAAACTTCAATAAATAAATGAAAGTTACAATTGTCATAATTAAAAATCATTATTCCAATGATTACTTAGACATATAACATTAATCATATCCTTTTGAATAATAATTTCAAGGCAAAAAAAATGAAAACAGTAAGCAAAAACAATAGTACATTCTAGATTCCCTCTGAATATACTCAATGAGTGAATTCATCAAATTATTTATAAACGTTGCGATAGCTTCTGGTTTCTATCTTGACATCAACTATTTTCCCCCTTAAAAACCGTATTCTAAGTATTTGAGTGGGCTTTGTTATATGGCTTGGAATATATAAGGAAGCCATTGTTGCTCATATTTAGTCAAACTTCTATTCTGGATGCCTTCTGCATCCAGAGTTACCATGCAGCTTACAGTTATATCTAACTCTAAAACATAAAAAGTTAAAATCAAACCTTAAAATCAGTGGTGGGTTCTAGCTGGTGTTACTGCTAGTTTGCTCATGGGTGCGCTTTGCGCCTGTGCTTTGTGCACACCCATGTGCTGGATGCATGCTGCGAGCACATGCACAGTTCAATAGAAATTGTTCTGCGCATGTGCAGAACTCAAAAACAAGATGGTGACGGCGATTGCGGTGAACGGGGAACCGGTTCGGAGGCGTGGCCAGCCTGGGTTACTGCTGGATCTGCGACCCAGGCCGGCACGCTACTACCGGTTCAGCTGAACCAGGACGAACCTTTAGGAACCCACCACTGCTTAAAACCAAAGACACATGGGGAGGGCAGGGGTTACGGAAGTTTCCTACCCGGATGCAGAATTTTACATTTCTTCCTGTTGATTTCCATCTTGTTCACTGGAACTCACTGCTCCGGGCTGTCTAAAACTTTCTGAAATTTATCTCATTGATCCAAAGTGTTAACTGCCCTCCCCCAGCTTTATGCCTTCCGCAAACCCTTAAATTATCATTTCAGGTCTCTCATTCAAGTCATTGATAATAAATGTGAAATAAATGACCTCTTACTTCTCCAAGAAATTTAACTGTCTACTGTTATGGTCCACTGGCAGCCTGCAGAGCTGGCAGCAGAGTCGGACAGTGAGGAGGTGTGGGGGGTACATGGGCCAGTCCTGGAGTCTGGGGAAGGCTCGGACGAGGGCTCTGCGTTGGAGGCAGAGAGGGGGCCAGGGCCATCTGGTAATTATGTGCTGCCTCTGGAGCAGGGGTGGTTTCCTGTACTGGTTGGTACTGGTTTGCTTCGTGCACGCTTTGTGTGTGAGGACGTGAACTTGGGATTGCTGCCTACACTAGGTAAAAGCACCTTCAGTCAAGCAGAAATACTTCCCACCCCACATCCCAAGGCACAACAAACACAGCTCATGATTCCACCCCCCCCCCCCGGCCAAAATCTTAAGAGATGGGGTCGTGTACGGATGAGTGCATTCAGTTATTCATTCACACATTTACTTTGAAGCATCCATGTAGAGTTTCCAGCTGGCTGGCTAATTGATCCATACCCTAATACTTTCAAGGATGTACAGATGTCCGTAAACAGCCTCACCCCACCCAGGCCCTTGCTTGCAAAAATAACCACAACGACAGTGGTGGAATTCAATTTTTTTTACTACTTGTTCTGTGGGCATGGCTTGGTGGGTGTGGCAGGGGGAGGATACTGTAAAATCTCCATTCCCTCCCAATCAGCTGGGACTCAGGAGGCAGAGTCAGACAGAGATGGTATTTACTGGTTCTCCGAACTACTCAAAATTTCCGCTACCTGTTCTCCAGAACTGGTCAGAACCTGCTGAATACCACCTCTGCACTGTGTGCCTGTTGGTGTGTAGGAGTAGAGGAGATAACAAACAGTTGAGAAGCAGAGAAACAATGTTTGGAGATTGACAGCTATTGCAGGCAGCTAGGTTATCAATCATTTGTCAGACTAGAAGCTATAGTAAATAGCATATCCTGATGGGATTCTTGCCTGGAGTTTGGATTCGGAGCTCAGTTGGAGTGCTCAAAAGCAACAATGCTTAAGAGCTGAGTTTGGAGCATGGCAGCAACCACGAAAGAGGCAACCACATTAAGGTAGCACCTCATCGCAACTAGCACAAAAGAGGCAACCACATTAAGGTAGCACCTCATCGCAACTAGCACAGGAATTTTTAGAAGGAGGCAAAAGTTGTATGCTACTTAACTTTGAGACTTTTGTTTGAACTGTGTATAAAGGGCTGTGCATTAAACATGTATTTATATGACAACATCAACTTGCAAAGCCTAGAAGGGTAGAGGTAACCCATAGTGACATCCTGTGGTTGAAGACTGTGGGTGCTGCAATACAGCATTGTGTGTAGATCTGCTACATTGAGGTGTGTTCAGTCCTGGAAAAGCAAAGAACCCTTACAAATTGGAATGCTTGGAAACATCCCCATAATTTCATTTCTGTCTCAGAGGAAAAAGTAATTAATTACTTTTAATTTAATAAATAATTTTAATTTAATAATTACTTTTAATATAATAATTACTTCCCACAACACTGTTCACCAGATGTAATTAAAATATTGCTGAACTAAAATCCACCTAATTCCCATCCCAACATGGCACACAGGATTGCATATCTGATTTTTTTTAAGCTGTTACTTTAAAAAAAAAATGTCTCAAAAATGTTTGATTTTTTTCTTCTAGTTCACAAAGAAGATTGGTTGAAAATACAAAATGATCGTAAAACCAGATTGGATTCCATCTGCCACAGCAAGAAGTTAAGAAATTTAAAAAGAAAGCTGAATGTACACGTGGCTAGACAACTCTTTGTGGATGAGAACTACAAATTTATCTATTGTGAGGTGCCAAAAGTAGGCTGTTCTAATTGGAAAAAAATTATTTTGCTACTCACACTCAACCTGAGCAGGGAGATCTTTGAAGTAAACCCGAAGAAGGTTCATAAAACAAACCTTCTAAAGCGGTTGAGTTCTTATCCACCTGAACAACAAGAAGAACTTTTGAACTCCTTTACAAAAGTGATGTTTACCAGACATCCTCTAGAAAGATTGGTCTCCGCTTACAGAGACAAATTATTGCATAATGACCCTTACTATAGTAGCAAAGTGGCAAATGGGATTAAAGCCTTGTTTAGAAAGGACAAAACTTTTACAGGGGTTGTGACTTTTCAAGAGTTTGTAAACTATGTTGTGACAAGGAATACTGAGCTTTTGGATATACATTGGAAACCAATGTTCCACTTGTGTGATCCCTGCAATATTCAGTATGACATTCTGGGAAAGTATGAGACTCTGGAGGAGGATGTCACTCATACTCAGCAGAATCGGAGTTCCAGAGATTGTCCGTTACCCAGACAGTAAGTTTTATACACAAAGAACAAACAAGAACCTCAGTACCCAATATTTAAGAAAACTGGACTGGAACCAAATACAGAAACTCACGAAACTTTATCAGATAGATTTCTCTTTATTTAATTACACTTTCACTGTTGGAATGGAAATGTCATTTTCAGGCTAAGTTATACCTCTATTTTCAGCGCAAATACAACACACACACACACGTGTGTGTGTGTGTGTGTGTGTTGTATTTGCGCTGATAAAGGGAGACCCTTTATTTATTTATCAGCACAAATACAACACAAATATAAAAAGGCAACATTAAAAATAAAAAATATGGTTTTCTGCCTGGATGGTCCTCTGTAATGAGCCGAAGGACAGAAAGGGGGAGTAGTGAGAAATACATTTCTTCAAGTGGCTATCTGTTTCTAAGTTGCCTCCTTAAAGATGTTTACTTGATTCCTTCACTGACTTCATTTAGATGTCAATCACTTTATTTCATTATTCTGTAAATTTGATTCTACCGATAGCTTGTCTTATTTTAGCACAGCTAAACCATACTTCAAAATTTATTGATTCAGCATGTATCTTTTAAAGAAGCAACAATTTTAAAGTGCGTGAAGAAAGGCCTGGGTATTTTTATTACTTTATGATCCCCTTCTTTGGTATACAAACATGCTCATGTATGTATATCCCATCTTTGTTCAGGAACTTAAGGCACATCCATCCTCCTATATTCAGAGATGGGCTGCTACATTTTCTTCCGTGTTCGGGAGAACCCATAGCCAATCTTATGGCCAATTTGGAGAACCTCCAAATCCCGCCCCTGGCTGGTCCTGCCCATCCCACCCCACCCCTCCCACGGCCCATTTTGAATGTGACGTAAGTGCAGGACCCGTGCGGAGGCTCGGGGAAGGGGGAAAATTGGCCCCCTGGAAGTTCCAGAAGGCCAGAAATGGGCCGGTTTCCAGCCTCTGGAGGACCTCTGGAGCCCATGGGGAGGCAGTTTTCGCCCTCCCAGTGGCTCAAGGAAAGCCTCTGGAGTCTGGGTAAGGCGAAAACATCCCCCCCCACAGTGGTGCAAGAGGCCAACTAGGCCATATCCACCATGGGCATGCCCACCCAGCAACTGGGCATAGAACCCATTGCTGAATTTTTTAAAAAAATGTATTTTATTTTTTGTATAATCACAAACAAACACCTTAAAATCATCTTCCATTACAAATTGTAGAAAGTGTGTCAATTGGTTACAAAAAACTTTCGTGCATCCCTTCCACAGTCATCACCGATGACTCATATCGTTATATATTTTACATCAGGGGAGAGGGGGCGGTCTAGAAATCAAATCAAATAAATAAATAAATAAATCACATATATATTTATATATTGCTATCATCATACCTCATCCTTCATATGACTATAGTTGTTTTAATGTCCCTTTATAATGTCCCTTTATAACAAACATTCCAAAATTTAAAACAAAACCACATAGTGGCATTCCCTTACCTATTTTCAATATCATCCAGCCACATTATACCTTTATAACACATTCAAAATAAAAATTAATTATGTTTAATAACAAAATTTTTAGACCTCTTTTCTTAATCATTGTTTATAATTTATATCCAATTTCTCTTTTATCATGTCAACACAAATTATTGCATTATTATCATTATCAGTCATTTATTTAACAATAGTTTGACTAGGTTTAACTTACTTTTTCCCCTTTTTTCACCATTTAAAATTTATACCAAATTTCCTCTTATCAAACCAATACATATGTATACATTGTTATCATTATCAATTATTTATCTAACTTTACCCATTATCACTACATTTTTAACATAATGCTCTAATTTTAACAAAATTTAACTAGTGTTTTATTATTAATTTTCATATCTCAACCTGTGTCTTTCCAGTAATAGTGTAGTCCTATTTCTTTTGCCATTTGTGGAATTAATCTTCTTGTTATTTCCTTAATCAAATTTATTTGGACTTCTCTTCGCAACTTGTTGCTTGTTACATATCTTGTAAAATCTCGAAACCCTCCATCAGCTTCTTTAATCAGCTTATCTTTGGTTATCAGTAGTGTTTTTGTCAAAATTTCTCTCCTTAAGTCCATCAATTCTTCTCTTTTTTCTTCTTCTATACCTTGAAATCTGAAGTAAAGCATCTTTCCATCTATCTTCCTTTTCCTTGTTCCACTCTTTTCATGTTTATGTTTATAGGATTTATATGCCGCCCTTCTCCCAAAGGACTCAGGGCGGCGTACAACATTAAAAAACACATATCACAAAAGTCAAAAGGAAATTAGAAACAATTCAAAAAACAAAGCCAATTAATAAAACAATAACATTTTAAAAATTAGATAAAATTAACAGGCCAGGCCGGCTTCCATCTCCAACCACACTCAGTTCACTGTCAATATCCATGATTATCTTGCCTCTTTGTTCATTTTCCCTTGGGTTTTTAGGACTCTAGCCTCCACTTCTTCCATTTGCTGGATATCTTCCATTTTTCCATCAGGTTTTACCACATTACAATTTATATTTTCAATATTTTCCCATCTCTTCTCAATTCTCTCTGTTGTTTCTAATAATTTTTGAATTCCAACCATAATCTGTTGTAATGTTATGGTTTCTTTTTGATGTCGTTCCATCCTTCCAATTAGTAAACACTGCCACTCTAGTTTAAAAACAAATCTTGGTTTCATTTCTTTCCAGCTACCAGCAAGCATCCAGAGAGCACCTGTGTAAACAACCCATGGTCTTCTCTATAAACAAGCTGAAGCCTTTGAAGTGCAAGGTCAAAATGATTAAGAAAAAGCAATGTTTCCAGGTCTCAACCTCCAACCTCCAAGTGGCAGTGTAACTTCTTTTCCCTCTAAGATTACTACCCTCTTTATATTCCTTTTATATCTTATTTATGTTTCATGCTTAGAAGAAATAATATTCTTAAATGAAACAAAATAAAAAAAAAGAATCCATCCCAACCAGTATTGTAAAAATAAAGGAAAATATTTAATCCATAGGTAAAAAAAGAAATAGAAGAAGAAAGTCCAATATTTTCACTTTAAAAAGTAAAAAATGTTTACAAAACTTCCATCCATAGAAAAAAATAAAATAAAAAAAGATAACACACTATCCAATAATGCTTAATTTCGCCGCTTATTTCTTTTTCTTTACCAGTTTAATTTAACTTTAATCCTTTTTGGGTTGTCTTTTATAAAATAAGATTTCCTCACCAGGTGGACACACTTTCTCTTTCTGCTTTCCTCCCATTGCGGAGCAGCTTGAGGCTGTGCTTATTGTCACCAGCAAGAAGAGATTCTCTTTGATCAATCAGGGACTTAGCGGTGTCCCTGAGATCAGCAAGACATACTCTTCCCTGTCACTGTCTCTTCGGGATGGTTTAGGTCCAAATGGACTGTCCAGCGGCAAAAGTGTTGACTGCGATATTGGAGCTCTGAGATTGCATGTCGTACTGTCGCGACGTCAGCTCCTTTTTCCCCATTGCTGAAACTTTTGAAGCCCACCCCTGCCTATAATTCTTTCCAACAGCCCTATGAGGTAGGATGAGCTAAAAAAATCACCAGGGAGCTGCTGTGGCTGCAGATGGGGCAGAAACTGTATCTCTCTGATATCTGTCAACTACATCGGCCATTATGTCTTGGTTCTTGCCTATCCTGTTTCACTTTTCAACTATCCTACTCTGACGCTGAGAGTAGACCAGCTCCTCATTCAACCATAGAAATCGGATAGATCAGTCCTACCCTTGCCCTCAGAAGTCATATGTTTCTTTTTTAAACTGTATCTGACAGCTTCTACAACTCAACAGAGAAGGGTTTTAGGGATTCTAAACTGTTCTGAAGTGAGAACTGCAATGTACAATACTGAGGTAAAATAATAAAAAATTAAATTAAACAGTTAAATTAAATTAAATTATGCCATGTGGAAAAGAGGGGGTCAAGAGATGACACCAAACGTCATTGGGATGTGTCAGGAAGGAGGAGAGATGAAGAAATGGAAGATGAAAGAGCTTCATATCTCCAGAATAATAACAAAAGGTACCGAATGAGGAGGTAAGAAAAGAGGAAAGGGAAGATCAAGGAGAGCATGTGACAAACACTAATTACTGTGAGAATTCCTCAACATGACAATGCCTGCCTTCAACAAGACCAAAACATCAAAAAGCGAGGCAAAATGCACAATTTGCATGACATAACATGTTTTCTGATGTTGGTGCTGTACCCAAAGTCTGCCCTCATTGTCATGTGTTCCTTGTCTCGGGAGAAAATTGCCAAGTTTTGTTGTATGGCTCCCTCTTCTGGGAAACGGCAATGAACTCTGCCCCCTTGTGTGAGACACGGCCGGATAGGCCTTTACCTTTTTTGCTGTATAAAGAGAAAGGTCAAGAAAGGCAATTTGTAACCTCTACCTAATGAACTCCTCAATTTATATAGCAACAATGTGAACCTGTTGCAAACGTGTTCAGGTCAATACAACTGCCGAAACCCCGCCCTCCTTTGCATAGCCTTTAGGAAGCTTCCAGAGTGCTCCTGGGGGATGGGGAGGGCAAAAATGAGCGAAAAACAGGCCGTTTTCAGGTCTTTGCTGCACATGCACGGGGGGGCGGCGCATGTGGGAGGTGCGTGCTCATATGCAGGGGGTGGGGGAGTGCAGGGAGGGTCACACACATGCATGGAGGTTGCACACACATGATTGATGGGGCGGGGCGCGGGGGTCACACATGCATTGCATTATGGGTGCATGTGTGCGTGTGCACGCTTTGAGCACATAGCGACGAAAAGGTTAGTCATCGCTGCCCTAGAGTCAGATACAACTGACAGGGAAGCCTTTACCTTTTTGGTGTGATATGCTATCCTTACAAACAACAGAATTCTGCAGCAACGGTTTTCCCTGTGGCATTCTTTGGAAGTGGAAGTGGGACTCTGAAGAAGTAGGATAGGAATTCAGGGAAGGAAATCAAGTCCTTCCTTCGTGCATTCCTCTTTTTGTAATTCAAAATCACAGTCAAAATAGGCTCTAGACAAAGATAAAAACGCAACAGGAAACACAAATGTAATAGGTGCACTCTCACTCTGCAAGCAGTGTTCCATAAACAACTTCTATCTGCTGTGCAAAAGAGACAACTAATTAACAAAGAAAAAGGCAACAAAAAGACCAAAACACTTCTCTACCAGCAATCAATATCCAGACAGGCAGAGATTGACACCAAGATAAACAATCAAGAAGTAAACAACACCCCAATCAAAAACTGCCAAACAAGCTAACAATAAACAACAGCCCAACCAAAGAGCCACCTAGACCCTCTGACAAGGCAAGCCCCTAGAATATAAACTAAGAGCAAGCCTCACTCCCTACTAGCACTGATGTTATCTACTGTAGGAAGTTAGCACCCACTCCTCTCCTAGGAAAATGCGATATTTTAGGAAATATTAAAAGAGGAGAATAATTCCCCCTAAAAGGGAGGCAGAAACTCAGCCTCCCCCACCTTTGTCAATGGGCAATTAAGGTCTGGGCCAGTCTATTCTACATAAACAAAGATCTACCTCCTTCAGGCAGGAGTATTGCCCAAAGCCCTTTCATTACATCATCACCCAGCAAGGCTCAACCAAGCTTGGAATTCAGAACAGCCTACAGAGTTGCCCCTGCATGGTCCCATGTGACTTTGACAACCAATCAGAATACAAGCTCAAATTCAAATCCCATCAGGGGGTATAAATCTCTCTCTCTCTTTTTCCACTCCATGTGCCTTTTTGCCCAGGACCTCAACCCATGTGGTCCTGTCCACCATTAAACCTTTCCAAGCAACTTCCATAAATCCAGTGTGTTTTTCCCCACTTGGAACTGAACCCAGAAAGACATTTCTTCCAACACTACTCTGGATAATGAAATGTCTGCAAGAAAACAACCAAGTTCAGAGAGCACTGAGGACCCCTCAAAACTCGGGGGGGGGGGGATGGGGATTGGTGATCTGAGAATTATGGTCACTCCCAAAATGGTGCCCACTTCTGAGACAGCACCATGTGGCCTCTGGTATACGATGGTTGCGGAGAACTGCAGTGATTTGCTTAACAACTGTGGCAAAAAAGTTCATAAAGTGAGACACAACTCACTTAATAACCGTCTCACTTAGCAATGGAAAGTTTGGGTACACTTGTGGTTGTAAATCAAGGATTACCTGTATACCGAATATGCACAGAATATTTTCAGTTTTCTAGTAATTGGCCACTAGAGGGCAGAATTGGACCATTCTATGTATAATAGGAAGAATTTGTTTAAACTACCTTAAATCATCGGACTACCCAGTGCTCTTTGCTAAGGCAAAACTTCATATCCCTTCCTCCAATTTTGCAGAACTATTTTTTTCCCTGCAAAATGGAACGGGGTGGCAAGTGACCTTGAGATTCTCTTGGCATCAAACACTTGGGCTCTTCTGAATGGTAAGTACTGCTCTCCGGCTCGCCAGCTGACAGCAAAATACGACATCTTGAAAACCTGCTATCTGCACTCCAACCTTTGCATTTCAGCAGTGGAGGTAGAATAGGACTCTATCTGCAATAGAAACACAGGGAAAGAGGGAGGCAGGGTGAGGAATACCTCTTTTGGTGAGGATATTGGTGGCTGAAGGTTTCCCTTATCACTCACAACAGCAGAAGTTGAAAGGGGGAGAGGAGGGGCTGGGGGCAAGGTACTAACTTCATTCCAGCTGTCACCTCTCCATCAAATAGGTGGGCTTCAAAAATTTCATCAATGTGTTCTCTGCCCAGTTGCTGGGTGGGTGTGGCCTAGTCGGCCTCTTGCACCACAGCGGGGGTGGGGGGGCATTTTCGCCTTCCCCAGGCTCCGGAGGCTTTCCTCGAGCCTCTGGGAGGTCAAAAACTGCCTCCCCCGGGCTCCAGAGGCCCTCCATGTGGCCCATTTTCCCCTCCCTGAGCCTCCATGCGGTCCCTGCACTTACCACGCATCCAAAATGGACCACGTGGAGACTCCTGGGAGGGGCAGGGTGGGGTGGGTGGGTGGGGCCAGCCAGAGGTGGGATATAGAAGTTCTGTGAACCGGCCATAACGTTAGCTACGGGTCCTCTCGAACTTGGTAAACCCGTAGCAGCCCACACCTGGAATAGGCCCAATCCAGGGTGGGAGGCAGCTTTGGGGGGGGGGATGTCGGCTAAAGACCCCCTTCTATTTCACTTTCTTTATCATATGAATGGAAGTGTGTGCGTGCATGTGTGTATATACCCACATGGTGTATGGCAGGGGTGTCCAAACTTGGGAACTTTAAGACTTGTGGACTTCAATTCCCAGAATTCCCCAGCCAGCATGGCTGGCTGGGGAATTCTGGGAGTTGAAGTCCACAAGTCTTAAAGTTCTCAAGTTTGGACACCCCTGGTGTATGGAGTGCAGTAGATGGGGATAATCTTTTTTATACCAAGATTATAACCTCCTCTTTTCTTTTCTTTCTTCTCCCTTCTCTGCTTCTCTTGCCAGAGGTGGCAAAAAGAATAGACTCTTTTGGCACCATGTCTCTGAACCCACTAGGGAGAAAGAAATGATAGCAGACTCACTTCTTGTGTAAAGCTCATCCCCTCCCCCATTAGCACAGGTAGTCCTTGACTTACAACAGTTCACTTAATGACCGTTTAAACTTCGAATGGCATTGAAAAAAGTGACTGATGACCATTATAGCATCCCCATTGTCCTGGATACGCTTCAGATTCAGATGATTGGAAACTGACTCGTATTTATGACTGTCGTGGTGTCCTGGGATCCCCTTTTGTGACCGTCTGACAAGCGAAGTCTCTGGGGAAGCCAGATTCACTGAGCAACTGTGTTACTAATTTAGCAGCTGCAGTGATTCACTTAACAACTGTGGCAAGAAGGTTTGTTAAGTGGAGCTTAACTAATTTGTTCACTTAACAAATGTCTTGCTTAGCAACAGACATTTTGGACTCAATTGTGGTCATAAGTTGAAGACTACCTGTACCTAATCCATGCTTAGAAATATACTTTGGGCACATATTGAGAAGTCTTTGGGAAGGCATGTCTGAAAGTATTCAATCCCATACAGCAGGCCCTTCCTCTGATCCCATGGAACACCTCAATAGTAGTAACTCTGAGAGGGCTCTCGGAGTCCTAGTGGACAAACATTTAAATATGAGCCAGCAGTGTGAAGCATGTACCAAAAAAGCCAACACAGTTCTAGGCTGAATAAACAGAGGGATAGAATCAAGAACACATGAAGTGTTAATACCACTTTATAATGCCTTGGTAAGGCCACACTTGGAATACTGCATTCAGTTTTAGCCGCCATGATGTAAAAAAGATGTGGAGACTCTAGAAAGAGTGCAGAGAAGAGCAACAAAGATGATTAGGGGACTGGAGACTAAAACATATGAAGAACGGTTACAGGAATTGGGCACTATCTAATAAAATGAAATTCAATGATGAAAAGAGTAAGGTTCTACATTTAGGCAACAAAAATGAAATGCACAGGTACAGTATAGGTGGTACCTTGCTCAACAGTAGTAACTGTGAAAGGGATCTTAGAGTCCTAGTGGACAACCACTTAAATATGAGCCAGCAGTGTGCAGCAGCTGCCAAAAAAGCCAACACAGTTCTAGGCTGCATCAACAGAGGGATAGAATCAAGATCACGTGAAGTGTTAATACCACTTTATAATGCCTTGGTAAGGCCACACTTGGAATACTGCATTCAGTTTTGGTCACCACAATGTAGAAAAGATGTAGAGACTCTTTCTAGAGTGCAGAGAAGTGCCACATAGATAATTAGGGGACTGGAGGCTAAAACATATGAAGAACGGTTACAGGAACTGGGTATGTCTAGTTTAATGAAAAGAAGGACTAGGGGAGACATGATAGCAGTGTTCCAATATCTCAGGGGTTGCCACAAAGAAGAGGGAGTCAAACTATTCTCCAAAGCACCTGAGGGCAGAACAAGAAGCAATGGGTAGAAACTAATCAAGGAGAGAAGCAACTTAGAATTAAGGAGAAATTTCCTGACAGTTAAAACAATCAGTGGAACAACTTATGGTACCTGCAGAAGTTGTGAATGCTCCAACACTGGAAGTTTCAAAGAAGATGTTGGATAACCATTTGTCTGAAGTGGTGTTGGATTTCCTGCCTAGGCAAGATTTCCTGCCTAGGCAAGGGGTTGAACTAGAAGACCTCCAAGGTCCCTTTCAACTCTGTTATTCCTTATTCTATATTCTAAAACCTCTGTAGGACAGGAAAATTTATGGCTAGACAATGCCAATTCTCCAAGGTCTAGCAGATCTTATCTAGGTTGGCAAGAAAAGTGATAGGGTTGATTCTTGGGCTTGTGGGGAGACCCTTATTTCTTTGTAAAAAAATAAAACCAACCCTTTTTGCAAAACAATGGCCAGGAATCAGGGTGGAATGGGGCTTGCATGTCTACAGCAGCCTGAGATGCCAGTAGGGGGTGGGAAAATTCCCTGTCCTAAACACACACTGATAGGAGACATTGCAGACTATCCAAACTGGTAGGTTTGTCTTGGCAGAAAGTGGAAAATGGCATTTGAAAGCTAGACCACTAAAGACTAATTCAGAAGAGTTACCTTCAGAATGTTCGGGGGAAACTTGAAGACAGCACAATCCATTTATATGTTCCTGAAACTGTTAACAAGACATCTTCCTACTGTGGTTAGCTGATGATGCAGAAGATCCCTGCAGGATATCATTCTGCCTCTGGGACAGCACTGAGTTAATTTATTCTTTGCAGTTATAATTCAAGCTTTTTTCTTCTTCATAAAAGAAAAGGAAGGCTAAAGAAGAAAGGAAGATTATTACTTTGGAAATCTACAGAATTTTAATCACAACCAAACATTAATTCAATCATCAGGAAATGTGTTGCCCTTCAAATATTCTTTGCTGGCCAAATTTCCACTTTTGAAAGACGAGGGAGGGTTGAATGTAACAATGTGAGTTTCTTGGTTTTGCAAATATATCAAATTTGGCTTCTCCTTGGTTTTTTTTATTTCTTTTCATTTTTGCGAACGTGTCAACATTGGTTTGTTGGATTTGAGATTTAATCATTTTGTGCCAACGTCTGTGTGTATTTTGGGGCATGTTTCCCCAAACATGCATTTTTGTTTTCAATTTTGTCTAATGTAATGTACAAAACATTTGCAACATATAATACAAATGTATGCACATTTCCTTCTTTGGAGCCCATTTCCTTTGCACATACTGTCATACTTAGCAGTGTGGCTAATTAATTCGCATGTAGTCATGAGATAATATAAGGAGCTTTTGTACGTGTTTTCTGGGTAGAGTGGAAGAAATATTCAGTGAGTCAACATACCGCAACCAAGCGAAAGTAGCAAAAGTTAGGATCTCAAAGAGTGAAAATAGAGGATGAACATATTTTTTCTTCAAATTTGAATAAATGATTATCTTTTGTTTCATTAAAACTGAACAATTCTAGTAGTAATGTTGCTATTCACAATGAAACATAATGATGGTAACAACAGAGTAGAAATTGGATACAATAATCTGAGAAATGAGTAACAAAGGATCTGGGGATTTTTGCATGTGATTTTGTCTTAATTTGCTACAAAATCTATAATTTATTTCTCTCTATGTGCCTTCAAATGTGCTACAGATAGATAAATATTTTATTTTCATTTTATTTCTAAACAAGGTGAAAAAGAAAACCCTGTACAATAAACAACAATGCATTATAGAAATTATAAAATAGATAATATAGCAGCAGAACTGGACTTAAACCTGTAAGACAACTATTCTAACCCCAAATTAGACTATTTGTTTCCTAATAAACTGTTCCAGAATAAAAAATTGCCATTTTATAAATAATGTGTGGATTTGAATCAGATGCAAGGAGAGTGACATTAAATTGGTATATTACATCCAAATAGTTACCTGGAAGAGGTGTTATTAATAGATTAATATGATATAGAACTTGATGGTAATTTTATACTTCAGAATAAATTATAATTTATATGAATGGATTACTGCAAAAAGAACACTTGGGAAAAGTAATTAGAAAAAGGTATGCAATTGTCAAAGTGCTTTTTAAAAAGTCCAATCTGGCATAGCATCATTTCAAGAAAACCTCAGTTCACATATTACAATATAGTTGCTTGGCTAATCATGTGAAATCCACTATTGCAATTTGTTTAACAAATCACGGTTAGGGAAACTATGGATTAATGGATAATATAAACTCAATCCTAAAGAATGATAGACTACAGTACTATACCTTGTGAAGTTGGCCTATAGCTTCCAGAAGGGACTCCACGTCAGTCTTGTAGGGGGAAAAAAAATCCAATTATGTGGTAATTTAAAGACTCACTACTTGTGACAGTATCAGCTTCTGTGGATCCTGGTTCAGCAAAGTAAGGCTCTTTGTTGAATATATTATAATCAAATGAAAAGTAAAGCTCCAGGATGGCTTAGATATAATACTTCAAGTCTATTGATTAGGTCTCAGCAATAGTGATCTTATGATATAGTAGGACTTCTGTGTCTGATCGGAAAATTCCAGATAACCATTAGATGACAGCCGAGAAATAGTATTTCAGCTCAGATACGCTACTCGCAAATGATACATTGGGAGTGGATAGGAGACAGTGGTGGGTTCCGGATCACAGTGCAACTGGTACAGTGCAATGGGGCCCGGCATCCACCACATGAACGTGTGCAGCACGCGTGCACATGTGCGCATGCGTCCTTACCTCCTGTGACGCTCCGTGATGCCTCCGCGACTCTCCAGCTGCTCGGCGGAGTGTCGTGCGGGCACCGTATGCTCTGTGCATGGAAGTGCCAAAGAGCTCAAATACAGGTAAGGTCAGCGGGCAGGTGGGCCCTCTGGAGCATCATACAGGAACGGTACCCGGTGCCCCCAGCAGGCACCGATACGCCCGTACCGGGGCATACCGCCTGCAACCTACCACTGATAGGAGAGAAACGAACGGGTATCCTATCCATCCCCAGGGTATCATAATCCAAACAGATGAAGAAACAGGATAGCAATTTTAGCACTGCTACATTTGGGCTGGCGATATTTAGCCCACTGCCCACCCTAGACTAAAGTTTGCAGTTGGATTTACATAGAGCATGGTTTATGTAGTTTTGACTCGGTGGGTGGTGTGATCTCAGTGTTATCTAGCATCTACGGTGCTCAATATATAATGATACGTGTTTCAATGCCTTCTAAAAACCAATCACTGTATTTTAATTAATAAAACATGATTCTATATAAGCCATGCCATCAGGTGTACATAGCCACTTCTAAAGTGGATATGACTTGCTTTGCAAGCATTGCAAAGGCAGACACTAGATGGCAGGCAGGAGAAAGCCTCCGAAATGAAAGTAGCTTAATTTTTTTATTTATTGTTATTTTTATTTGGTTTATTTTATTTGGCATGTATGAGAAAACAAGTATAAGTATGAATATAACGTATAAACATATAAGTATGAGCAGGTATATGTACATACATAAGAATTGAGAATGTAAGAACAGAAGTGCATTCCAGGCGTTGACCACTCTGTTGTTGAAGTCGTATTTTCTGCAATCAAGTTTGGAGCAGTTGACTTTGAGTTTGTATCTTTTTGCCCATGTATTATTGCAGTTGAAGCTGAAGTAGTCATTGATAGGTAGGACGTTGTAGCAGACAATTTTGTGTACTACGCTTAAGTCAGACCTTAATTGGTGTAGTTCTAATCCCAAATTTTCAAGCCTGGTGGTATAAGGTATTCTCTTGTGAGCAGAGGAGTGGAGGACTCTTCTTGTCAAATACCTCTGGACTCGCTCAATTGTATTAATGTCCATTATACAGTGCGGATTCCAGGCAGATGAACTGTATTTGAGAATTGGTCTGAATTGAATTTTACCAGAATTGGGTCACTAATAAAGGAAAATTAAGTGCTGAGTATTAATTGGCTCCAGTTTCCAAGATACAGGATGCTTCAATTGCATCAAAATAGTTCAGAATCACAAGGGGTGTGTGCGATTATGCTCCATAACTTTCCTGCAAAATGTGATATAGCAATTGAGAATGGTGCCACACCAATCACTATAAATTTATTTTTTTATTGGTACCAATAACTTAACTTGCCATTCATTTACTGATTTTTTTGGGTAACATTTGCATTCTTTTTGCATGAAAAACTGACAAGCTCTAACATCAGATTAAACGACAAGGTTCCATCTTCATTTGGTATCTAAACTGCGTGTTTTGGCTTTTTTTCTCCTGAACTGCAGTAGGATCATCTCTGGGGAGATTTCAGAAGTCATTGACAAGCATTTCCCTTGGTATCTTTTCTCCATGCCTGCAACATCCTGGTGGAATCTCTTTCCGTGCTTATCACTCACTGCCCCACAGTTCAAAGCGAAATTAGTCTGCAAGAGCAAGTGTAAGAAGTGAATTTTCAGTGACATGTTTGCACCAAGTGCCTTATAGGACTTAAGCAAAATTTCCACGTGTTTTTCACAGTCATCTGCCTTCCTGTTCTCAAAGTGAAGATACATTTATATACTTCCATGTGGTGCCATTTTCATTGTTCTACTGTACTTTGTCGAGAGGTTTTGAGACATCATGATGATTAAGCCCCTCCTTCCCTTGTAGGCAAATATACTCGCCTTTATTGTGAAATACCTTGAAAACTTTATCACCTTTATCATGTGTTTTCTAATTCATCTAATCGAAATATGTAAAATTAACACATTTTATCTCGGAGATTGACAATTTCCCAAAATTTGTAGACCCGTATATTGGTCCCCTAAAATTTTATAGACGAGATCCAGAAATAATATGACCTATTCCTGAATTTGGCTGAGAAATTATAATTGGATCATCTCAAAAGTTGTCGATGAATAAAATCAACCATTTTTGTGTTTCCTTAACTGCACAGAGAGAGGCAGGCTTGTGAGGCATCAAGTTTAGTTAAATCACTGGGGATACAACAGATTTGGTAGTCTGAGCACTGCCTAGGAAGGTAGGCAGTGTAAATGCTTAAGGAATGGTGTGCACCCATTTGCACTACTCAGGTGACCCTGATGACACAGGTAAACCTCCAGGTGACCTTAATGACTTGCTAAAAGAATGCAAATGACTAGCTGTCTGCAAGGAGTATAAATCCTTCCATTTCCCACCATCCAGTTAGAGCTGAAGAAGTGAAACTTCTTCAAAGAATAACCAGAAAGTCCAATTGCCTCTTGAAAAAGCACTTTTGGGACAACAATGATCTGGATGACCGAGAATCTCTATAGACATAGATAGACAGATGGTAGGTAGATGATAGACAGACTGACAGATAGATGATAATGAAGAATGTCTGAATCAGGTGGAAAGGAGGAAGAAGTTCTTAAATTCCTTGAGGTTATGGTTGGATGGGTTGATGAGATCTCAAAATGACAGAGGTGATGTTTAAAGAGATAAGCTTGGATGTGATATATGTATCATGTGGACTTTTTTTTGTCTACTTCTATCAAATAAGGAATTGCCTTCCTTTGCCATTGGTCTCTTTGAATCATAGAGTTTCTAAAGTGTTATTTCAAAAGTACACTTGCAATCTTCCATTGGGCACTTCAGATACCGTATAATTGTAAAGCTGAGTTGCATCTCGGGCACTGTGAGGGAGTAAAGTTGAGGTTACTGTCTACAATTTGGAATAGCAGCTGCAGTCAGGCAGAAACAGTTCCCACTCCCACTTCCCTCTTTCATACATATATTTACTCATAACTTTAATCACAAACATCCGAACTGGCATTTCAGCTGCCTGTGATAATTGAACCTTGTAACCTCTGGTGTTTTCAAGGATGTGCAGACATCCAGAGGCAGCCTCATCCACCCAGCCTTTAGTTTACAACAGCAATTATAAGGCAGTGGGAACAGGTGTAGAGGAAAAAGTGATAAAAGGAGAGAGTGTGTGGAGAATGGCAGCTATTGCTAACAAGCAAGAGGACTATCATTCAGCTGCCAGGACCACAAGCTAAGGTGAGCAACATATCCTGTTGGGAGTCCTGCTGGAGCTTGGATTGGAGCTCAACAGCAAATAGAAAAGGAACAATCACACTGAAGCAGCACCTCATCTTAACTAGTGCAGCAACTTCTGGAAAAAGACAAAGGTTGAACTGAGCATTAAAAGGCTAAGCATAAAGGACCGAGTATTAAAAGACACAATTACATGGCAAAATCACCTCGCAAAGCATAGAAAGGTGCATTTGACACAGAGCAAATAGCCTGTTGTTGGGGAACCCAAAGGTGCTTTTTCAAGAGACAACTGGACTTTCTGGTTTTTCTTTGAAGACATTTTACTTCTTACCTAAGAAGCTTCTTCAGCTCTTCTTCAGCATTGAAGAAGCAGGAGCCAAAGAAGCTTCTTGAATGAGAAGCGAAATGTCTTGAAAGAAAAACAAGAAAGTACAATTGCCTCTTGAAAAAGCATCTTTGGGACAACCATGACCCGGAAGACTGAGAATCTCCATAGACATGTTGTTGGGGAAGGTGTGTGTTACAACAAATCATTGTGTACAAATTTGTTATGCTGCGATGTGTCCAGTCCTTGGAAAGCAAAGAAACCTCACAGGCACCAAGGACAATGGACAACGGATGCCTAGAGAGGTACTATTTTCAAAGACTCTTTTCTAGGAGCTGGTCTCACCAATATGCAGTGACTCCCCAATAACCTGCTTTGATTATATAATTGATTGCAGAATAGTTACTGTAATTCCAGAGAAAAGTAGGGATATTTAGGACTGTATTGTAATACCCTTTGTGCTTGTTAACTGAATTGGTTGCTTGGGCTTGACTAGAGTATTTGGACTTATTAACCCACCTATGATTCTTCCTGCTTATGTCCGAGGAAGGGAAAAGAACAGGTGTAGATGTTACGTATGAGGAACATTTCAAATAATGGGTTTTTTGCTATGCTTTGGAGGTGTGAAATATATTACTAGGAGGTAGTGATGATAGTTGTTGGAAACAAACTTTTGCTGGAAACCATAGGAAACCCTTCAGAAGGAGAAAAAATTGATCTTGTAGATTACAGTTGTCAATTCCTGACCTGCAAATTTTGTAATAATTTGGAGTGAGCGAGGGGGATAAGGCAAAATCTACTCTATCTATAGAGGCAGCCCCACACTTGACAGCTCAGGGTTAGCATTTCTGAAGGTTAATTTCAAATTGAATGGCCTCATTTTATTAAATCAATATAATTAAATTAAGTCCTGTACATACTATGGAGGGTTTAGATAATCTGAGTTGTTGAGAGAAAGGTGGAAAACCAGACTCCAGTTGCTGTTTATGATAATTGTATTTAACCTTTTGCTATCGATTGCAATCCTTTTTATATAGAATTTCTGCTTTCCTCTTTCATCAATAAACCTCTTCCTATCAAGGGGCTTCTTAAAGTTTTGGCCAAATTAAAAATAAAGCATCACTATTGGGGAGGAGGAAAGGAAGAACAAATGAAAATGAAATTATTCTTTTAGTATTTTTAATTAAAATAAGATCAACACTCACAACGCGCACTGAAAAAAACAGGGTATCATTTTATCCACAGTGAAGGCAGCTTTTCTAAGGTAATTGGGGAGTTAAATCGGCACTGTTTGCAAAGCACCAGGAAGAAATAGATGGAGCTCTTAAGTTTTAAATAACTCAAGTGCCAAGGTGGGCTGGGCTACTTGAATTGGTTAAGGGACAGCGACTATGACTCATTCGCTTCTTATAACTGCATCTTGAGGTTTCTTTCCATTCTTGCATTTGCAAAACCACCTTGTGGGAGGACAAAAGGTGCTTTTTCCAGAGGCAACTGGACTTTATTTTTTCCTTTGAAGACATTTCGCTTCTTATCCAAGCAGCTTCTTCAGCTCTGACTGGATTGTGGGCAATGGAAGGATTTATATTCCTTGCAGAGAGCTGGTCATTTGCATTCTTTTTAGGTAGTTATTGATGCCCCTTGGAAGTTTGTCTGTGTCCTCATGGCCACCTGAGTAGTGCAAATGTGTGTAGAGCCTAAGGCTCCGCACCCATTTGCACGACTCAGCTGACCCTGAGGGCACAGACAAACAGCCAAGTGGCCTCAACAACTCTCTAAAAAGAATCTGAATGACCAGCTCTCTGCAAGGAATATAAATCCTTCCATTGCCCACCATCCAGTCAGAGCTGAAGAAGCTGCTTGGATAAGAAGCGAAATGTCTTCAAAGGAAAAAAATAAAGTCCAGTTGCCTCTGGAAAAAGCACCTTTTGTCCTCCCACAAGGTGGAACAGCTTGCCTCCAGAAGTTGTGAATGCCCCAACACTGGAAGTCTTTAAGAAGATGTTCAATAGCTATTTGTCTGAAACTGTATAGGGTTTCCTGCCTAGGCAGGGGGTTGGACTAGAAGACCTCCAAGGTCCCTTCCAACTCTACTATTATATTGTATTGTATTGTAAGCTGCTTGGATGAGAAGCCCCACATCTTAGATATTTGAGTTAGTTACAACTAGGTTGCACCACTTTTCGATAGATAAGTCAGCATTTGATTTGACCTATCTGTTCCATCGTATATTTCACCCATAAGCAATATGTGTAATCAGAGTTGATTTTCTGGGTCAGTTAATTCTGAAGATCTGCAAGAAAAAGTCCTTTGTCGAAGAATCCTTCCATCCCCCACCATCTAATCAGAGCCGAAGAAGTTTCTTGGATGAGAAGCGAAACGTCTTCAAAGAAAGAAAAAAAACAAAACAAAACAAGAAAGTCCTGTTGCCTCTGGAAAAAAAATTAATTTGGGACAGGCACGACGTGGGTGACCGAGAATCTCTCACGACGTGGGTGACCGAGAAACCACAGACGCTTGTGGGAGGCCGTTGGCGAGACGCGGCCGAGGGCGTGCAACACGCGAGGGAAGCCAGCCGTACTTTGCACCGTCCAGGAGCCCAGAGGGAAGGAGGGGCCAAGCAGTTGCATTAGCCGAGATAAACCTGCTTCCCTGGCAGGTCTGCGGCTTGCCGCGGTGGCGCTTCTCCTTTTTTCTTTTTCTTTTTGTAATCGGCTGATATTTGGCGAGAAACGTCCAGGTTTCGTTGAAAGAGAAACCAAAAAAAAAAAAGGAGAGGCGAGGGCAGCAGAGGCGACGCTGCCTCAAAACAAACAGAGCAAAGGCTCCTTGTGGGAGTGAGAGCGGGGCGGGCGGGCCCTCCTTTACGCACATTCCAGACTCCTCCTTTCTCCCTGTTGCGTTGTGCCGCCCGAGAGCAGCGTGGGGCAGCCGCGCCATCTACCCATATGGGCCAGGGCTGAGGGGCGGTGAAGCAATTCGGGCACTTTCCCAGGGATGAGTCAGAGCACGGCGGGATCGGCCTGACGGGGAGCAGGCCGGCCATGCAGCGGCAGCCCGAGCCTTCTTCAGTCGCGTGCTTCCCGGCGCCGAGGTGCCAGGAGGAGCAGTCGCCGAAGCGCTCCGCTGCCCCGGACTCTCCGCCTGGGCGGCCCGGCCCCCTGCACCCTTCGCGGGGCCGGCATCGCTAGCGCCTTCGCCTTCCCTTATGGAACCCGGAGAAGCCCAGGACGGGAGCGGCGGGAGCAGCCCGGAGCTGGGCCGGAGGAGGCAGCTGAGCGTGGGAGAGCTGTGCTCGCTCTTCGAGGCTCGCTGCGCGATGGCCAGCAGGCAGCTGCCGGAGCCTGCCCGGAAGACCTGCCGGCCCCGCAACGGGGTGCTGCAAGCGGTGATCCCGCAGCTGACGGTAACTTCGGAGGAGGACGGCGGAGAGGCGCAGCGCAGCCCTGCCATGCTGCCTCCGACGGAGCCCAACGGCGCCTGGCTGACCACGGACAGCTCGCTGCACCTGCTGCAGTCCTCCAGGCGGCTCTCGACGTCGTCGCTCTCCTCCACGGGCTCCTCGTCGCTCTTCGAGGACTCCGAGGATGACCTGCTGAGCGACACGGAAGGCAGGAGCCAAGGGATCGTTCACTTGGAGCACGGCGAGGAGACGCACCAGGTACCCGACGGCCAGGGAAGAGCCGGGAGAGAGACCGCTGCCGGGAGCGGGGCTTCTTCTGCCTTAAGACTGAGGCTCTGCCCGGCTTGCCGGCAACGGCTTTTTGAAGCCCTTGGAAGAGCTAGTCGAGTGGATTCGGGATTACTGAAATACTAACCTGGTTAATCGAGGGTTGGCTGGGCGTTTTTCCTTCCTGGGCTTTTGCAAACTGGGAGCGCGCGATTCCCTTAATGCCAAAGAAAGGCCTTTCCCCGGGCAGTTTGAAGGGAAGTCGGGGGGGGGGGGATCTCCCCTTCGGAGAAGCTGCGCCTATGATCGCAGTTGAAATCAACGAATAGGCGTTTTGAAAGAAATGCCACGTAGATTCTAAGTAGGAGAAAGATTACCTAGAAGTGTGATACATTTGAATGCAAGGTTTCCTCTCCGTGTGGAACAGTGTGTTGACTCAAGGGGAAATACCACACCTGTAGTTGTCAGATGTTTCACTCTTTATATGTCAACTGCTTAGGGAAACCAGTTTCCCTAAACGTCAAAGTATGCAAAGCAGATGGTTTCACAGGGGACTCTGGTGGACACAGCATTTGTGGAGTGGATGGACAATTTGATTGACAATACTGTGTATTGTGGTAAGCCTTTTCCTCTTAGAAACAATTTGCCTGGACAATCCCTGCTGCTTTCTTCTTCTTCTTCTTTTGTGTGTATAACTCAACATTTAGCAAATGTTCTCTGCGTGAAGCACTTAATGGAGTACAGAGGTTTACCCTGCTAATATAAATAGCAGGTATTTCTCAGAAGCGTGAGTGCTAAAAAAACCCTAGGGATTTTGGTTTTGAAGGGCCCCATATCTGAAATACTTAGGTTCAGGGAGTGTATGTGCAAGCCAAACTTGATGTTTTGGATGCTTTTTGTTCTGTGCCTAGAACAAAATGTGTTTGTTTCAGGGAGAAGGTTTTAAGGGGGAGCAAGAAAAAGCCAAGAACATTAACATTCTCTTCAGAGACAGAGAAGCTACTGGGAGAAGGGTGGCAGACAGGCTGATGTGATATATCGTTATATCACGCTGGGATGTTGATGACAGTGGATTGAGGGAAGGAAGGCGTTGGGAAGATGGGTGCTGATTATGCAGTCCTGGCAATTCTCCGGGGGAGGGGGGGGAGGAAGAAACCTTTTTCTACTTGCTCATTCAGATTTTGCTTAGTCCAAAATGCAGAGAAAGGAAAGTGGTCCAGCTGTTTGTTCTTCAAACTATGACTGATCTGAAACAGTCTAGTACCAACCTCCAAAATTTCTGAGTTTGAAATACTGTGTGTGTGTATGTGTGCATTTGCTCTCCTAAATCACAACTTCATTGGACTAATGATTCATTCTAATTTCTGTCTTCAGTCATATTTCTAGTTTCTTTGTTTGTTTATTGAATTTATTGGATTTGTTTATTGGATTCTTTCTTCAGTTGCAGCAAGAAAATAAGCTGGATGTCTAGTAAATGTTAGGAATTTTAAGATGTGAAATACATCTAAGGGTAATATCTTCTAGAAGTTGTGGTCTTAGAAACTGAATGTATAAATAAGAAATCATGGCCATAATCATTAACAGCCCAGTAACTTCTTTTCTGCTTGTCTCTATTAAGAGGTTTCACAACTTTTTTTTCTCATTCTCTTTAGTACAGACTTAATGTGCAGACCTCCCCTAAAAACCCAAACATCAAAATGAAAACAAATGAACAATATAAACAATAGAATGAAAATTTATTTTTAAAATAAAAACAAAAAGTAAACAATTTTTGAGCATCTTCCACACCATACTAATTACTTGTAACTAGTGTTTTAGGAAAAGTAGATTTATTGCATCAATGTACAAGTAAAAGGATCTTTGCCTGGATTCTCTCTGCATCACCCCATGGGAGTTTGGGAAACCCTGCTCTAGATCATTGGAAAATGTAGAGGTCTTGATGTCTCACTTAATACACCTATATACATTACACAGCATAGTACATTACACATAAATATTGCTTTAAAATTAACATGAAGAAAAATAATATATTTTCTTCAGCATGGAAATGCTATTTTAGAAATCAGGGTCTCTGAGAAGAGCTCCTTGTAACTGGAAAATATGAAAGGAAAATGGCCAGTTATACAACACTTTTGAATCACAGACTTTAGGGAGGAATTTATTTGCCTGTTCAATAATGCAATCCTGATCATTAACCGATTGCAGGAGATGTGCTTGATGTGGCCCGCCTTTTCACAAGCTACTCCAAGAGCATCAGAGGCAATACCTCCAAAACCTGAACAGTTGGTTTAATGGCAATTCAGTTCAGACTTTTTATCAGCTAGTATTTAAAAATGTGTCCTTCCCCTTGTGTAAGATAATAAACCAAAAATAAAGAATTATTTTAATAATGGAAAGAGATGATAAACACAGTGACTCTTCAAGAGTTGTCATTGTTTGCATAACAACTTTAAGAACTGATTACAGGATCTTTTGCAAAGCTGAGCCAAGAACGTCTATAATTGTTTCCTAAAAATATGAAAGTATTTGGCAGAAAATTTATGAACCCGAGAAGGCTAGCTTTTAGTATTTCTTTAAAGTATTCTTTCAGTTTTGAAGATGAAAACAAGAGGGAGGCTAAAATGCTCTTAAGAAAACTTGTCTGTCAGCAGCATTTTTTGGGAGAGAGGAAAAACATAGTAAGATTTGAGACTGTGCAGGAATTAAAGCTGTCCAGAGAGTTCCGTTTCAGTTTCAAAAAAGTCTATATTAATGCAACATCTGTTTGCAGCTTCTTAATACAACTGTCCTTTTTTCTCAGGATCAAGCAACAGGCAATTGCATGGGTTTGGGAGAAAAAAGTCACCTTCTTTAAGCTACAGTTGTGTCCACATATACTCCAAGGGTCATTTTTAGAACTGAATCTAAATCTCTAGGCTGGTGATGTCTGAGGGCATTTTAGTTTACATTATGCCTTCCATATAACCAACTCTGATCCCCCTGGGCCATGTTTGAGAGACATAGCATGTGAATGGGATAATCCTAGCTGAGTCTGGCAGCTCTTTCAGTGCTTGCTTTCCCCAAATGTCACAGTCTCAAGGACTGCTGCCAGGGCTTAGCTATGGTTGTCCAGTTCCACATTGTCTCCCTTTTCATACGGACCCTTTCCATTCCCCTTTTGGCACACAATGCCTGAATCCTTCCTGAGCTAATTAACTTCAGTTTCCTGTTTTGCCCAAACTCAAACAAATCCCGAGTGTCGAAATCCTTATAACATTTTTTAAAGGTAGGATTGTATTCTTACTAAAGGTGCAGTAGGAATGGATTGAATTGGTTAATTAAAAAAGTTATTCTTTAAATCAAGCTTCCCAACTGGATTTGAAGGGCAGGAACATAAAAAATAAATGGTAAAGCTCACTATCTACCTATCTACCTACCTACCTACCTTCCTACCTACCTACTTACCTACCTACCTACCTACCTACCTACCTACCTACCTACCTACCTACCTACCTACCTATCTATCTATCTATCTATCTATCTATCTATCTATCTATCTATCTATCTACACACACACACACACACACACATTTATTTATACTTCAACCGCAATAATACATGGGCAAACAATAGATACAAAGTCAAAGTAAACCGCTCCAAACTCGATTGCAGAAAATATGACTTCAGCAAGAGAGTGGTCAATGGCTGGAACACTTTACCTGATTCCTTCGTTAGTTCCTCAGACCCCCACATCTTTACCCTTGAACCTTACCCCATTCCTAAGAGGTCCCTAAGGGGCCGTGCATAAGCGCACCAACGTGCCTACTGTCCCTTTCTTACTGTCCCCATTGATATGTACTCCTTTTATGTGTTATACTTACTTATATCCATCTATTTGTACCAATCTCATGTGAAAATGCCCATGTCTATACTAATACCTGTTACCTTGTACATGATGACAAATAAATAAAATAAATACATAAGTCTCCTGCGAATCAGGAACGCGGAGTTACAAAGTGCAGAAGGGAGCACTTCAGATGATGCTTACACAACTCAGATCTATAGATGGAAGCAAAATTTCACACAGCTCCTTTCCTCCGTAGAAATGTTTAGGATAAATAATCAACAGGAATGGAAGGGGTACAAAGAGGCAAATGTTGATATTGTGCTTACTCCTCAGAAGTTGAGAAAAGGCATTGATTTATCAAAGCTTGGAAAATAATTGGGCAGACTTATATTTAATATATGAAAACACTGGTTTGTAAAGTTAATACAGAGCATTCTTACCTCAGGTAATCCTTATGTTTCTCCACAGAACCAACCTTACATCCGAATTAGAATTCTACTCTCACGCACAACTAAAAGCAGTGTGTTCAACTTAATTGAATTAATGGTTGGCAAAACCTCTAATACTAAACAATACATTAATACAACAATGTTCATACATTGGTAATTTCCAGTCTGAAATTAGTAGTTGTTTTAGGAGTGCAAATCCAGTGTATGAGTTTCAGCGTTCGTTGTTATGTAATGGACTTCTTCCTTTGAAAATTTACTTCGTATATCTAGGGTGGTGCATGCCAAGATAGACAACTTTAAACTATATGGATTTCAACTCCCAGAATTCCCCAGCCAACATGTTCCTTTCTAAGAGTTGGACTCTCTACAGTTTAAAATTGCTACTCTTAAAAAATACCAATTCAAGGGTTAGAAGCTGAGTTATGTTTCTAGATATAAAAAGAGTTAGAAATTTATAAATCTTTTATAACAACAGCTGCCAGCCATTTTGTAACTGTCATTATTTGAATTTTTACAGCCTTTTGATTCGCCTTTGGAATCTGATATACTATTACTATTAAATTAGAATGCACTTAACAATTTCTTGATCGGCTGGTATTCTAGTGTCCAAAGTTTTTGTCTCAAGATAACAGTTTTAAAAATGCTTCATACCGTGAGTGTGACTTGTTTGGAAGGGCTGGAGAGATTAGCCCATGTGTTTTACCCATTTTGGCAATAATATGTTCTTCACAAATCTGTTCTGCAGTTAAGGAGGTGGTCTTACATATAAAGTCAATTTTTAAAAGAAGAGCAAGCTGTTAGTCATAGTTTTCATGGAAGTCATTCAATGTGTTTATTATAATAGATTGAAATCTGTTTACTTTAGCGAATTCTCTTACCTGCTACAGGGAGAGAAAGATTGCCATTGTTTTGCTAAGGAGAGATGACCTGACATATGCTAATAGAAGCTCACAAGCTACTGAAATACTGTCAGGGTTGAATTAGAATAAGCCTGGGTCACCTTTTATAGGTCATCCTTGACTTACAACCAGGGGTGGGTTTCAAAAATTTTAGCAAGGGGTTCACTGCCCAGTTGCTGGTTGGGTGTGGCCATAGTGGGCATGGTCTAGTCAGCCTCCTGCACCATAGCGGGTGTGTCTGTATTTTTGCCCTCCCAGGGCTCCGGAGGCTTTCCTCAAACCTCCATGAGGGTGAAAACTGCCTCCCCAGGCTCTGGAGGCCAGAAATGGGCCTGTTTCCAGACTTCCCGAACTTCCGGTAGGCCTGTTTTTCGCCCTCCCAAGCCTCGGTGTGCGCCCTGCACTTATCTGCATCTAAAATGGGCTGCATGGGCACTCCTGGGAGGGGCTTGGTAGGCGGGGCCAGCCAGGAGTGGGATTTGGGGGGGGGTCTCTAAACTGCACAGAATCTTAGCTACAGGTTCTCCCAAACTCCTATGAAACCCCAGCAGCCCACCCCTGCTTACAGTGGTAGTGAAGCCTGCCCACTATGATTGTAAGTTGTGACAGTTGTAAAGGGGGCATTATGTGGCTGATCCAATTTTACCTTTTTTTGGTGGCAGTCATTAAGTGAAACACCATTTATTTATTTATTTATTTAATTTGACTTCTTAGTCGCCCCCTCTCCCCCCAGGGACTCGGGGCGACGTACAACCATGGTTGTTAAGGAACCCATTGTTTGCTGTGGGTGGGCCATTTTTGCTGAAAAGTAGAAGTAAATGCTGGTTTTCTAATTCTAAATTAGAATTAGTTGTGTCCCCCACCAAACTACTTTTGAATAGTATAAAAACCAATAATAAAGTTGCTGTGATTGGCAGGTGGGCCCACGCAAAGCGAGAATGAGTTTGGATAGTGGAGCCCTTGATGCTCTCTGGTTGTTTGCTTTGTCTAGGATTGGTCTAGGATGCTCACAGGTGCTCTGTTGGGAAACTAAGCATCTCAGACCAAGCCACATGCAAAAAACACTAGAGAATTCCTAGAAACTTAGTGTTCAGCAAATCAGCCATTCATTGACACATACAAATACACCATATTTATACACAATTCAAAAGAGACAACAAAAGGCTCTTTTTCTCATTGAGGCACTCAGCTGCCCAATAAGTACAATAACGCATTTCTCATTCTTTTTCTTCTGTTTGGCAATGCAGATTCATCAACAATCTACTTGCAGTGCTTATCAGTAAATGGGTAAAATGGGTCTTTACTGAGATACAGAGAGTCCTCGACTTACAACCGTTTGTTTAGTGACTGTTCAAAGTTACAAGGGCACTGAAAAAAAGTGACTTATGACCATTTTTCACACTTATGACTGGATTAAAAATGGAAGACATGCCATGTCAGAAAACAGTTATCTGTTTTTTAATTTTTTAAAAAAAACTTTAAAAATCTACCACACAACCAATACGATACATTTCGTTTTTTTCAAGAATAGGAAAAGACAGAAGCTTCGCATAAGCTGATCTTTATTAGTCTTAAAAAAGATTCTTACATACTATTAGATGGGATTCTTTGAGCTTGGGGAGATCAATCCCGAAGTAGTGGTCACAGGAGGCAAAACCACTGCGAAATGGTGATACGTTCTTTGGTATTGATCAGTGGTGGGATTCAATTTTTTTTTACTACTAGGTCTGTGGGCGTGGCTTTGTGGGCATGGTGTGGCTTTGTGGGCGTGGCAGGGGAAGGATACTGCAAAATCCCCATTCCCTCCCCACCCCACTAACCTGCTTTCCAGCTCTGTTCTCCTGTGCAGGGCAGCAAAAGAAGATCAGTTGGGAGGCTGGGAGACAGCGGGGTGGGGCCAACCTATTTGCCGGTTCTCCAAACTACTCAAAAATTCCGCTACCATTTCTCCAGGGCCTGTCAGAAATGGCTGAATACCACCTCTGATTGATGTACCCTAACCCTGAAGAACTCCAGCTAAAATTATGTATGCCAAACCTGGCTACTGTTAACTAGAGAAATCCTTAAGCTGATTTGTATTGTGCTTTTGCTGCCCTGATGAAAAAAGAATTTTGCAGTACTTTTCAGATTTTTTTTTTCATGTTATCTGTTTCCATCTTTCTTATACTGCCTGAAATTATAGCACCCACACTTCAAAAACTGTGAACTAAAAGTACCAGTCATTTCAGTTCAGAAACAGAAGCAGATTACATAAACTAAGCATGCACAATCTGTATCTTTTAAATTGGAATTTCAAGGAAAGGTTTCTAATGGATTTTTAAGTGGTGGGTAAGGATCTGACTTTTCACGCTGGATTGATAGAAATATCTGTGAACTCTTATTATTCTCTCCTGTGTAATGCACATTTCTCATTTTGTGATTTCAGAATATATTTGGGGAGAGGAAGGTTATACTAGGCTCAGTATCCTTTTGATCCAGATGGTTCTTTCTAGTTTTGACTTGCTACCTGAGAACTATTTTACTCTATATTTTCTCCATTGGAAATATGTTAACATAGATTCTATTTCTGTACCTGTGGTTCTTTCATATTTCTTTTTCTCACAAAAAACTTATTCCATACAAAACAAAAAGGATTAGAAACCAGAATAATTAATGTGTCATCTGCCATTTTATTATTATTTTACATTCTTTCCGTTTAAAATGAATGCAGTGTTCCTCTGTAGTGTAAACTTTATTTACAACAATGCTTTCAATCCCATAAACATTGGAATATGTTAACACTGCGCATAAACACTGCGTCAGTGTTTTGCTTCAAAGAATGCTCAATTTTCCATTTTTTTTAAAAAGGCAAGAATAAATGATAGAGAAAGTCCAAGGTTGCTTCATTTAAAAATAGTCAGTTTGAAAATAAGAAGTGTGAATGGGAGGGATGTTTTCATATATATGAAACATGATAAACTCAACAAGTCATTGGTGACCTTCTACTTGTGATTTGTTTTTAGTGTAATCAAAAACAAACCAGATTGTTGGATATGCTGCCAAAGTTTAACTATCAACATTCCTCAGTTTTGTAACCTCAAAATGTGTTGGATTTTACTCCTGTAATTTCAACTAACTTGAATGAACCCAGTTTATGTTTTATTTGCCAGTCTTATTAAGTTTATCATGTGATGTTCAAAGTAAGTGTGAAAGAAATCCTTTTGATGGAAATACTTCAAAGAATAAAGATTCCTCTTGGAGGCAGCAGCCAGACAGAATTAAACTGGGAGAAGGAACCAGTATAATTTTGCACAATATTGTGTCTTTTGGTTAACATAATGTGGTGAAACCTGTTTATAAGGCATAGAGTGTTTATTGCAACCTTCCCAAACCTTTCATCTTCCAATGACTAAAACTCCCAGAATTAGCTATTAGCTGTTGGAAATTGAACACATGGGGTGTGTGGAGGGTTAATCATGTTGAGTAGATTGATCTATTAAAAAAATAAACTTGGTTTATTTGCATTATGGCATGTTTATGTTTGAGAAAGCATATTCACTTAGTTTCTGAGATGTGCTATTTCTGCCCAATATTTGCATATTTACCTATATCAGTGGTCGGCAAGCCGCGGCTCGTGAGCCACATGCGGCTCTTTACACACTTTAATGTGGCTCTTCTGTGTGCCAGGCGCCCGCTCCCCTCCTTCCTCTCGGGCACTTCAAAACAAGCACCCCTTTCCCTTTTTTTCTTTTCGACCCACAATGATTAGGGAGGATCCTGAAGTCGGGCAGGGACGAGAAACGAGGAGGCAGAAAAAGAAACGGAGGCTAAGGAGCTCCCCCCCCGCCTCCTCCCAGCAAAAATCTAACCGGGGAGCTGGGCGGGCAGTAGCAAATTAGCCGATCACGCCACGTGATCAGCTAATTTGCTACTGCCCGCCCGGCTCCCTGATAAGATTTTTGCGGGGGGGGGGAGAAGTTCCTTGGCCTCCGTCTCTTTTTCTCCCTCCTCGCTTCTTGGGGCTCCACCAATGGGGGAGCAAGGCCCGCCCAGCGCCAGGCTTTGGGCTAACACAGAGGTCTGCAAAGTTGGCTGTTTTAAGACTGGTGGACTTCAATTCTCAGAATTCTGGGAGTTGAAGTCCACCAGTCTTAAGAGCCAATTTTGCAGATCCCTGGGCTAATATGATTGATGCCCTTGGTGGACTTCAACTCTCAGAATTCTGGGAGTTGAAGTCCACCAGTCTTAAGAGCCTATTTTGCAGATCCCTGGGCTAATATGATTGATGCCCTTGGTGGACTTCAATTCTCAGAATTCTGGGAGTTGAAGTCCACAAGTCTTCAAGCTGTCAGGTTTGAAGACCCTGGGGTTTTTTTCTAAAGGGTTAGGGGTGCAAGGGTCTTGCAACTTGACAGCTTTAAGACTTGCATGCTTCAATGCCAGAGTTCCTGAGCCAACATGACTGGAGGAGGAATTCTGGGAGTTGAAGTCCACAAGTCTTAAAGCTGTCAGGTTTGAAGACCCCTTGGGTTTTTTTCCCTAAAGGGTTAGGGGTGCAAGGATCTTGTAACTTGACAGCTTTAAGACTTGCGTGCTTCAAATGCCAGAGTTTATTGAAACGAAAAACAGTGTACCATCCTATGTATTTTCGGTTTTAAAAATGTGGCTCTCAAAATAAATTTCAATCGTGGTGTTGGTGAGATTTGGCTCAGTTGAAAAAAAAGGTTGCCCACCACTGACCTATATGAAGCCTCTGTTATATGTTCGAGTACCCACATTGAGGAATGACTATTTTTCTCATTTTTGAAGTTCTACATTTTGTTTGTCATTTCAACATGAATACATTCCCACATTGTAGTATGATTTTCTTTGGCATGTTTTGGGAATCTAGCCATTGTTTTTTTTTTTTTTAAACAATAGCTTAGGTCTTGTGTTTATGCAAACCTCAATGGAATAAATAATGCCACAGTATGATACAGGTAGTCCTCAACTTAATGACCACAATTGAGCCCAACTTTTATGTTGCTGAGAAATTTATTAAAGAGAGTTCTGCCCCATTTTATAACTTTTCTTGCCACGTTTGTTAAGCGAATCACTGCAGTTGTTGAATTAGTAACATGGTTGTTAAGTAAATCTGGTTTCCCCATTGACTTTGCTTGTCAGAAGGTTGCAAAAGGTAATCAAATGACCCTGGGATACTCAACCGTCATAAATGTGAGTCAGTTGTCAAGCACCCAAATGTAAATCATGTGATTAAAGGGATGCTGCAACAGTCATAAATGTGAAAAATGGTCATAAGCCACTTTTTTCAGTGCTGTTTTAACTTTGAATGGTCACTAAGCGAGCTGTTCTAAGTTGAAGACTACCTGTATATCAATGTGGGAGATATGTATGTATGTATGTATGTATGTATATATGTATGTAAAAATATAACAATTGAATTGGGAGATCTGTTGAATTGGGATGAGGGGGTAGGGTTTCAGCTCTTGGTGGTTCTTCTGTTCATTTCTCCTGGTGTCTGTTTTTGGGAGATACAGTGTCATCGAATAAAATGCTTTCCTTTAATTTTCATTGAGAAAAATATTTTGTATGAGTGGCTATGAAAGTTGCCTTTAGGAGAAGAATACTTTTGTAATCTTGTCTGTCTCTTCCCATTTCCCATCCAGCCTTTCCTCTTCAAAAGTGGTACTTTGTGTGATTGTGCAATTCTGTACAGTGTGTACAGTTTGTACATAATACACTTTGTATTATGGCAAGTAACAACAACAGCAAAAAGCCACAAATATTGATCAACAGGAGGTATTATTTCAGGACACAAAGCCAAGGAGAATAAAGATCAAGCCTCATCCATCTATGCCAAAAGAGTAGTTCAATTATAATTCCCCTGTGCATTTCCTGTACCTGTGCATCTAACAAACCTAAGAACACAGGAAATACAGGATAACTGGTGATCACTATGTTAATAGAAAATGCAGGGACATGCTGTCTTAGATAGATGTCTTGAGCCAGGCCTGGTAATTACAATATCCGTAGTATGTATTTCTTCTTCCTGACTGCAGTGCGGTCTTGCTTATCTCTTGTTTGGTATTCAACACTAAGATGCTGAGAGTGTGATGGGAAAACAAGAGGAGGGGAACAGGACTAAGTTCTGTTAATGCCAAACTTGCACCGTTTCTTGATCTCAGTGACCCACTTGCTCAGCATGTATGAGGCTCCATGCTATATTCGCTCTCACAGGGAGGGGCTTCTCCTGGTGCCGTCCACTAGGCAATGCCAACGGGCGACACCAAGGAGTAGGGCCTTCTCTGTGATGGGCCCAACCCTCTGGAATGACCTCCCCCCCGACATTAGAACCACCACTGACTTCCGCTCCTTCCGGCAGAAACTGAAGACTCACCTGTTCCGACTGGCTGGTCTGGCATAATTCTTAACGTCTACCTCCTGGCATATATTTCCTACTGGTTTTTTAGGGGACTTAATTTTATAAGACACTGGGGTTTTAAACTTTGTATATTTTAAATTATTTATTTAGCAATTACAGTTCTGTCTATTTTATCCTCCTCTTATTTATGTATTTATCCATTTAATAATTTTTAATTGTTATTATGTATGATGTTTTTGATATGGACTGTACACCGCCCCGAGTCCCTTTTGGGAGAGGGGGCGGTCTAGAAGTGCTAATTAAATTAAATTAAATTAAAATTATATACTCTGAAAAAAAACCCACCTTATTTATTTATAACACCTGAAACCATTCTTAACAATTTCCCATTTGGAATTAGTTCCAAATTAGTTAATGTTTGTCCTCAAAGCTTGCTTGATCAAGAGATCTGTATAAATGCAAAGTATTATTCCTGATTATTTTATGATGACAATTAGATGCGGAAATGCCATGACTTTATTGTCTAATTGAGGAAACAATTATTTAAACAGTGAACAATTTAATTTCTCTGAAATGAAGTGATACTTGTTTAAATCTGAAAGAATGAATCACTTCTTCTCAATCTCACCGAAACCTAGCCAGGATTGAAGGGAAACACACTCTTTCTGTGCTGTAATGAAGAGGGGAAAACTGAAATCAGGGCTGAATTAAAAAAACACAAACAATCGAATATAGTGTTTAGTCACATAATTTGGGATTTTATAGTGCTGAATTTCCTTTCCCCAGAGGAAGAGTCATATGTGATTCATTCTGGATTTTATTAGCTGTCACCTAAGCCTTCGCTTGCAATGCGAGGCTAAGAAATGTTATTTTTATTTTATAAAAAACATTTGCAGAAAGGAATATAGGAGCTATCATTTTCAGTTTATTACAGCTTAAAAACTGGAGGTACAGAATTTAACAGTTTTATTCCCACCATTAGTGGAAACATCTGAACATGCTTTAGCAATCTTCTTTTGCTTGAAGGTTGTTACTGAGCCATTCAGGATATTTCTGCTCCCTTCCCATAAGATACGTTGGAGCAGGGGTGGAACCCAACAGATAAGTTGGCAGAAGTAAACTTTAGGGTGTGCCTTTAGGACTTGTTTTTAATGAACTTTCTCAGAGAACCCTTGGGGGAAAAAAGAAGACTAAGAAACTTTGACTTAGAAAGACTAAGACAGCTATGAGATGAATCCATTATTTCCATGAACCGTTCAGTCCTGTTCAGTTTGTAGATTTAATTTAGAACACTAATTATTCAGAGGCCCAATGTTTCTAAGAAAACAATTGTGATTTCATGCTAGTAACAATATAACATTTAAAGATAATCTGATTATGTTTAATTTTGCGACATTATTGGGGCAACACGTAGGTGGTAGACGTCTATTGTCATACTCAGTACAAAAAAAAATCCAGATCTTGGTAATGGAGTAGTGTAATATAAAAAAGCGAAGTGTATTTGTGTCAGTGGCTGCTGAATGTAAAGGCTGTATTTCTCATCCCATATTGAAATCAGCATGCTCTGAAAATGAGCAGGATATTGCCCTTACATTTATACCAGTGATGGCGAACCTTTTCAGCACCAAGTGTGTGTGTTCTTAGTGCGTGCGCTTGTCTGGGATGCGACCCGGAAGAGGAGCTGCCCAGGGGACATGTGCACATTGGAAAATGCACTTCCAGTTTCCGGCAGGCGCACCTGCCAGCTAGACCTTAGGTTACTGCTGCGCATGCACGTGCGATGATCAGCTGGTTAGTACACATGTTCACACTGGAAAACGGAAGACCAGCTCTTCCAGTTTCTGGCACGGCTGCACACACAAAGGCCAGCTGATCCTTGCGTGAGTATGAGCACCAGAAACTCAGAAAAGGAACAGGTGACGCCGCACCTACGTGGACGACATAGCTCCATGTGCCACTTCGGGCATGCATGCCATAGGTTCGCCATCACGGATCTAAACCCTTTTTGTGGTCTTCCATTAAAAAACTACTGTAAAGGATTTCTTAAGATGAACTTAGTTCCTGGTCTGTATGGCTTTCTCAGCATGCTTTTCGACAGTTCTGTGTAATCTGCAACTTTGGGTGTTTTTGTTGGTCTTCCTTACAAATCTTACCCAGATCTAAACCAGTTCAGCTATTTTTTTTTGGAGTCATCTAAGATTGCCAGGTCTGCCATCTGCTGTAAGAAAGCTGTCCTATCACATCCCACTCCTTTTTAAAAAAACCAAAAACGCTGAGTGAATCCTTTCAATAACATGATTCCTATTGCCTCACTTATTCCAAGAGTTTTTTTTTCTCTCACATATCTGCAGTTGAAAAAAGGAATGGGATGTGGGATGTTCCTTATCCCCTATCTATACCATCCCTTACGCCAGGGATGTCCAAACTTGGCAACTTTAAGACTTGTGGACTTCAACTCCCAGAATTCCCCAGCCAGCTGGCTGGGGAATTCTGGGAGTTGAAGTCCACAAGTCTTAAAGTTGCCAAGTTTGGACACCCCTGCCTTACGCATTTTGGAAATTTGTTTTCTTTGAGCCTGGCATTTGGCATCAGAGAGCAGGCCAGGAAACCTTGATGGGTTCCTACTGTGTTACAAATTTGGAAGATAACAGCTCTTTGGAAAGAAGAGTTCTATGTTTGGGATACTGTATTTTATTTTGTTGAATAAAAACAGGTCTAAGAGCATTTTTTTACTCATAACTACACATATCTAGTTGTGTCTAATCATAAGTAAATCCCACTGAGTTTTACCTATGGATAAGTGTCAACTGGATTTTAGTTTAAAGTATATTTTCCATGAATTAAATTGTGCAAGAAAATAAAACCTGCATTCATTTGGAATTAAGCACAAGATTAACTAATACATAATATGTTGTGTAAATAAATAAACCCAGAACCTTTGCGATTCCCACTTCCCTGCAGTAATAGAATACAGAATACAAAATAACAGAGTTAGAAGGCACCCCCAACTTCTTGAGGGAAGCTATTCCACTAATTAATTTTTCTAACTGACAGGACGTTTGCCCTTAATTCTAGGTTGATCTCTTTTTGTTAAACTTCTATCCATTACTTCTTGTCTTCCCCTCAGGTGCAATCCTTGTTCCTATCTTATGATTCTCCTTTTTGTCAAATATTTCATTAATTTCTATTTCTGTTACTAGTTTATTAATTTTAATCTGATGTAGATTTATTGACAGTTTTAATAATATTAAAGATTCAATGTTTTACTCTGTTTTGTAAGTAATTTTTGCAAAAGATTGACATGAAAGAATGAGATAAAAATAGCTTAATAATAATGAGATTAGGATCTGACTAAGTAGTGTGTTATTGGAGTCTCACTCGCCATCTTCAGGCTGGGTTTTGAGCTGAAGAAGGCGAGTGAGACCTCGCCGAAACGTTGCCAAGACAATCTCAATCTTACATGGGAAAAGACCCGAATACAACAAGACCAGCATTATTTATATATGTTCACACTGGAAAATATAAACAGTGTGCTGTGCTGCTGAATGGCTTTAACTATTAAAAGATGTATGAATTTTTAATGTTGCGTTATTAATTGGCTTCTGAACAGTTCTGGAATATAATGTATAAAGAATACCACAGTGCTCTAAATATATTTTATTGCATCTAGATATGACATAAATGATTACCCTAGAATTTGCCACAATGTGGTAAGCTGAAAAAGAATAAAGACAGGTCATGAATACTTGTCATTAAAAAAGTGGAAAGGAAAAATACTTATTCATGCTATTATCTCAGCCTAAATATATTGAAGTAATTTGAAAACTTATTATGAATATCCAAAGTGTTCAATTTAACTTTTTAAAATATGCAGCCTAGGTACTTTAGAAACTACTGGACTACTATTTTAATCAGAGGTAAATTGTACAAAATAGGAAGCAGGGTGAACCACTCTTCTATTAAAGAGCCAACTTCTGGCTTATTCAAAAGATGACTAACATTGTTACACTGGCTTGCTCGATACTCCTTTAGAGGCAAGCGGCTTAATAAAATAAAGCATACAAGAACAGCATTTATAACTTATTGTGAAATGATGCTGCTGAGTTTAATTAAGGAACGCTCTGATGTTTTGCCAAAGAGTCTTCCTGGAAATGGATTTGAGCCAGGGTGCAGAGTCCAGAATTCACAGATTTTTTTTCAATAGAGTTTATGCTTGGATGCCAGATTTGGGTTCAGGTTTGTCTACTGATCAGAATGTTAACTTCATAGCTCATTATTTTTAAAAAAGGCAAGAATTCATATCCAAGATATGTAAAATAAATTCTGATTTAATTATATAGCTCAGCAAGGTGCACAGCAGCAGTTCCTGTTTTACTCATTCTCACAATTGCCTTGTGAGAAGAATTTTGGGATAGATGTGTCACTGCGTTAATTTGTTTGCTAGCTGAACTGAAAGAGTTATTGCGCAGGTCATAGGTCTTATCAGCAATGATGTACTGCGCCTGCTCAACACACATTCCAGAGACTTCTTCCCTTTTGATCTTCTGTTCGTCTTCATAGAGGATGGGCAACATTTGCTCTTGCCAAAATGTAACAATTAGATAGATTTGTTTTATTTCTATTTTCTTATTTTTGTATTAAAGTTTGTTTTCACTAGAACACGTTCTCGGGTTTTATTTATTTTTCGCTTCTTGATGATATGCTGGAGGAAGAGCTGTCGATTCCAGACCTCATTAGTTCAGGGTGAAATCTTCCCCTGACAAGATGGGCATTTTTAAATTTGTTGTGCATTTGAACTGGGTATTGATCACTATTGCAGAGGCTCCTTAGCCAGCAATTTATGGTATCTTAGTAGGCTAAGCTTTACAGTCCCGAAGTCAGAGATCTTTGCCACAACGAAACTGCCAAGTTCTGACTAGTTATCACCCAAATGCTCTGTGACATTTAACAATTTGGATCCTGTT
Source organism: Natrix helvetica (assembly GCF_964273705.1). NCBI lineage: Eukaryota > Metazoa > Chordata > Lepidosauria > Squamata > Natricidae > Natrix > Natrix helvetica. Next base: position 71,227,622 of record NC_138548.1, read on the forward strand.
TCCAGGAAATGCAGAATATGTATCCTGGAAACCAGTTGCCAAAGATTTACCTAGTTCAGGCATGTCCAAAGTCCAGCCCAGGGGCCAATTGCGGCCCGTTTTCAAATTTTGAGCGGTCCGCAGCCTCTTCTCCCCGGCTGAGTTATTTGTTTAGTCTTTCATGAAATAGTTCATTTGCATTTAATGTTAATGGTTCAAAGAATGTCAGGCTGAATGGTCGGCCCCACACATTTTCCCCTCACCAAATCTGGCTCTCCTTGCAAAAAGTTTGGACACCCCTGACCTAGTTATTTCTCAGGGCAAGGGGTGGAAGTATATACAGTACTTCAGCATCTCTTTAAGAAGAGAGAAGAGGTCCTGACTGGTTGAAGTTCTCTGAGTGTGGCTTCTGAGTAACATGATCTATCCCAAAAGTGGTTGGGGGGATGTGTGTCCCTCTGAGCTCCAGTTCATAACAAATGTTTTGTAATTGCGGATAGTGAGAGTGAAGTAGGACAATTGCAGTTTGGATTTGAAATGTGTTGGACATAACTTGCCAGTGAAATGGAATGAATGATCATGTAGCCAAGGTCAGGCTTTCAGTGAGGGATTTTCCAACAAGGATAGAAAGAACATGAGTTCTATTCTTCTACAAACAGCAAAGTTTCTATTATTACTCTTGCCTAAGAAGTTTTCTAAAACTTACACTTTGATTTTTTTTTTCCATGGGAGCTCATCCCTTCTCTGTCTGAAACGGAAATGTTCAGAAATATCATTGTATATTATTGTAGGAAGTTATCACCTAGCCCTCTCCCAGAAAAATGAAATATCCTAGGAAACATTGAAAAGGCAGAATATTATATTTTCCTGGATGTGAAAAAGGGAGAAACACATTTTAAACACAAAGTAAATTCCTGCAGCTTCCTGTCCATCCTCACTTTGTCAATGGGCCATTAAGAAGGCCAAGCTAGTCCACTTTACATAATAAAGAGTTCTCCCCTTCAGCTCCAGGGGGATGGGAATGAAGGCATGATAATATAAGCCTTTACTCAACTGACCACATGGCATCTGAACTCAATCAAACCTGGATTCAAAACTCAGCCTAGAGGGTTGCCCTTGTACGGGCCCATGGGAGTCTGGCAACCAATCAGAATACATTTCTTACACAGGAACAGGAAACAGATAGGTGGGGCCGAACTGATTATAAAAATCCCTGCAAGCCCTTCTTCAGTCTCTTCTCTTCCCTTCTCTTCTTCTCCACCAACATTGAAGCATGTGATCACCTTTTCTGTTCAGGACTCAAGCCATGCGGTCCTGTCCACCATTAAAACCATCTTTCCAAGCAGCCTCCATGTCTCCAGTGTCTTTTTCCCCACTTGGAGCCGAACCCAGAAGGACATTTCTTCCAACATTATAATGTATAATATAGTTTGTTATTCTTCTACTCCATGTTGACTTTTGGTTGCATCAGAGCGGTGGTCTGTGGAGATTCTCAGTCATCCAGGTCATGGTTGTCTCAAAGGTGCTTTTTCAAAAGGCCACTGGACAAGGCAAAGGTCACTCTTTTGAAGACAGCAAAGTCCACATTCTGGGCAGAGAGGACCGCTGGTTTACAAGACAGTCCTTTTAGCAGTTCCAAGAAAGTTCCAGACCCCTTTGCACGATGTGAGGTCACAGATAAACCTTCCAAGTGGCCTCAATGATCTCAGAAAGAGTGCTAATGACCATATGACTGCAAAGAATACAAATCCTTCCATCCCCCACCATTTAGTCAGAATTGAAGAACTAAAGCAGCTTCTTGGATGAGAAGCAAAACGTCTTCAAGGGAAAATGAGGTCCAGTTGCCTTTTGAAAAAGCACCTTTGAGATCAGAGCTGTGGGTTGATGGGCTCATTACGTTCCCTGGGAATCGAATTCAGAATGAAATGCATGGATTATAGCATAAGAAAACAAATCCAAACAGAAATAAAGCCTAGAAATAAATAAAGGTTTTTTAAATTATTTGCATTTATAAATTGTCTCTAAAAATATCTGGATATGCACTACACAAATAGCATAATGCAAATTTAAAACGTCTGATAGTAAAATCATCCTGGCACAAAAAATAAAACAAAAACCCAAATACAAAGCCGGTGTGATAAAAATATAGTCCTGTAAAATACAGGAAAAGCAAGCTGAAACCAGGCAAAAAACAAAACAGTAGTTAAAACAAATGCTGCATGGTGCCAAGCAGAGATGGTGCAAAGTAAGCAGCTTTCTGAATAATACTGTGCATAGTTGATACAGTCTGGAATCTTTCTATGGTATTTGGCAATGCTCCTGGAAAAGGCACAGAATGAGCAAAGCTGAAAAGGAACTTTGTAAAGCCCTTGTGGTTAAGGTACAGTGACCTTTCCATTTTGTGTGTGTGTGTGTGTGTGTGTGTGTGCGCGCGCGCGTGCGCACAGACATATTTATATTTTCATATTCTATTTTGGGTGTATACATCACAAGCACAGACAAATACATACACACTTATACAAATTGGGCCTCTTATCCAACAAACTGAAAAGAACGGTACTTTTGGAGTGAACGCTGTTATTCAGAGCAGGCACATTAGTAATTAATCACAACAGTGGTGGGTTGCAGGTGGTACGCCCCGGTACGGGCATACCAGAGCCTGCTTGGAGCATCGGGTACCGTTCCGGTATGGTGCTCCGGAGGGCCCACCCGGCCGCCCGCGTTCCTTACCTGTCCTTTAAAGCCTTCGGCGCTTCCATGCACATGCATGGGGCATGCAGCGCCTGCGCAATGCTCCACCGAGCAGCTGGAGTGTCACGGAGGCTTGTGGAGGTGGCGCTGGAAGGTAAGATGCATGCGTGCGCTGCGCGCATTCATGTGGAGTACCCCGGGTCCCATTGCAACTGTACTAGTTGCAACAGGATCCGGAACCCACCACTGATCCACAATGACCAGGGAATAGGTTTCAATGAATTCAGGAGGGTTTTTTGTAGATTATGTATGCACAGGTTTCTCCTGGATGTCATTCTTTGCTTTTATAATAGCTCTCCTTGGAACTTATATCTCTTTTTAATTTTTCCTTGTGACTTTTTACTGTGATCAGTGGGTGAATGAGTGCTGAAGAAAGTTTAAATATGTCAACTGTCATCTTTGAATTACTGCAAAACAGTAAATACTTTTGAAAATAAAATTGTAAAATTGCTTTTCTGAATGATCTTGTGATTTCATACTTGGCAGCAATTAGATCTAACAATCATGATGTCTTATGCCAGAACACACCCCATTAATTTTGGGGATTGTGCATGCCTCCTGATTACAGGTAGTTACAACCACAATTCAGCAATTACTGTTGTTAAGTGAGACATTTGTTAAGTGAGTTTTGTTGACATTTTACGACATTTCTTGCCACAGTTGTTAAGTGAACCACAAAAGTTCTTTACTTAGTAACATGGTTCTTAAGTGAATCTGGGCTCCCTATTGAATTTGCTCTCACTCTTGGGACACGGCCACCGTCCTAAATATGAGTCAGCTGCCAAGCAGCTGATTTTGATTGCGTGACCCTGCGGAAGTTCTCAGTGTGAAAAAAGATCTTCACTTTTTCCAGTGCCTTTGTAACTTTGACTAGTCACTAAATGAACTGTTGTAAGTTGAGGGCTACCTGTACTTCAATTTTCATACACAATGAGAAAAAGTTAATACTTCTGCTTCTGATTTGTACAGTAACCATTCTCCATTTCATGTGAATTCTGGAAACTATGGTTTGTACAAACTATCCTTATCAAATTAGAAACTTACTTTGAAATATTTATTTACTTATTTCTTCATTCATTCATTCATTCATTTATTTGTCAAACATGTACAAGATAACAAGTATAGGTATGAACATAAACATGAACAAAGGAAGTAAATGCAAATAAATGGGGACAGTAAGACAGGGAGAGTAGGCATGCTGGTGCACTTATGCATGACCCCTTAAGAATTATCTCTTAAGAATGGGGTGAGGTGAGAGGTGGATTCCTACCAGTTCGGACCAGTTCGGCCGAGTAGGTAGTAACTCGACCTGCCACACCCCCAAATTGGTTCTGTTGGTGGCGCCTTTGCTTCTGCGCAGAGGTTTTTTTTTACTACTGCGCATATGTGTGTAGCGTGCATCAAGCACGCGCATCCAAAGCGCATCTCTGAGTGAACCGGTAGTAGCAGAAGCTGGAACCCACCCCTGGGTGAGGTCCATGGTAAACAGTTTGAGATTGAAGTTTGAGGCTGTAACAATGGAGTCAGGTAGAGCATTCCAGGCGTTGACCACTCTGTTGCTGAAGTCGTATTTTCTGCAATCGAGTTTGGAGCGGTTTATCTTGAGTTTGTATTGATTGTTTGCCCGTGTATTATTGAGGTTGGAGCTGAAGAAGTCGTTGACAGGCAAGACGTTTTAGCAGACAATTTTGTGTACTATGCTTTGAACAAACTACATATTGATTTGTTAATTATGGTTTGTGCAAAGGCAAACTCTTGGTATATTTGGATGAAACGGGAAACCACTGAAGCTTCATTTCCCTTTCCTTCCCCCTCCCTCTGCCTCCCTCTCCCTCCCTCCCCCAATAGGTCAGACCTATGCACTATCTTTCCAAAAATGCTTTTGAATCGAGATAGCTATTTGAAATTGTTTTATTTAATCACAAGTTTTGTGACATCAAGAGGTCTCAAATTATCTTCCCTGGTCTATAATAATTAAGAGGTATGTTCTTTGTACTGCAGAAAACTTTTTAGAGTTCTGCTCTTAAACATTCATAATAGTTAAAACTAGTCTCTCCATTTTCCATACTCCGAAAGAAAACAGATTCTATTTTTCTGAGAACAAATCTGCAACAGTTTTGCACATGTTAAATACAGCAATCTAAATAGTGGATCTCTAACACCATGCTACTGATAAAACCTGATTTGAAACCTTCCCCTTTTATTTATGCACTTCTAGTGATTGTTTGAAAAGGACAGTATTTGTATGAGGAAACAACTTCTCAGCATGTAAATTAGCTGTTTTGCTTACCAGAGTCCTTAGGTTGCCATCCCCCTCCCTGCGTATTGTATGGGGTGAATAGCTTTGCTTCGTTTTCTATTCATAATGAGCCTTTGCTTCATGATCTATTCTAGCACAATCTTGACTGTCTTTCAAAGTCACTTGCTAATTTTGGAAGGCAACATTTCTCTCTCTATTACAATGCTCTGATTCTATTCAGCGGATTGCTGGTCCTATGGGGAGAAGCCAGGAAATCGCCCAGTATTCTGCTTTACACAAAGCAACTGCTATGGGTGAATTATGCTGCATCTGTAATTAATATGGCCAATACAGTACAGTGGATTGTTTGGAGGAATCTCAAGGCTAGCTCCCCTACACTAGTAGTACGCCAGGAGTCAACTGTAGTCTTAATATGTAGCTTCCTTGCTGCGTTTCTCCATTTGCTAAAGCACTGAACGAATATATGCAATAGGAAACAAAGGAATTAGAATCAGTCCAATCAGCAATTAATTTTAATAGTTACTCAATATGTATTCTTTACTTTGTCCCAGTCCTGCCTTTTGTGCAGTATATGTATTGTATACATATATATTTATAGTTCTGTATATGTGCACATATCAGTGGTGGGTTGCAGGCGGTACGATCCGCTACGCACATACCAGTGCCTGCCGGAAGCAGCAACCACCGTACCGGAACCGTGCTTTGGAGTGCCTGTCCGCCCACCCTTGTTCCTTACCTGTATTTGAAGGAAACGGGCATCTGCGCGCAGCATACAGCGCCTGCATGACACTTCACTGAACAGCGTAGCGTCGCAGGTGGTGGGTGCATGTGCAGCACGTGTGCCCATGGTGCACGCCTGGCTCCCGTTGCAGCGTACCAGTTGCAACGGGAGGCGAAACCCACCACTGGTCATATATACATACTGTATGTATACTAGCATATTATATGCATCTAGTAAGTTAGGTGGGGTGAGCTCCCATTACTTGCCCCAGCTCCTGCCTACAAGCATGCAAATGAGATTAGCTAAATGCCTATCACTTTTATGGGAAGGTAATGGCATTCCGGGTTCCTTGGCATATCATCATGTGGGCCACATGACTATGGAAATATCTTCGGACAATGCTGGCTCCCTTGGCTAAGAAACGGAGATGAGCACTTCCCTTAGACTTGGACATGACTGGAAAGGGGAAACCTTTAGTAAGTTAAGGTACAGGTAAAGATTCCCCTCACACACATGTGCTAGTCGTTCCTGACTCTATTGGGCAGTGCACATCTCCGTTTCAAAGCCAAAGAGTCAGCGCTGTCCGAAAACGTCTCCGGGGTCATGTGGCTGGCAAGACTAAATGCCGAAGGCACATGGAATGCTGTTACCTTCCCACCAAAGGTGGTTCCTGTTTTTCTACTTGCATTTTTATGTGCTTTCGAACTGCTAGGTTGGCAGAAGCTGAGACAAGTAACAGGAGCTCACTCCATTATGTGGTGCTAGGGATTCGAAACGCCGAACTGCCGACCTTTCTGATTGACAAGCTTAGCGTCTTATCCACTGAGCCACTGCGTTCCTCTTTTAGTAAGGAAGGAGCGAGCAATCACTAAGAGTCGTTTCATCCTTGTTAAAGAGTGGATTCAATCATAGATTGAGAAAGTGGATATTATCTGTTCTAATAATGTCACCCCTTCTGTTTGGAAGGATTCAATTTGAGAGGAGCTTTCTTTCTTATAAATACAGTAGATGTCCTTATTCATCCCTACCAGTTTCTGTAAAGATGGGAAGGTGTTTTCTGCATAATTAGTCAGGGAACTAGTTGCTGTTAAAAGGATTAAAAAAAATTTTTTTTTGGTAGATGGCAATGCAGAGCTGTCTGCTTGCAATATGTCCCCATTGCCAATTCAAGAAAATTAAATTATTCTGCCACACTGATGCTGTTGCCAAAGGGTGTGTTGTTATTTGCTACAGAGTGGCAAATTAAGTGGCATCTTCTGGCTTTGACTCCTTCTCCTCTCCCACAGATGTCATCAGCCATCTTTTAATTGTCCTGCAAAAGGATGGGCAGGTGGTGAGTTTATACTGATGACTGGACTACTTATGGGTTTAATCATTCAGCTGGGACCAAAACAGCTGATCTTCTGAGTTTGGGAGAGTGTGTGCTGTTGCAGAGCAAGAGAGGCGCTCCTATGTTTTGTGTAACCCTCCTCAATCTGGCAGATTAATGCTGGGCTTGCTTGTGTTGTAAAGAGTGGCAAAACAGGAGAGGCTGCCCTCCTTCATTATTGTAATTGGCTGAGAGGATAGCCAGGTAAGTACCAGGAGTGGACTGCTGGGGGTTCAGAGGGGTTTGGGAGAACCTCTAGCTAAGATTCTGTGCAGTTCGGAGAACCCCCAAATCCCACTCCTGGCTGGCCCATCCACCGCACCTCTCCCTTCCCAGGAGTCCCCATGCAGCCTGTTTTGGGTGCAGGTAAGTGCAGGGCATGCTTGGAGAGGGCGAAAAATGGGTCTACTGGATGTTCGGGAAGGGCCTCCGGAGCCCAGGGAAGGCAACCCACCCCCCCGTTATTCAGGAGATGGCTAGGCCACTCCCACCGTGGCCATGCCCACCCAGCAACTGAGCAGAGAACCCCTTGCTAAAATTTTTGAAGCCCACCCTTGAGAGTAGCCATCTATCCTTGTTTCTCCTACTATCCTCTCAGCCACGGCAGCTAATCCCCAGGCTGAGGGAGCTGCCAGAAAAAGGAAGAAGCTGACTTTCCATCACTTGTTAGCAAGCTAAAAGGCCCCGGTGGCACTGCATGCTGAAGTAGGAGAGAATCCCACTTTGCCACACACCCTCCCAAGGCCTATCAGCTGTTTTTTGGGGCTATTTTAAAACATGGGTTTAGTGGTCTTCTGAAGTAGAAGTAAGCCCCAGATCAAATCACAGTTCAAAAAAGGAACAGTAACTGCCAAGCAGGGATGGGGTTTTGTCCTGTAGAGAGTGTCAAATAAGGAAAGCTGGCTGTCTCCAAGTTTACCCCTTGTACTTGCTCTCATTTGTCAACTGCTGTTAGGGTTGATCCAAGTTTCTAAGCTAGGAATTGGATGGGAGACTTGGCAACTACAGTGAGAGAACCCAGCTTGAAAGAACCAGCTTCTCCAGTTACGCCTAGCCCATAGGGAAAGGACCCTATGATCCTGTCCCTAAAGCAGAATGGCCCCAAGAAGCAGTGCCCAAGGATTGGAGAGGAGAGGGAATCCTGCTATAGATTAAATTGACCAACAGGTGTAAGGCTCTCCCACCTGATAGGACACCTGTATGTGACACCCATGAAGCCATTCAGCTTCACTCATGACAAAGCCATTCATATTCACATATGACAAAGCTACTTTGGTTTTTTTTGCCTGCTTAAAGAATAGAATAGAAATTTAGAAATTTAATTGGTTAGCCGCTCCCTCTCCGCAAGGGACTCGGGGTGGCGTACAATAAAATATACATACATACATATAAACATAAAAATACACACATATACATACATATACATACATGCATGGAGGAGGTAAAGAGAGGATCCTACTTTAATCTTGGAAAAGCTAAGGAGAACTCAAGCTTGAGGTTGGGGATGAGATGAAGCCAACACTGTAAAGATGCGTCAGGAAAAAGAAGAAGTGATTGATGCATTTATTCATTAAATAAATATATTTATCCACCCAATTCATACAGAGATGACTCTAGGAGGTGTACATTTAAAAAATACATTAAACAAACATAAAAATCCCATGGAAACATCCCCCTGCTCCATGTGAGAACAACACAATCAAATCAATACTTGATTGGCTCTGTCTCCATTTGTTGTCCCCAGGTCTACTGACAAAAGCGACAGGGTGTGGTCCAACCATACCTCAGAGGCAGCTATACTCCATAGAGAAGGGACCACCACGAGAATGCCCCTTTTTAGGATTCTACCAAATATACATCCCTAATTGCTGGGACCTATAACATACCCTGGCTTCCTGTTCTGGTGGTCTGGGTAATTGTAATGGGGTGAAGGGGCACTTCAAATAGCCTGACTCGAGCTGTGAAGGTCGTTAAAGTGAAATCCAACGCCTTGAATTATACCTGGAAACAGATCAGCAACTAGGGAGCTGCCAGCAGAGTTGGACAGCAAGGAGGTTGGAGAGGAACATGGGCCAGTCCTGGAGTCTGGGGAAGGCTCAGACGAGGGCTCTGCGTCAGAGGCAGAGAGGGGGCCAGGGCCATCTGGGAGTTATGTGCTGCCTCCGGAGCCTCCAGAGTCCGATAGCAGTGAGGTAGAGGAACAGGCTCCACCTGTTCCCAGTGCGTGCATGCGCAGAGCTGCCAAAAGACAATAACAGTTAAGAAAGAAGGGACGGCTTGGGAGTAAGGCTTCGAGGTGATTGGCCCCTCTCATAGAACATAAAGGAGAAGTAAAGGCACAGGAGCCTTTGCAGGAACCAACTTGGTTCATGCTGGTCAGTTTACCTTCTGAAGCTCTGTTTTGACTCTTTGCTCCATGTGGCCTTGCCAAGCGAATTGCCAATTAAGTCCTTGGCAGCGTTTTAAGGAAGATAAAGGTTGGTGCTTATCAGCCTTATCCCAAAGGACTTTGGCAGCCTACTGTAGGACTCTTTACAACTATTTGGGACTCATTACCGGCTGTAAATGAACATAATTCACAGCCTTTGAAATAAAAAGAGGGTTTTTGGGACTAAGCGTCTGCTTTTCACTGTGTCAGGAAGCCTGGGTCAGAACAAATTGCTACCTGCTCCTTAACTAGGAGTTGCAAATACGGGAGAACCTCCAGATTATGTACCAGGTCAGTCTGAGATTGTTGCAACTCCACCCATGACCAAAGAGGGTAATTCTCCAAAAGCCAAAGAGCCACTAACTCAGAGCCATGTTTTAGCCTGTTGCTCCCCATCCAGACCACCAGCCACCGAGAGAAGGCAGGTGTAGCGTCACTTAACTCACCATGGGCAGAGGTGTACAGCTAAGGATCGTTGGCATACTGGTAATATCTCATCCATGGTGATGGATGATTTCTCCCATTGGGAGAAAATATGTCGAAATACGTTCAATGTAGTTATTGAACAGGAGAAGAAAAAGTACTGATCCTTGAGGAACCCTGCAAAGCAGGAGCTGGTTGTCAGTTCTCTCAACCGTGATCAACACCATCTGAGAATGATTTTTGGGAGAAGGAAGTGAACCAGGACAACACAGTGCGCGTGCACACGCACACGCACGCACACACACACACACTCCTGGAACTGTTTCAGAATATAGACCACGGATACCACGATTGATGGTATCAACAGCTGCTGAGAGGTCCAGTAGAGTGAGAATGGACATGGTATGGTCCCTCTGTCTTGCTTCCACCACAGATAATCAAAAATCACAACCCATACTGTTTCCATCCCATATCTGGGCCCTTATTGAAAGGGGTCCAAATAATCTCTTTCATCCACCTCTGTTTGTGCCTTGGTTATGCTCATGTTGGAAGCCTCTGAATACGCATTTTCTGTTTGCCTGACATCCTGGAACAGCTTGGCTATTTTGGCATTAAAAGGGATTTAAATACTCCAGGAAAACAAACGAGATTTATTTGTAGGAGCTGGCAATGGCCTGTGGCAATTGTTTCCAAGCTAAACAGAATGTATTTATTTTTCCTTTTTCTTTAGCTTGATTTCCAACATAAATATATACTTAGGAAGAAACGTCATGATTGATTTATAAACTATGACTTGGTAAGTACTGCACGGATGGCTTTACAATGACCATTCTTGAAAGTGTCGTATATGGAAAGTTGAAAATCCATTATTGAGGGAACAGCTTCTTTAACGAAGAAGGTTCTTGGCTTTCTTGCCAAGTATGTCTTTCTTATTCAGCTGAATTGTTCTTTGATACGAAGAGGATGATTACATGCAGTTATACTATTTCTTCTTTTTTAAAAAAGAGTTATGAGAGCCTGCTTATATCAGACCATATGACTCACAGAGTCCAATTCCCTTTCTTCCCTTAATGCAGTGTTTCTCAACCTTGGCAACTTTAAGTCCTGTGGACTTCAACTCCCAGAATTACCCAGCCAGCTGGCTGGGGGATTCTGGGAGTTGAAGTCCACAGGACTTAAAAGTTGCCAAGGTTGAGAAACACTGCCTTAATGTATTCCCAAATAATAGATGACTGAACTGTAATTCAGTAGTACCTTACTGAGATCCCTTTTTCCAAGGTGGAAATTAACTCCTTTGGGGCCACAATTACTCCTTGTTGCCTTACAAGGCCTTGTAATTTCTACAAGTAGTCCTCCACTTACAACAGTTCATTTAGTGACCATTCAAATTTATAACATCACTGAAAAAAGTGACTTATGACCATTTTTCATAATTATACCATTGCAGCACCCTCCATGGACATTTAATGTACATGTGATGTGTGAATGACTTAACCTCATGATGGTGAACCTATGGTACGTGTGCCACAGGTGGCACGCGGAGCCATTTGTCAGGACACGCAAGGCATTGCCCTGTCAGCTGACTTCGGCCTTCTTTTGAGGCTATTTTTCGCCCTCCGGAGATTTCAGGGAAGCCTCTGGTGCACGAAAAACCAGCCCTACGGGCAAACCGGAAGTTTGGGAATGGACTTCCAGTTTGCTCGTAGGGGCGTTTTTCGCCCTCTGGAGCATTTAGGAGGCTTCCCTGAAGGTTCTGGAGGACGAAAAATAGCCCTACAAGCAAAGTCCGTTCCCAAAGTTCCGGTTTGCCCATAGGGCCGGTTTTTCGTGCTCCGGAGACTTCAGGAAAGCTCCTGAAGCCTCCGGAGGGCCTCTGGGGGGGGGGAGGCTGTTTTCACCCTCCCTAGGCTCCCAGAAAGCCCCCGCTTTTGGCACGCGAGCCAAAAAAGATTCACCATCAGTGACCTAACCTATTTCAGCCAAACTTTATATTGCTGTGGGAACTGAATCTATGTTCAGTGCTTGAAAAATGTTTGGATTACAATTTTAAGAAACAAAAACATTGCATTTATAAATGAATTCTCATTGGAGAGAAGTATTTTAAATTATATGATATAAAGATACATACATACATACATACATACATACATACATACATGTCTTGGCGTATTCGGGGTCTTTTCCCGTGTAAGGTTGAGAGTATCTTGGCAGCATTTCGACGAGGTCCCACTTGCTATCTTCAGGCTGGTGCCTTTGGCTTCGTGCTTGTGCAAGCAAAGTGTGATCGGAGCTGCCGTCTTTCTATAAATATTGGTGTGTCTGTGTGTGGAGTGCGGGCTTTGTTGCTGTAAGCGGGTTGGTCGGCTGTGTTGTTACATCTTGATTTAATCTTACACGGAAAAAGACCCAAATACAACAACACCAGCATACCTACACCCGTGAAAATCTACGAATACATAGACACACACACACACACACCCCAAATTCTTGTAAGACCAAATTCTTAGTGAGAGGGTACATATAATAGCATTGGGAATCCTCTATCTGCATTCATATTTTACTTGTGTGATATTTGAGTGATAGATTGCTTCAGTCAGGTTTCCTTTATTAGTCAAGTCTTTGGTGACATTGTCAAGGATTACTCAGAGGTTACTTGTGGTTTTTGAAGGCTGCCTTACAAAGGTTTGCAAAGTTCACAAAGTTGTGGCTTTATGTGTTAGCAGGGAGTCCTAACAATCACCTAGCGATTGCATGTTGGCAAGTGCTTAGTTTCTATTGATAAGATTTGGTTATAATGTTAACTTATTATTTATATATATATATGTTTTCGTAGATTCGTAAGCCCACAGCTTGAAGATGGCAGGTGTGATCCTGCCGAAACGTTGCAAAGACAATCTCAACCTTACACGGGAAAAGACCTCTTTGCTTATTTCTGACTTTCACCGAGAGGAGCGTTTTCGCCTCTCTTTGCGAGAGGAGCGTTTTCGCCTCTCTTTGCGAGAGGAGCGTTTTCGCCTCTCTTTGCTTATTTCTGACTTTCACCGAGAGGAGCGTTTTCGCCTCTCTTTGCGAGAGGAGCTGCAGCTGCTTCTCTCAGTGCAATATCTTGAACCGAAATCTCATTTATGGGAAGTAACTTTTCTTTACAAATTACGAACGGGTTAGGGTTAGGGTTAGGGTTAGGGCTTTACCCTAACCCTAACCCGTTCGTAATTTGTAAAGAAAAGTTACTTCCCATAAATGAGATTTCGGTTCAAGATATTGCGCTGAGAGAAGCAGCTGCAGCTCCTCTCACAAAGAGAGGTGAAAACGCTCCTCTCGGTGAAAGTCAGAAATAAGCAAATATTTCGGACATACACCAAGCGAGATTGGTGAATGTCGACATTCACCAGATTTCGGACTTTCACCGTAACATACATACATACATACATACATACATACATACATACATACATACATACATATATATATTTGTGTTACAACCCCTGGTATGCCTAAATATGGGAGGAAGGTCACTACTCCCTCTTTCTGTCCTTCGGCTTCATCACAGAAGACCATGCAGGCAGAAAACCATATATTTTTATTTTTAATGTTGCCTTTTTTTTATATATTTGTGTTGTATTTGTACTGATAAATAAATAAAGGTATTAGTATATAAATATAAAGGTAACTAGTATATAAATATTAGTATATACTTTTCTGCATGTATTTCCTTATTAGATACCCTACAATTCTTTATAATTCCTAATAGAACTATAGATACTCTTTACATAATTTAACATTCTTAGTACCTCTTTAAAGACCAAGAACTCACTGGATCAAGGTGCTAAAATTCAGCCAGTGTGGTTTGGTGTGTAGCTTTTATATTAAATTTGTATGCCTCTGACTTGTGTCATACTAGGTCTGGGGGACTCAGAAACCTATTACCTAATTAGTGAATTAAGGTAATAGTGTACCTTAATCTTCCTCAAAGGATTACTGCTGTGGGAATTAAAAGAAAGGGGATTCTAGCCAAAAGAAAAAGAAAGAAAAAAAGCAGGATCTAACTGTGTTGGAGTAGAGGAGCAATATAGTGGAATAGGTACTTATAGGTAAAAGTAAAGATACAATATACTAATACAGTCATATCTCTGAAACACAGCATGGATGTACCTAAGTAGGATAATCACTTGGATAATCCTGAAAATAGGAGGAAATGACTCTCCAGATGAATTTCAAATAAATGAGATTGTAGAGACTTGTCACAGCCGTGCCTTTTGTGTGCATATTGTGTAAAGTATGTGTGCGCGTGCACACACAGGCCTACACATATATATCTATATGCATATACATATGTTGATTCTGTCTAAGTCATTCTAAAAACCCCTTTACTATTCCCATATCTGATTAGAACACACATTTTATAGGTTTAAAAAAATGCCTTTGTACACTTTAGGCACTATGTATTAGCAAAAATACCTCAGCTCTTTGGAGGATAAGGAGTTCCAATATTAAACAGAATAAAATATTAGTAATAAATAATATTTAGTAATAATAAGAAATTATTCTTTTGAAGTTAAATAGCTTTATCGTGGGGTATTCCAGGCAAAGATCTATAAAAATGGGCTGAATATTTGTGTGGACAATTCAGAAATAGGCACAAATTGCTTTTCTGCTTAAGTGAAAAAAAGGCCATATTTCCAGTTTTATAATGCTCATTCTAAGATTTCCTTTGTGACATTCTGCTTCTTCAAACTTCGCTGCTAGGAATATCTAGAAGCTTCAGCTCTTACCTGCAGTTTGGTATTACTAAATCTCCCTTTGATATAGTGCTTAGGGAAATCTGTATGATGACAGTGTGAAAGTGCTGAGGTATTAAGCAAAGTAATTGCTGAAGGATGTGGTTTTTCCTGTAGGTAAACACCACTCCCTTTTAGATAACATATACTGCTGACTTACATTCTTACAGAGCTGGGCTTCTATTTGTAAAAACACCCATCTTTCACTTACTATATTGAAAGTATAACGCTATTAAGTTCATACTCTTTCATGGAGTGTTACTGAAATGAAGGGGATTTAAGGTGAAAGGTGAGATACAGAGTTTGGCTTTCAAAAAAAAATTAGAAAGGCAGGTAGAATAAGTCTCCTGTTCCTGCCTGTTCATTGTGGTCCTTGTTCTGACATTTCAAGATTTAATTCAGCCTTTCAAACACTCCAAGCCTTTTCTGATAATTAATTATTCAGAACATATAATCCTCTATGACAGCATTATCTGTTCTTTAAAGTTATGAAAGCTATGGAAAGGCTAAGTTGATTTGCTGAAGATCACTGACGTGTTTCCACGCAGGAGAAAAAAAAAGACTTCTTCCTTCTATTTTGTTATTTGTATTTCCACACGTGTATTTGATCTCCATGTTCGTATTTTAAGAAATGTTTATCAATAATTAGTTTATAATTATCTTCCTACATTGCTCGTACCGGTAAAGCCCTCTCACATATTTTTTCCCCAGTTTCTATTCCTGTCAATTATAGTGTTACTTTTATTGTGTACAAAATATACTTGTCCTCTTTTGGTTTAATGTTTATGTTAATTTGGAAGGTTAAAGGTTTAAAGATGAAAATGAGATGCTGAACAACCAAAGATTTGGAATACATGAAAAATCGGAATGTCTTATGATCACCAAAAGAATAGTTTTACCTTGATCTGTATTTCTGTAGAGCAGAGGTGTCAAACTGACGGCCCATGGGACGGATGCATCACATATGCCACGCCCACTGCAGTTCCACAAAGGCAATAACGTCACGATACATCATGTGATGTTATGTGACGCAATCGAGTTTGATACCTGTGCTACAGAGGAAAGATTACCTAATATGTGGTCAAGTGTAATTCGCTGTTTGAAAACAGTGCTTTTTCTTAGATCTTCATTCCATTAAATTATTTTTTTCTTGGTAATGTTTGTTATCATTTTTTGTTACATTTCAGTATTCTTTTTCTGCATGTTAAAACCAATCATTTGATAGAAATATTAAGACGAGCATTGTTATGGATATATGTAGCTGTCTGACTATGTGATCAGTTAGATGTTTGGCTGCACCACTTATCGATAGATAGTTCAGCATAACACAGCATGGTCTGTGTTATGTATATGAGTAATAATTGCATGATTTATCCCAATAGGTGGGTACACTAATGAGAGCTAATAGGTAACCCAGCAGTTTCCTGCAATTCATATCCCATGGAAGTCCAGAGGCATGTTCATATAATTTCTCTCCAATGATTAATTAATTATGCCTTGTTTTTAATGTTTATTGTTTCAAGCCCTCTTTTTCTTCTGCTATATTAGACATACTGCAATTAAATTCTCCAAATTAAAGAAAGGAAGGAAGGAAGGAAGTAGCTGAACTGGATTTGCTACAGTAGAATAAACTAAAAGCATGTGAGATGAATTATATTTGGAATATGAATGAATGGTTAACTATGGGCTATTATTACCGTGGGTGTTTCAGTATCTGCCCTTCTTTGCAGCTGCCTCTTCCTCCTCTTCCCATTGATAAATATCATAGATCTTACACCTCACATATGATTTTCTTCTTAACAAAGGTGTTAGTAAACAAAGACCAGTATTGCATAGTGCCTGTGGAAAGAGCCTGGCATGTCCTCTGTTTTTATGCTTCCTTAACCAGTTCAACTTCATTGCATGCTCTGATCCCTTGCCATTGCAAAACCAGGAGAGAGTTCTGTTTTCAAATAATTCTGTTTACAAAGAGATTCAGGGTGGAGAGGTCAAAACAGATACAGCTTTGAATGCTCAAGAGTAGCGTCCTTAGTCTGTTGACATTGATAAAGTGATACAATTGCAGTGTTTACCCCCTGTGATGAACATTTTGACAGGTCATAGGCTTAGAGAATAACCATCTTGGGGTGATTCTGGTTTCTATACTCAAGACACGGCTAAAGGTTATCGCTGCTGTTTTCTGAAAACTCAGCAGGTGTATCCTCTGCGGAGGTCTTGTTTCCTGTTTATGCCAGAGGACGACAGGCTGAGTTTAACTGCCAGAGAGATGAGATATTTGTTGAGTTTAAAAAAAAGGAAAGACGGCAAGATGTAAACCTCACCATCCCAGATTTCCCCTTTGTGAAATGCCTTGCAATGGCATTTCAGGGCATGAAAAATAATTAGCTTTGTAAAATATATGTAGTCACTATAAGCATTTCGCCATTTCCTCTATTGCGCTTGGTTTTTTGTCATTGCCAAATGTTGTTGTCTTCATTGTGTGCGTACGGTACATATTTAAGCAGAGTGATTGGTTGAGAGCTCCAGTTTTGTTGCTGTCCCTTTTCAGCATGTCACTAGCTGGTGAGAAAGTGCTGGGGTCATAGCACTGCAGCAGAAATGGGACAAGCCCGACAGTTGTGCCCTATCCATAATTTCTAGGCTACTTCCTCTGCCTCTTCTCCTATACCCCATTGTGTCATAGATTAGAATGCATACAGAAAAACCCATCAGAGCTACGTTAGCTGAGTCACAAGGAGGAAGTTTAATTAAGGATATTTCGCCCCTTTCCTTTCTCTCTATTGACAATAAATTCCAGATTCCACTGTGCTATGTTGTGGATCATAAGATTAATTTCATCATTTCAGCCTGCTAGATTATTTCAGACCATTATACTATTTTATATCCTACTGTTTAACTTTTTAAGCTTTGTGCTAAAAGACCCACAGATCTTACAGAAGACTTGGCTGGACAATCTAGAACAGTGATGGCGAACCTATGGCACGCGTGCCACAGGTGGCACACGGAGCCATTTGTCATGTGCGCGCTGGCCAGCTGAATTCACCCTTTATTAAAGCCATTTTTCGCCCTCCCCAGGCTCCAGAGGCTTTATAGGAGCCTGGGGAGGGCGAAAAGAGCCCCCCGCCCCCCGGAGGCCCTCTGGAGGCTTCATGAGCTTCCCTGAAGCCTCTGGAGCGCAAAAAACCAGCCCTACGGGCAAACCGGACTTTCAGGAACGGACTTCCTGTTGCTCAGAGGGTTGTTTTGACTGCTCCAAAGGCTTCAGGGAAGCCTCTTGAAGGTCCCTGAAGCCTTTGGAGCGCTTAAAACGACCCTCCGAGCAAACCGGAAGTGACTTCCGGTTTGCTCGGAGGGTCGTTTTGAGCGCTCCGAAGGCTTCAGGGAAGCCTCTTGAAAGTCCCTGAAGCCTCCGGAGGGCTTCCGGGGCGGAAGCTGTTTTCACCTTCCCCATGCTCCTATAAAGCCTCTGGAGCCTGGGGAGGGCGAAAAAAGCATGCAAAAATGGGCAGGGGGGGTCGCGCCTGTAGTGCGCACATGCGCTTTGGGGGTGGCGCATTGCATTATGGGTGTGGCACGCCTGCACACGACCCCCCTGCGCTCCCCCCAGGTATGGCATGCGAGCCAAAAAAGGTTCGCCATCGCTGATCTAGAAGGTTGCTGGTATGACTCTGATGTGTCTACCTGCATAAGGAGGGCAGACAAAGTTAGTCAGGATGAAAGGGAAAGATACATAGCCACATCGGCATGAAATAGTCAATGCATCTCATTTGGGCTAGTCAATATAGTGTCACAGGGTGCAAAGAATAACAAATGTTTATATGGCTTGTGGCTGTCATTAGTATTGCTAATTTACGAGAGAAAGTATTGTACTAACCCTGGGGAACTAAGGACAATCTAGGCCTATCTTACTCTGGTCTGGGGATGAAATGAAGGCAATGTTGTAGGGGCACTGCAGAGAAAGGATATTGCCATACTTAGTTGCAACTAAAAAAAAGACTGTTGGGAACTAATGTTCCATAGTTTTTGGACTATAAGATGCACCGGAGTATAAGACACACCAAGATTTCGAAGAGGAAAACAAGAAAAAAAATAGTTTTTTGCACTCCCTGGCCCCCAGGAGTACTCTACAGGCCTCCCAAACGCCCCACACACCCTATTTTTACCCTCCCCAGTCCCCCAGGAGCCCTCTGCAGGCCTCAAGCAGGAAACCATTTCAGACAAATGGATGTCCAGTCCCTTCTTAAAAAACCCCAGTGTTGGCGCACCCACAATTTCTAGAGGCAACTTGTTCCACTGAATAATTGTTCTAATTTTCAGGAAATTTCTCCTCAGTTCTAGGTTGGTTCTCTCCTTAGTTCTTGATGGGGAATGAAGTAAAAAGTGACTGACTTGCTTTTTTTCAACTTTTTCATTTCTATTTGTTGTGGATCTGTATATGTGCTTTGCTAGCAAGATGAGTGCATGTTACCATCAATACAATACAATACAATACAATAGCGGAGGTCTTCTAGTCCAACCCCCTGCCTAGGCAGGAAACCCTATACCGTTCCAGAGAATTCTCAGTAGAGAATGTTTTTCTTAAGTACGCGGAAGAGAAAAGGGTGAGGTGGTTTAACGAATCTAAGTTCTCTTAGATTCAGATGCTCTTCTCACACAATTCACCTGAATGTATGTGAATGTGGTTGTTGTATCATGTTAAGGCTTGCTTGTTCTAGGGCTGTTCCTGCTCTTATCTCATCCTACCAAGAAAAATTTCACTGATAACAGGTGAGTCATATTTAAATTGGGTAGGAGAGACTATTTACCTTGGAACAAATGCTTCCTGGAGAAGATAATATTGAAGGGACTTAAGAAATGTTTTTTCACCCAAGTGCCTTTCTTTCTCCTAGTGGTTTCCCACAACAAGTGCACGTCTGTTTTTTTCAGATGACCTGAGCGTTGATCCATTGGTTTTGACTGACTGGCTTGTCATCCGAGTCTGACATTTGGGCTGGGAAAGAGTGACTGGATTATGGTCACCCAGCCCGCTTTCATGCCTGAGGCGGGACTAGAACTCATAGTCTCTTGGCATCTAACCTGGCCTTCCCCTGCTTAAATTGCCCCTTCAAATCATAACTACTAGTCAATATTGAGTGCCTGGTTTATGTGGTGATTTAAGAACCTTGTTCTTACAAATTCTAAGAAAAGAGGCAGCACATAATGAAGACAAGTAGGAAGAGTGAATTAAACACGTTTTTGGCATCTCATTTTGTACACATTTTGTTCCTTGTGTACAAGCTAGAGTGACTTTTCTTCGCCAACAGCCTGATTTTCTGTTATGTCAACTCCCCAGTTTTTTAATGTAAGAGTATGTACATTTAGGTAGACAGGCCCAGGTCAACATAGACATCCTGATTTTCAGCTGGAAATTGGACTGGAGGATTAACAAAAACTTGCTGGTAATAGATTGGTTTAAAAATAGACCTTTGGGTATCTCTATTGCTATCTCAAAGGTGGTTTCTTCAAGAGGCAACCGGACTTTCTGTTTTTACTTTAAAGACATTTCGCTTCTCATCCAAGAAACTTCTTCAGCTCTGACTGGATGGTGGGAAATGGAAGGATTTGAGTATAAATCCTCAACTTCCGCTGCCTCTTGAAAAAAGCACCTTTGGGACAACCATGACCTGGATGACTGAAATCTCCATAGACATCTCTATCGCTATATAGCAGCATGCTTTGGAATTTGTTAGAACAAAAGTGAGATATCAGCACATAAGGCACCTAAACAAATTACCTGATTGTAAGATACGAAACTCAAAGTGGGCTTTTCTTCAGAGGGATCTGCAGTAGAATTGTAGTCCATTACAGTTATTCAGGAAGGAGGAAGGCTCCTTACAAACTAATAGACTATCCACCACCACCCCACCCATGTTGCTAAAATTATACTATTTTCCCCTTGACATCACTGCATACAGTTTGTATGGTACATTGTACTTGTATGGCTTTCATTCAAAGAATAATCCTGCACTGTCCTTTCTGGGCGAACAGCATGAACAATGGCATCCTTAGGTTCTTCCTCCTATGGACATGAATGTAGATGTATAGAAGGGGGTATCCTTACCTGAAGGAAGCTGGTAAAGAGATGCCTTATAACAGGGGTCCTCAAACTTTGTAAACAAGGCGGCAATTTACGGTCCCTCAGACTGTTGGGAGGCCGGACTGGCTGGGTGAGTGTGGCTAGAGGGTCATGTGACTGGGTGGGTGTGGCTAGGTCATGTGTCTGTGTGGGCGTGGCCACTTTAACATCCCATTGACCAATGCACACAAATTAAACTTTAATTTGTTTTGCTCCTGGGGTGTTTTATTTGCTTTTGTTTGCATGTTGCTCTTTTGGTTGCCTTTTCTTTTTACTAGATTGTTTTTTCAGCTGTTTAGGAGTCTAATCGTCCACTTCAGGAAACTCAGTTTTGCAGCAATTCTTCTCAGCCACAAGGAGCTTGAAAAATCTCTCGCTGTCTCTTTCTCTCCCTCTCCTTCTTTCTCTCTCTCTCCCTATCTCTCTTTCCCATTTCTCTCTCTCCCCGCTCTCTCTGTCTATCTCTCTTTATCTTCTGGAGGTGGAGGAGGTGGAAAACGGGTCATTTTTGCCAGTTTTATGTCCTCCTGGGGCGTCGGTGTGCCCCATTTTTCACCCCACCCCCCCAGAAGTATTCTGCAGGCCAAAAACAGGCAAAAATGCCTCGGTTTATTGGCCAAAAATGACGCCAATTAGCCAGATTTTTGGCCTCCTGGGGTATCTGTGCATTCCGTTTTTTACCTCCCCCACCTCCAGAATGTCACTGCAGGCCAAAATTGTTGGTCTTACCTTTCAGTTCCAGCCCGTGGGGCTCACGAAAGTAAGTCCTGCACCCCCAAGTCCTGTGGGCGAAGTGATGTGGGCGGGGCAGCCTCATGGTCCTGCGTGGGCCGGATTAATGGCTTTGACGGCCCGCATACAGCTTATAAGGACCCATGCCTTATAAGAAGTGTTCACATAATAAGTATTCTATCTTTCAATATTGCATGTAAAATGTGGCGGTTTTGATCTTAGGATGCAATATACTTTTTCCTTCCAATAAATATTTCAATAAAAGAAAGAAAAGGTTTTTTTTTTCCTTTATAGTGAAATGCCCTGGTTTTAACTTCGCTGTCAACATTTAACATGCCACCTCTTTTGTGCCAACACCCAGTTTTATGCAACAGAGGCACAGCCCACTTATCCACATTATGTATCTTAGGTTCTCATTTTCTGCTGTAATCACACATATAATCCCTATAAGTAAATAAGTACATGGACACATAAAAAGACCATGTGTTTTTCTGCTTAGAGTAGGCCACTGGGAATTGCCTGTGTTTAGCAAGTCTGCGATTCCTAAAAGTGGTAGCATTGTTAGGAGAAACATCAGTAACACTGAATTAAATGGCGCTGAATCTTACTTTTTAGTTGTATGGTTTCCAGTACTGTATATATACATAGTACATAGTAGCATTTTCGAAATGAATGGTGCTTTCTCTGATTCTTTTTTTAAAAGTATGACATTTGAATAAATCTACAAAAGCAAATGGCGAATACAGGGAACTGTGAGAACATAATAACAAATTGTATATAGATCTGGGAAACCAGGTAAACAAATCTAACCATACTAATATACTTATGTAAGGCATTGGCTTTGTACAAACAGTATGCTAAACAAAATCAGTTGAACTCCTAGCAGCTGGATTTTCACAATGATTAGAATTAAGCTTGCATAAGATTTGTTTTTGTTTTGTGTTATAGTTTTGCATAAGTACATCCAGCCTATTTGATTAATTTATAGTTCACTGTATTATTGCTTACCCAGAAGGTGGATTAATTGAGTCATCACGTTATATAATAACCTCGTTGTGCAGTCAGCGACCTGACCCTCTTAAGGCTGGTCTTTTCTATGCTAACAGAACTGTGGCAGAATGGAAGAGTTAGACACAGCCTGCCATCTTACCTCCTAGATGAAAGAATTTCAAAAGAGAGGCAGTCATATTAAAGGGGAGGGGAGTTGAAATGGACTAAGAAGCTGAGAAGAAGAAGTTGGAGGAGAGTTGAAATTGTAGAAAGGAAAAGAAGAAAAAGCAGTAGTCTCAGGTTGCTGAGGAGGTCCAAAAAGGAATTGACATGGGTGTCGCTATACAAAGAAGACCCCACAGCAATGGATTTCAGAGGTCTACACTGTGAAAAATGCAGAAAGAAAGAAAAAATGCATCAGAAAGACAACCCCTGTGTTGTTAGGTGTAAAAAGGTTGTCAGCTAAGTTTTTTTTCTGAAGTTTTTAATTAACTCTATTGGGAATTTAGTAGCAGCTGCATTCTAGACATTCTAGACACAGCTTCTTTCACAAAAACAGTAATGTTGCTGGCAGAAAGATAGTTATTCTCTGGAATGATTATAGAGCAATTAAGTCATAAAATAATTTGGTTCTTCCAAAGGCAGACAGAGAAGGTGAGGCAGGTGAGGGTTTCAAGTTTTTTTAGAACCTCTTCTGTAGGTGTGGCCTGCTTTGTGGGAATGGCTTGCCAGCCATGTGACTGGGTGGGAGTGGCTTGCCAGCCATGTGACTGGGTGGGCGTGGCCAACTTGTAAAATGTGGTGAAACTCACTTAACAACGCTTTTGCTTAGCAACCAAAATGTTGGCTCAGAAACTCTGGCATTTGAAGCACGCAAGTCTTAAAGCTGTCAAGTTACAAGACCCTCGCACCCCTAACCCTTTAGAAAAAAAAATCAGAGGTGTTCAAACTTGACAGCTTTAAGACTTGTGGACTTCAACTCCCAGGATTCCTCCTCCAGTCATGTTGGCTCAGGAACTCTGGCATTGAAGTGTGCAAGTCTTAAAGCTGTCAAGTTACAAGACCCTTGCACCCCTAACCTTTAGAAAAAAACCTCCAGTGAGGTTGAAATTTGACAGCTTTAAGACTTTAAGGTTTAGATACGACTCTTAGAGGCGGGTGGGGTGATTGGTGAGCCAGCCAATCAGTGAGCGGTGAGTGGGGCAAGCGTGGTGCGGACAGGCGGGGGGAGGGATCTGGAACCGGTTCTAAACGGCACAGTAGATTTGTGGAACCTCTTCTATAGAAGAGGTTAGAACTGGCAGGAACCCAACCCTGAGGTGAGGAGAGCTATAGCTCTATTTTTATGCATTACTTGAATTGGGTTTGCTTAGATAGCAATTGAAAAATCAGTATGTCAGAGAAACTAACATCTTCCTACTCTTGATATACTCAGAATAAAGAAAAGAAACTGGAATGGTTCACAGGGAACCAATCTGCATGTTCTATCTTGTCTGATCAATCCCGAGATTGCACAACAAGAATAGTTCTTACCATTTTCTCTCCAGCCTTATAAAGAGATATTTTAAGCAGTCTTGTGCAGCTGTGATAGTGCAGGGATGTCAAACTCAATTTCGTTGAGGGCCGCATAAGGGCTGTGGTTGACTTGGGAGGGGAGCATGGCTGACTGGGTGGCCGTGGCCAGATGGGTGGGCATGGCCAGCTTGATGCCACTCCCCAAACTGTTGGCATGTTTCCTCTTCGCATTGGGTAGACCGGGCCGAAGCAATGCAGGTAGATTGGGCTGAAGCGATGTGGATCTTCTCCTTACATTTTCCAGGAGGGCCCCATGGGCTGGATTCGGCCCACAGGCCTTGAGTTTGACACCCCTGGTATAGTGCAATTTTCCCAATTTGGTACATTCTAGTATATTTATACAATTTGCATTATCCCTAGGTAGTATGCTGGCTTGGAGGGTATGGTGGAGTTTTCAGTTCTTCACATCACAATGGCACTAGTTTGGCACTCATTATTCTAGCTATAAGTCGGACAACCACAATAATGTTTTCCCTTTGGCTTTTCAGATGAATATGATCTGCTAAAATAAGACTTGATCCAAATGTGGCAACATAACACATTCTCCACATATTTAGCCGTAACACAGGGAACCTTGAAATTATCAGCTCCTCTCTAAGGTTGTACAAAAGTGAAAAAAGAAAAAGAAAAGGATGAGCGGTAATTAGTCTTACCCCCCTTTCTTTCTTATTATCATAAAGACATTTAGTGGGTTTGCGTAGGCTTATTATACCGTTGAGTATGAAAATTCAGGGAAGTAGGAAAAATGCATGATTTTGTTTAAAAAGAACAAGTTGAAAGAACAAGTTTGAGAAAAACACCAGGAGCCGTGAAAATTAAGCAGTGTAGGATGGCTAAGCGATAAGATCCCTTCTCCATTCCTAATAATATTTTTTTTTAAAAACTCAGTGGTTAAAGCTTGTCCATCAGCCTCATGCCATTTTTCTTAACGTTCTCTCCCCAAATATTTTTAAATAAAATATGCAATTACTGAATCTAATTAATGTGCCTTTTTTCCATTTAGTGGTACTCCAAAATATATTAGCGTAATCTTCTAGAGCAGTGATGGTGAACCTTTTTGACACCGAGTTGCCGGAAAGGGAGCGTGTGCGGGCCTTGCGCTTGTGCGCGGGGCACCCATCAGGGCTGCAACCCAGAAGAGGAGTTGCCCAGGGGGCATGCACACACTTGAAAACGAACTTCCAGTTTGTGGCATGCATATGTGCGCCAGCCAGCTAGTCTTCCAGTTACTGCTGCACATGCACACATGACGATCAGCTGCCCGGCACGCATCCTCACTCTGGAAAACGGAAGGCCAGCTCTTTCAGTTTCTGGCACTGCATCACGCAGAAAGGCCAGCTGACTGTTGTACACACCTGCATGCCAGAAACCCAGCAGAAGAACGCGACACTGTGCGTGCCGGGCGACACGGCTCCGCGTGCCATAGGTTCGCCATCAGGGTTCTAGAGTAAGGCATTGAATGGTACATGGCACGATGCTACGAACAACAATCTCAGCATGGAAATAGAGCTCAGCACATGGGTCCAGCAGGTTGGAGAGAGAGAAAAGCATTTATTTACCTGGACAGTCCCTGCAGAAACAATATGTGTTTTACATTGCAAGAACTTGGGTCAGCAGCTCATTTGAGCAACAGGACCTGTTTTAAACCCAAACCGGGATAGCAATCTGTGCTTAGAAGGACTTTTTCTCACCTTGCCAGTTGACTTGATCTTGATGTAGCTGAAAGATATGGTGTGTGTGTGTGTGTGTTTGTGTGTGTATGCACCCACACACTGTTATATATACAGTATTCACCATGGAGAATAAACACCTTGGACAAAAAAAAGATTAAGTCGAAGTTCTATATGAATACAGTAACTTGCTTTCATTTAGTCAGTGGAGAAAGTACATAACCCAGTGGTGTAGCGTGGGGGGTGCAGGGGGGGCCGGCCGCACCGGGCGCAACATCTGGGGGGGGGCGCGCTCGCACTCGCAGCTCTCTGCTGTTGACTTGCATGTATTTCAAGGCTGAATTTGAATTGAATGAAGCCGAGGAACGCTTCCCACGTTTAATACAAAAGAGACGCGAGCAGGTCTTCCCCGGGGTCGAGAGCATGAAAGAGGGCCAAAGTTTTCTTCTGCAGATCTGGGTCTCTTGAAGACTGCTGGGCAGGGCGAGGGACGTTAATAACGCGATACGTTTAAATTAGAGCAAGTGAAGACCTCGGGCGGCTTTCCTTTTCCTATTTTACAATACAATACAATACAATAGTAGAGTTGGAAGGGACCTTGGAGGTCTTCTAGTCCAACCCCCTGCCTAGGCAGGAAGCCCTATACCTGCCTAGGCAGGGGGTTGGACTAGAAGACCTCCAAGGTCTTTTTCCCAGAACCGAGGGAAGAAAATGATTCTACTTCGGGCCTATAGAGGGCGCTGCGAGCTTTGCTAAGGAGGACGGCTGCTTCAGAGCTCCCTTCATGTCCCGAGTCCAGTGGCGTAGCGTGGGTTGCCACGGGTTAGGGGGCGCAAATTACTTGCCTTGCCCCGGGTGCTGACAACCCACGCTACGCCACTGACATAACCCATTGCATTTGATCCATAAAGGGAGCCTATTCAAAACTAGGCGTGATCCTTCTACAATTTTTCAAGGAATTCTTTTTATTTCATTTGGCTCCTGCAGTGCCAGGTTTGTTGCTTATTTATTTTTAAGGAAGGGAAAAAAAAGATTATTGAGTTAAGGCATCCGGATAATGTGATCCAGAAAAATGCAAAGCAGAATTCCATATGAGCACAAGGAGAGCATGCCTGAGTTTCATAAGATTTTGGATTTTGTTAATTAGTTTTATATTGGTGAATCTTAGATAACATGAATAAATCCTATGCCCTGTTAGCCTTAAACTAGAATGCATTCTAAATTTATTAGGATTATCAGGATCTCTACATGAGGATCTGATTTATCTAATGGTGGCTAATTTGGAAATGGATGGAGGCTATACCCCTTCATACAATGTGTAGATGTTCATATGCAATTACCCCTTTTATCTTTTTTTGTGTGTTACAGAAAAAGGCATGGCAGACAATAAAGACAATTGTCAATTTGCCAGTCATCAGTCCCTTCAAAAAGCGGTATTCTTGGGTGCAGCTGGCTGGTCACACTGGTGAGAACTTTCTTTCTTTAATTGATCTACTATAGTAGAATATAATTAAAAATTATGATTGAAGTTGAAAACTTTGAATCTCCCTGCAGAACTCCTAGTTATAAAGAATACTCATAATCAGAGCTGATAATTTATTTCTCAATATTCAGATCAAGAGTGTTTACATAATTCCTTCTATCTAAAAATCCATACTGGATTTTGAGAATTAATAACCATGCACATTTA
This sequence comes from Natrix helvetica, assembly GCF_964273705.1. NCBI lineage: Eukaryota > Metazoa > Chordata > Lepidosauria > Squamata > Natricidae > Natrix > Natrix helvetica. The sequence goes on from NC_138548.1 coordinate 71,255,103, forward strand.
AATAATTACATAAATAAAGGTGGACTTTATTAAAATATTAGATGGGTCGGTAAACCATGCAGTTGGATGATGGGCTATTTGGGAGTATGGTCAAGGGTTGGCTGCTGGGGGTTTGCAGGGGTTCGGGAGAACCTCTACCTAAGATTCTGTGCAGTTCAGAGAATCCCCAAATCCCATTCCTGACTTGCCCCGCCCTCCCAGGAGTCCCCGTGCAGCCCGTTTTGGATGCAGATAAGTGCAGGGCGTGTGTGGAGGCTTGTGGAGGGCAAAAAATGGGCCTAGTGGAAGTTTGGGAAACAGGCCCATTTCCATCCTACAGAGGGCCTCCGGAGCCTGGGGAGGCCGTTTTCACCCTCCCGGAGGCTCAAGGAAAGCCTCCGGAGCCTGGAGAGGGCAAAAAGCCCCTCCCACCCACCATGGTGCAGGAGGCCAACTAGGCCACGCATACAATGGCCACGCCCACCCAGCAACTGGGCAGAGAACCCCTTGCTAAAGTTTTTGAAGCCCATCCCTGACTATGATGCTGTTCCAACGTTACCGAAATCTCACAAGAATCTTGAAACCTCAGATTTCCTAACATCAAATTTTCTTGCTTTTAAATATAAAAGTGACCATAAAACCTCTCTCAAAATTCACCATGATTTAATTGGCCCGTGATTTAAAAGCACGTTTTATTCTCATCCATCTTTCGATTATCCAAACATGACTTATGCTTTGAATTTAAAATTTGTAGAGATTTCAGAGTTATTCTTTCCAGCTTCTGGGGTAGGAGTTGGGGGAATTACATGCTGACATAATGGCTACTTTTTCTCAACAAATTATTTTGAATTGCTTCAAAATGCATGCTGCATTCCAAAGGTCAGCTTTTAGCATATGTCCCATTAACCCAAGCTTGTTCCTATATCTACTCTTGTTTTATACACTCTAATACCATTGGCCACTGTTTCAGTTATGATCAGTTCAAGTCATAGCAGTAGGACAGTGTATTTTTAATCACCGGATCTGGCTCCTGAGTCATTTCGTAGCTGCTTCTGTGAAGCTTTTGTGCAGCCATGTGTATCTGGACTTAAATATATTTAAATGTTTCAAGTAGATGTTTTTCACAGGATTTTTATGAAAGGGCTGTTTATTGCCTGGCTTTGTTTAGAATCAGAATAGAATAGAGCTGGAATTGACCTTAGAGGTCTTCTAGTCCAGCCCCCCATTGTTTCTTGTTCTGCCCTCTTTTGCTTTGGAAAATAAATTGACCCGCTCTTCTTTGTGACAGCCTCTCAAATACTGAAACTCTCATGTCCTCTCCCTAGTCCTTCATTTCTCTAGATTAGCCAAACCCAAATCCTCCACCCGTTCTTCATATGTTTTAGCCTTCAGGCCTTTAATCACCTTAGTGGCTCTTCTTTGCCCTTTACCAAAGCCTCGTTTATCTTTTTACAGGATGCTAACTTACGTTTCCACTAAATTGGAGCAGAACTGGATAGGGAATCGTGAGGCCGCTGCTGCTAATTGCAGCTGAACTGTGAAGAGAGGCCTTTGAAAATCCCAGTAACATCATGGTTTTGTTTCTGCAGGAAGTTTCAAAGCAGCCGATGCTGGGACGATTCTGAAACGCCACTGTGAGAACGAGGAGAAGTGCTTTGAACTGCTGATGAAAGATTCACTGCATTCCTGTGTCCCCGTCTTCCATGGTGTGGTGGAGAGAGATGGCGAGTCCTATTTACAGTTGGATGATCTTCTAGCTAATTTTGAAGGGCCTTGTGTGATGGATTGTAAAATGGGAGTCAGGTGGGAGATCTTAAACAACAGCTTCCCATCTCATTGTGGATAATTTGCTTGATAATTTGGATAATTTGGAAGCTAGATATCCTTAGAGTGCTCATGGAAGGTCAACAGTAGAACTTCACAGCAGATCCCTTTCTATTATACTATCCGAGTTATGGACATTTTGAAAAATAACTATTTTGAAGCAGCACTTGTAATTTAAGCTGCCCTATGGGCTGCTTAGTGGCTCAGTGGCTAAGATGCTGAGCTTGTCGATCAGAAAGGCCAGCAGTTCAGCGGTTCGAATCCCTAGCGCCGCGTAACGGAGTGAGCTCCCATTGTCCCAGATTCTGCCAACCTAGCAGTTCAAAAGCACGTAAAAAATGCAAGTAGAGAAATAAGGGACCACCTTTGGTGGGAAGGTAACAGCATTCCGTGCGCCTTTGGCGTTTAGTCATGCCGGCCACATGACCATGGAGATGTCTTTGGACAGCGCTGGCTCTTCGGCTTTGAAACTGAGATGAGCACCGCCCCCTAGAGCCCCCAGGAATGACTAGCACGCATATGCAGAGGAACCTTTATCTTTACCTTACAGACTGCTTGCTTGTTTCTTTTAGATTTATTGATACGTTTTCAATTTTTCAATTTTGTATTTTTATTGCTAAAAAAAAATGCTGAAACAAGTTTGTAGCCAGATCTTCTGTCCATCCACAAATATTTTCTTTATAAGGAACACCACTTTCTAAACCCTATATCGCTTTCAGAAACTGAACTGCATATAGGACATGTTCATGGAAGTGAGTGGCATTTTCTAGCAAGATTTACTCAATTTGGACACATCCATAGAAAGATTAATAGAAGAATTGATGTTGTTTCACTGGTCAAGCTTCAGCTGAATTATCTCTGAGCTTGATATCAGGTCTCACAATCAAATTATGAATTATTTTTCTGTGCAGGAACATGAATTGATTGTATGAGTATGGTGAAACTAGCGTCAGAACTGATTTGTCACAACTTGCACTTCTATGTTACTAGGGGTAGAGTCAATTTTTTGTTCAACATACAGATTATTTCTTATTTAGATAAGGAACATTATGCACAGATTGTGGCTTTAAAATATACTTGAAGCAGGATTCATTAAATTAAATCTCTAAATATATGTCTATTTTGCATTGTAAAATTTTCATTGTCCCTACAGTAAAAAGTTGCTCAAATTTTAAAAAGTTTCAACCCTAGAAGAAATGTCTACATTGTCATGTTGAAAATATACTGTTGCCTTGTTTCTTCCTGCCATATACATTTTTAACTTAGTTGGTCCAAATATTATGCTCCTATTCAATGAAACGTTGTTTAAAAATGTTGGAAAAAACTATACAATTCTTTGAAATATATTTAAATATTCCTCATCAAATTGTCCCCCCCCCCCTGCCCTCCCCCAATAGTCTTCAAACAAGTTCAGGACCAAAAGTTAATAATGAAAAATTCATTTCTTTTGAAATAGTTCTTTTTAAATAAAACTTTAATGAAAAGAGATTTAGAAGTTAAACAAACTGACTTTTCTTCTTCTTTTTCTTCTAGTTTTATAATTCTAGAGCTGGGTAGTTCCATGTTTGGAAAAAACTGTGGAATTAGTCTTCTTTTCAATGTGTTTTTTGTGGTCTGAGTCTGTCATAAAATGTCACATTCTTCTATTCTGAATGAGATTAGCTAGCTATGCTAAGAGACCAATGCATTCTTTTTAGGATTACTTAACATATACGTACATTTAGAATTTCTCACCCATAAAGATCACAAATCAGTTCACAATCTAGAAAATCCTGAATAAAAAAAGGAAATCAATATAGAACTCTTATACTGTGAAAAGAAAGGGAGAAAAAACCCAAAGCAATAATGATGTTACCTATTTTGGTAATGAAACATCTTCAAGAAAACAACACAATCTTGGAAAGCACATAAAGGACCCCTCGCATAAAATCTTAAATCATTCTGACGCTTTTGATTTAGGGTATCTTCTTGGTCTTGAAGAAAAACTAAAATCCTTTTGGCTATGCCCTTTTTCTTTTACCCATGCTGTATCTGCCCTGATCTTAATCTAAATAATATTGAAAAGAGAACTCTACTTTGTTAAATTCTCTTTGCCTGTAACTGGAATGTTTCATTATATGGGATAGACAGCATGAAATGAAAGCTGACTTTTGTTGTAGTTGCTAGAGTTCAAGAGATGCTCAACTTCCCATTGTTTTTGTAGGACATACTTGGAGGAAGAATTGACTAAAGCACGAGAAAAACCGAAGCTCCGTAAAGATATGTATAAGAAGATGATAGATGTGGACCCTTTGGCACCGACTGCTGAAGAAAACACACAGCATGCGGTGACCAAACCTAGGTACATGCAATGGAGGGAGACGATCAGCTCCAGTGCTAGCCTGGGTTTCAGGATTGAAGGGATAAAGGTAAGAAACCTCCCCTAGCCTTTCCTGTTTGAAGCATTCGTTCTGGTGTACTTTTCAGAAGCTTCCATAGTAATGTGTCATTCATGGCCACACCTGGGTGACAGTACGTGGTCTTAGAAGCTACATAGGACTGAGCCTGATTTGTGATTGGGTGAAAAGTCAGCAGGAAATAGAAAGGTGTACATTTGTACTTGACCGGAAAGCGCCTGTAGCTGATACCAGTGCCCTCAAGGCAGGTATCTTCAGATATATTACACACACACACACACCCTCTTTCTCTCTCACACACATACACACACAAAGATAAACACACACATAAAATGACAGGTTAACAAACCAGCATATTTAGCTGGCTTGGACTACAATTTTTACAGCAACGTGCCATTGGCTATATTGGCTATAAAACAAGGCTGATGAAAATTATATTCTGTACAGTTTACAGAGCATCAGATGAACTAACTGAACTAGGCTTATCGAGAAAAGCAACAGCAACAAAGCAAACATCACCATCGAAAGGGAAGCAAAGGGCATGGATGATACGATTGTTGCTGGCCTGGGAAATAAATAGTCATCTGTGTTAGTAGCCTGAATTAAAAATGTCAACCTTGATACTAATAAATTTCCATATCACACACTATATGTGCTTGACTGCTGCTATCACTCTGGCCCTTACCACATTGGCTCTCATGCTGTCGAATGGATTTAGAAATCGCAAAGATTCTCTCCCTTTGGGCATCTTCCCGGCATCTCAGACTTTGATGTTAGCAAAATCATTTGGAGGGTACTGTCAGATTTTTCTCCCTATTATGAGTTATATGCTGGTATGTAATAGCTAGTGTGCCATCTGGCAATAGGCAGAGATAATTCTTTCACTGTACTCACTGAGTTCATCAGAGTTCTGCTAGATTTCTCTGCCCACGATGTGCCCAGCCGTTGCATAACGTTCTTGTGTCTTGTCAGGCACATGCATTGGGATCTATGCCAGACTCACCCTATTGGAGCAGAGGTTTTTCTTCTGAAGGAGGAGAAGCTATTAAAGGGGAGGGTAGTAGATGCATGCCTGCCATCTACCATAAATTCTACTCAGAAATAATTGTATCAGTATGAATCAGGGATGGGTTCCTGCCAGTTCTAACCTCTTCTATAGAAGATGTTCCACAAATCTACAGTGACGTTTAGAACCGGTTCCAGCTCCCTCCCTCCACCCGTCCGCATATCATCAAGATGAAGAACGAGATGAGGAATTCTGGGAGTTGAAGTCCACAAGTCTTAAAGCTGTCAAGTTTGAACACCCCTGGGTTTTTTTTTTTCTAAAGGGTTAGGGGTGCAAGGGTCTTGTAACTTGACAGCTTTAAGACTTGCATGCTTCAAATGCCAGAGTTTCTGAGCCAACATTTTGGTTGCTAAGCAAGAGTGTTGTTAAGTGAGTTTCACCACATTTTATAAGTTGGCCCACCCAGTCACATGGCTGGCACGCCACTCCCACAAAGCAGGCCACTCCTACAGAAGAGGTTCTAAAAAAATTTGAAACCCACCACTGGTATGAATATATAGAACGTCACATTTCACTGGGCATTCATCTACAGAAAAAGTGAGAATATAAGCAAATGTATGTTCTTTTTTTAAAAAAAAATCTTGCATAGATTTCATAGACAGAAATATGGTTTTAAGCTGCAGTATTCTTTCTATGGGATGTGGTGGCTCAGTGGCTAAGATGCTGAGCTTGTCAATCAAAAGGTCGGCGGTTTGAATCCCTAGCGCCGCGTAATGGAGTGAGCTCCCGTTACATGTCCCAGTTTCTGCCAACCTAGCAGTTCGAAAGCATGTAAAAATGCAAGTAGAAAAATAGAAGCCACTTTGGTGGGAAGGTAACAGCGTTCCGTGCGCTTTCGGCGTCTAGTCATGCCGGCCACATGACCACAGAGACTTCTTCGGACAGCATTGGCTCTTTGGCTTTGAAACGGAGATGTGTACCACCCCCTAGAGTCGGGAACGATTAGCACATATGTGCGAGGGGAACCTTTACCTTTATTCTTTCTATAAATACTAACAGCCATTCCAGTCCCTTTCTAATAAACTGGATGCAGAGGTACACTTAAGGGCAAACTGATTGAAATAAATGGGACTTGAAAAAGTTCAGGCTAAAGGAATTCAACCAATTATTCCAGTGAATCAATCTTTAACCATGACTCTGTAATTACTGACGCAGTACCATTATCACTCTGGATAGCGAGATGGGCGACATATAAATAAAATAAAACAATATTCCAAAATATAACTTGTATCGCAGAAAGATAGTTTTTTTTTTCCTATTTGTCTTACTACATTTCTCTCTTTCCTTTCTTCTTAGGTTCTTAACCCCACTCTTCCCTGTTCCCACTTTTGCAAGAGAGATTAGTCTGAATGTGTGAGTGAGCCAGGGTCTTCCAGGAAGTTTCATGATAGTGTGAATTTGAACTTGGTGTTTGCAGTGCAACAGTTTAACTCCATCTTCTGGGGAACTGAATTGCAGCTAGATCTGTCAGTGTTATGCATTGGGAGGATACCAGATTAGGAAGGACTCTGTATGTCTGTATGGACCTTCAAGTCAATGTTGACTCATGGCAATTGACTGGACAAGTCCCTGAAGTTTTCTTGGCAAGATTTCAAAAGGGGGTTTCCATTGCCTCAATCTTCCTTAGGGCCAATAGAGAATAACTAGCCATGGTCATCCCACTGACTTTGGATCTAAGGTGGGATTAGAACTCACAGTCTTCAGGTTTCTACCCTGGTGCTCTAATTCCTTAACCAAACCGATCCTTTTAGTTGACAGGATTACTAAGCAGTTATGCTATAAGATGTAGATTTTAGTGGATAATATACACAACTAGTTTTGCCATACTAGTGGAGCTACTTGTAGTTGCCTCAAAAGAAGACTTCTCAACCTAGGTATGTCCTGGGTCCAGTGTTTGAGTACATTGTTTGGAATTTCCTCCATTCTTTAGCCTCTTTCCTGGTTTCTTCTTTCCACTGCCTGCAGACTGACTCCTCTCACCTTTTTAATATTTACAGAAGGCTGATGGGACTTGTAATACCAGCTTCAAGACAACAAAGACACAAGAACAAGTTTTCCAGGTTTTTGTGGAATTCATTAAGGGAAACACAACTATATTGGTAAGCTAACCATGGAAGTTTGGGGTGACAGTTTTAATTCTCGATTAGGGCTTGGTTACAAATTGCCCAAACAGGTGCAAGATTTTGTGGATGATTCCTTACAGGGAGCCAGGATGCCATTATTACCATCAAAAAAGAAAAGATCTTAAGTCTCTTTGAATTTTTCTTTTAAATCAGTGTCGTACTGGGGTGGAATGGAGTGGGCTGGTCTGTCCCGGGTGCAGGCAGTAAGAGAGGTGCTGCCAAAGATGAAGAGCAGGTTAGCAGAAGGAGTGCAGTGTAGTTACTTTTGCCAGCGTGGCAATCAGTTGTGTAGTGATGGCGATGGTGGTAATGGTACAGCATTGGCAGAGGAAAAAACAAATATGTGGCTTCAAGCCAGAGCTAAAAAGAAGCTTCTTGCTTGGGAAGAAAGAAAAAACAGAAAATCCAGTTGCCTCTTGAAAAAAGCACCTTTGGGACAACCGTGACCTGGATGACTGAGAATCTCCATAGACATGTGGGCGTTCAAGTCAGTTTTAATTTAACTTTCCCTTCTAGTTGTGCTGGCAGCATTTTTCGGAACTGGCTTGCCACTGCCTCTTTCTTAGAGCTGACAGTGTTTGATCAGCTCAAGGTTACCAAGATGGCTTTATGCCTAACAGGGGACTAGAACTGGACTCTGTCCTATTTGTAACAATGCCTTAACTTCTATACCAAACTGGGTCTTAGTGATGGAGGAAGGGGAAGTTAAATATTATTGTGATAAATAATTAAAACAATATATTTTTGGGTATCAAATATAGTAGATAGAGGAAGTCTATTCAAATTAGATGTTAGCTCTGAATCAAAGAAAATCCAAGCTTTCTTTGATTTGAATTTTGGGTCTGGCTGAATGAAAATGCTTGATCGCCTTGAATTCTTTTACCATCCTCTTCAGCTTTTGATGAACTTTCGTACGTTATATTTCTTGGCTACCTGATCCGCTTTTGTGCAATATATCTACTGTGTTTTCCCAAAAATAATTATTATTTTGAACCCCCTGCCCCCCGAAATAAGCACTTGGCCTTATTTTCAGGGAGGTCTTATTATTTTTGAGGTGCAGGAGGCGGCGAGCGTGGTCACCTCATGGCTGCTGCTGTGTTGCGATATTTTCAGGAGAGGTCTTATTTTAGTGCATGAGCTCAAAAGCCTGATTGGGCTTATTATCCGGGGAGGGCTTATTTTTAGGGAAACAGGGTAGTATTACCTAAAGAGCAGGTGCAGAAGATAAGGCTGTGGAACTGCAAGTTCCCTCTTGTTATATATGAAACTACTTAATCAGATTGTTTATGGAGCAAAGTGTCACCAGTATATTGATTACACTCAGCTTAACGGAGGCCAGCAGGTTCAGCAGTGACACTATTGCATCAAAGGTGGGGAAAAAGAGATGATAGAAACAGAATATAGGGATTGGCAGACATTCTGTTATAGTTTTCAGCCAATTCTAGGATGGGTAGGAAATACCGTATTTTTCGGAGTATAAGATGCATCTTCGAAGTATAAGATAGACCTTTCAAAGTATAAGATGCCCCTTTAAAAGATCATGGAAATGTTGGTGCGCCATACACCAAACACAGCCATTTTTGGCCTCCCAAAGCTCTGCCCCTCGCATCCAGTTTTTGCAAAGAACGGGCCTTTTTTTCACAAAAACAGAGGTGCTTTTGCCTTTCCCCAGCCCCCAGAAGCACTCTGCAGGCTTCAGCAGGGCTGGAGGAAGGCAAAAATGCCCCAGTTTTTGCAAAAAATGACCCATTTTCCATCTGTTTTTCACAAAAACGGGGGCGTTTTTGCCTTCCCCCAACCCTGCTGAAGCCTGCAGAGTACTCCTGGGGACTGGGGAGGACAAAACCTTTTTTTTTCTTACTTACCTCTTCTAAATCTTGCTGCGTCTTATACACCAGTGTGTCTTATAGTCCGAAAAATACGGTACTTCAACCCTGCAGTCTGGAATTAGGTTTCTGCCATATTGTTGATAGACTGTATCTCAGATGGCTCAATAACAGTATACTTTCTGATGGTTTTCCCCACTATTGTGTTAATTTTCCTTTTGCCAATGTGGAAGAAATACTTTTAAGTGATTCACTGCTTCTGTTCTATTTTGGGCAGAAAAAATATTTGAGGCGTCTGCGTGAAATTCGTGGCATCCTTGAGTCTTCTGTCTTCTTTAAGCAACATGAGGTGAGTTGCTCTGATTGCTCTAGTACGTAGTGTTATATTTAATGAAACATGCATATACAGCTAGTCCTCAACTTACAACAGTTCATTTAGTGACCATTCAAAGTTACATCATGAAAAAAAGTGAAACAACCTTTTTTCATACTTGCGACCGTTGCAGCATCCCCATGGTCACATGATCAAAATTCAGATTGTTGGCAACTGTCTCACATTTATGACAGCTGCAGTGTTCCAGGGTCTTGTGATCACATTTTGTGACCTTCTGACAAGCAAAGTCAATGGATAAACCAGATTCCCTTAAAAACCGTGTTACTACCTTTTTAATGCAAATGTGCTAAAATGTACCACGAAGGTCATCCAGTTCCAGGGCCTTTTTCCAATACAAAACCTTCTCTTTCTATGAATCAGCCTGAAACCAAATTGTGATGCAATTCAGAAAAAAAAAGCTGGGAATGGCATGCTGAAACAGTGTATAGCCAAGCCTTGCTGCTTGTTACAAAAGATGTCTGATAAATATGCAAGGAATCCAAATTTGTGGGGCGATTCATGAATCTCTTAATGGCTTTGACTTCAAAAACGGAAATGTGTGCCTGAATAAGCTTGCTTGTATCTAGTATCAAAAACAAAAAATGTGAAAGATCTCTATTGTCTTCAACCCATTGCTTTCAATATTCAACAATATTAGCTATTTAGCTCTGTGTCTATAATATTCAGGTGAAAGATGTTAAGATACCATTAATACTGTATGCTCCTTTTTTCATCTTGAAGTTGAAACTACAGTAAACTAGTGAATATAAAATAATCCCAGTAGATATTGTTTGTGGCAGTTTCATGTATGAATTAAGTGCCTGCTGTACATATATGAATTATGTACCTACTGTACAACAAGCAATATCATCTTAAAAACATCCAGGAAGTGGGCGTTCTCTTTTACAGGGGTTGCCCTCTGCAATGACATCATTCCAGAGATATATATGGATCCCACCCTAATGATGTTCAAGAAATCACTAAAACTTGATTGTTTTCACAGTCTGGAATACATTGGTTGTAGAGTCTCCATTATTTAAGTTTGGCTTTATAGTTAGTTGTATTGTTCCTCTGGTTGGCTATAATGTCTTTTTCTATATCCTGGGTGCAATTTCTTTTGTTTGAATTTGTAAGTTGCTAAGAAGTTGGGCAGCATTGAAAATTGGATCAATCAATCAATCAATCCAACAAAGTCCAGTTATCCGTCGAGATAAGTCTTTGTTGGACAGCAAAACATGTGTGTGTTTTATTAGTCAAAGGAGATTGTAAATGCACACATTTCTTTATAAACTGGTTGTGTGTTGGTTCTAACTATAGTCAACCCTTGATTTATGGCCACAATTCACCCCAAAATTTACCTTGCTAAGCGAGACATTTTTTAAGTGAGTTTTGACCCATTTTACAACCTTTCCTGCCACAGTTGTTAAATGAATCATTGTAGTTGTTAAGTTAGTAACTTGGTTGTTAAGGCAGTCTGGCTTCCCCATTGACTTTGTTTGTCAGAAGGTCACAGAAAGTCATCACATGATCCTGACACAGCAATTGTCATAAATCAGTTGCCAAGCATCCAAATTTTGATCACGTGACCATGGGGATGCTGCAATGGTTGTAAGTGTGAAAAACAGTCCTAAGTCACTTTTTCAGTGCCGTTGTAACTTCGAATGATCACAAAGTGAACTGTTATAACTCAAGGACTACCTGTATATGGAGACTGGAATCACAACCAGCCAGTAATTTACAGGTAACATGTAAAGTTTCAGGAAATTTAATAAATCAGGTTTTGGCCTTCATCTTGTGTCTCTTTCTATTTTCTGTAGGTAATTGGAAGTTCACTGTTATTTGTGCACGATGAAAGTGAACATGCCAATGTGTGGCTCATTGATTTTGGAAAGACCACTTTTCTTCCGGATGGGCAAATCTTGGACCACAGGATTGCTTGGCAAGAAGGGAACCGGGAAGATGGATATTTATTTGGATTGGACAATTTAATTGCTATCTTAGAAAGTATGTTGGAGAGATGAGAAATACTAACCTGAAGTTGCTAACTTTTCTATAATTGCTCCCTCCGAAGCCTTTTAAAATTCTTCCAGGACGTTGGAGACATCCAGGATATGGAAGACTTCAGCAAAAAAGATGTAATTCCTAACCAACCATGAAACCTAAACAGTTCAGAAGCTAATCTTGAATGCACCAAGCAAACATAAGAGTTATGCAAGAAATAGGATGGTTGTGAACATTTGTATGATGACCAGGACATTCGCTTACATGTAAACCAACTAATTCAGTATTGCTGTTTATTGACCTTGGGCTTAGAGTAGAAAAAAAAAAGATATTTATATCAGCGATCTCCTTCAAAGAAGAAATCCTCAAAACCAACAAGCAGGCTTCCCTCCTTTCTCCAGCGTTTACACTGTAAATATTCCTGTGTTCGCATATGTGCAACACATCTTGGAACTTGGTGCAGAATATATAGATTCATAGTTTTTCTTTTTTTTAAAAAGCAAACAAACAAATACTCTAGTTTCTATTCTTGTACAGGAAAAAAAATGAAAATATGCACAGAATGCTGCTGAAGCTTCAGAAACCAAATGGCATCTCATAGACAATACAAGAATTTACTCTTGATCCTATCCTCACTGTCTAACTTTATCTTTTTTTTTTGTTTTGCTTAGCCTTGTTTCCTTTCAATTAGTTTTTTCCCCCCTTCCCATTCCTGCAAAAATATTATGCACTTTGTCATTACAACTAACCCTCCCAAACATTGAATACCAAATTAACCTTTTTTACTTGCTCACATCTAAGTATAGATAGAGTTTTAAATTGCCATATATAAAGAACTCCGGGTATAACTGACATAAAATCAATTTGTGCAAAGGACATGAATAGAGCCATATTTATTCTGTTTCAGAATAATTAGTGAGTAACTGTCTCTGTGTGTTTGACTCTCTCTGGTAGAGATGCTTAAGAATTGTAAAAGGTAAAATGTTGGTTCTCATCTAAAGGGTTTGGTTCCTATCTAATTGCATTAATGATTCTAATTGCTAACATGTTTAAAGAGAGCCTGAGACTGATTTTAAGGCTCCTAAATTTTAACATTCTTGTAATCCAAGAAATTGTAGAGACAAAGAAGAGCCACGTATTTTAAGATATTTAGCTTCAGGGAAATTCAATGACTTTGGTGTGTGTGAATACAGAAGTGACACCTAATCAGTCACTATGTATTTGAATGTTTGTGGTATCCTACTTTAATGATTCAGTTTATGAAGTGAAACAATTATTAATTTACCTAGTTGACACAGATTCCCCCCCCCCCCCCCAATCTAGGGATTAAATCTTCAGCCTTGTCACTCAGTGATAAAACAATTTAATCACCAAGTGACTTCCCCACTTTGTACTTCTGGTTGGATCTCTAGCAGGCTTTTGAAGGTATAAGGGAAAAAGTATCAAGCAGGGTGTTTGTGGGGGGTTTTCGGGTTTTTAATGCTTAGGCTTTGTGTTAAAAATCCACTTGGTACATCAATTAATCTGGTATATTTAATTGATTGTTTGGGTAAAGGCTCAGGAAGTGAATGCAACAAAATAGAAACTTTGCAATATTAATTCTTGGTTCTTGTGATTTGCGGTAGGCTTAAAGTCACACTGATCAAAAATTAAGACGGGCTGATTTTACAGAGTATATTCCCCTGTTTGCTACAGTCTAGCCCAGGGGTTGGCAACTTTAAACACTCAAAGAGCCACCCAGAAGTCCTCTGTTCAATTCTGGAGCCAACCAGAAGTCTGATTCTCCCACCAGAGTCTCCACCTAGCACAGCGTCCTTTTTCCTCTACCTATCTTAACCAAAAGCCCTATCAATTGTTTAGCTGAGCGGAAAACCCGCTGCTTGCCATAGAGTCTCCTCCTGGCATGCTGTGCTTTCCCCCCGCTCCCATCCGGAAGCTCCTCTCAAAATTGTGGCACTGACCGGCAACAGGGAGCCACAGTAGAGGGATGAAATAGCCACATGGCTCCAGAGCCACAGGTTACTGACCACATTGTGCCCTATGCCAGCGATGGCAAACCTTTTTTGGCTCGCATGCCATAAGTGGGAGGAGCGCAGGGGGGTCGTGTGTGGGCGTGCTGCACCCATAATGCAATGCGTGGCCCCCCAGTGCACGTGCCCATTTTTGCATGCTTTTTTTGCCCTCCCCAGGCTCCAGAGGCATTATAGGAGCATGGGGAGGGCGAAAACAGCCTCCCCTGCCCCTCGGGAAGCCCTCCAGAGGCTTCAGGGAGCTTTAGGGAACTTCCAGTTTGCTCGGAGGGTCATTTTAAGCACTCTGAAGGCTTCAGGGACCGTCAAGAGGCTTCCCTGAAGCCTTTGGAGTGCTCAAAATGACCCTCCCAGCAAACCGGAAGTGGGTTCCCGAACTTCCGGTTTGCCCGTAGGGCCGGTTTTTTGCACTCCAGAGGCTTCAGGGAAGCTCATGAAGCCTCTGGAGGGCCTCCGGGGGGGGGCGGGGGGGGGCTCTTTTCCCCCTTCCTAGGCTCCTATAAAGCCTCTGGAGCCTGGGGAGAGTGAAAAATGGCTTTAAAAAGGGGTCAACTCAGCTGGCCAGCCCTGACAAATGGCTCCGCATGCCACCTGTGGCACACGTGCCAAAGGTTCGCCATCACTGGCCTACAGCATGCCAGAAACTGGGCCACGCAAACGAGATACCCCATCTGCGGCATGTAGGCAGCATGCGAAACTCTGCCCCCTCTGGTCTGCGGAAAAACCTCCCTCCACAGAATCGGTCTCTGGACCCCAAGAGGTTGGGGGCCGCTGCTGTCTGCTGAGCATTAATTTAAAAAAAAAATGGCCTCCCATTTGCTTGTCAGTTTCAACAGACTCACAAGTCAATTTTAGCCACACTTTAATTCTTTTATCTCCATGTCTCTCTTGGTCTTTTGGTCATGGATGAGACGATATAAATATTTTGGTATTTCATGGTGCAAAAAAACTAGAAGGCACTAATCTACACTAAAAATCAGATAAATAAAATATACCCTCACTTATTTATAGATAAATTCTTGTTTAATAAATTGAAGCCATCCAGGCCACACAACCATCATTAGGTTGAAGAATTCAAAATTGCTGTTCACAGTTTTTAAACTTTCATAGCAACCCCTGAGTGTAACGTGAGAATCTTAGGAAATAACTAATTTTAAATTAAACTTGTAATTGGCCAGAATTTTTAAAAATGGCTGCTAACTATATTTTTATATATGTAGTTTATTTTTTAAGAAAATAGATCTTATAAAGTTGATATAGGGTTACCTGGATGTAGAATTTTGTATAATAATTAGAGATGAGATTGGAAATTATGATTTGGAACAAAATTATTTATAAATGTACCGTATTTTTCAGAGTATAAGACGCACCAAGATTTTGAAGAGGTAAATTTTTTAAAAAAGTTTTTGCACTCTGCAGACCTCCCAAACCCTCTTCACGCCTCATTTTTTGTAAAAACCGGGGCATGCAGGGAGTTTGAGAGGCCTGCAAAATGCTCCTTGGGAGGAGGCGGGGGGCAAAAACAAGGAAAAAACGGTCAATTTTTTGCGAAAACAGGCCCGTTTCTTTGCCAAAAAAATGGGCATGCATAGCCTTTAGGAGGCTTGTAGAGTGTTCTTGGGGGATAGGAGGGCAAAAACCGGCCAGTTTTTTCGCTCATTTTTGCCCTCCCCAGCTCCCAGGAGCACTTTGCCGGCCTCCCAAACCTCTTGATGTCTACTTTTGTAACAGGGGTGGGGTTTCAGGAGGCCAAAAATGCTGTATTCAGTGTATAAGATGCACCCAGATTTTCACACTCTTTTTTGGGGGAAAAGGTATGTCTGATACTCCAAAAAATACGATATTTCAGCCTAAAAGTTATTTGTTGTTTTTTTAAATGAGAACAACTCATATATTGCTGCTTCTTATACATGTTGAAAAAGAGCTCAGGACACCAGAAAGTTTTATAATAAACTTTGTCTGTGACCTTCCATTCCATTTTCAAAGCATTCCAAGCCCATCCTTTCCCCAAAGCATCTTTCTTCAGTTCCTTCCATCATGCGCCCAATGCTTAACTCTTTTCTTGAGGACGAGGCAGCTGCTCTCCAATTGAAAAGTGAAGAATGAAATAAATGAATAAAATCTGCATTTTAGCTGCCTCTGGAAAAAAGGACAGTCCAGGCTTGCCAAGATCTGAAATGTTGTTTGAAATCCATCCCAGCTGGATTGTATGTCAAGGCTATGTCCAGATGCAGAGATGCTGTAACACTATCATGGAAGTAAAACTTCATAGAACCAGATAGCAAAAGTGGCTTGGGAATAATTTTGTTTTCATTTTCTTTAGAGTAGGGTTTTCCAAATGATGGCTTGTTAGAGGGATATGCAGATGGTATCTTGGTGCACTGTTTAAGATTATGCGTTTCACCATTGTTGGTTAATTCCAAGCCACTGGAAGAAGTCATAAGAGTTTTGGTTGAAAACACCTATGGTCGCTATGATACCAACTCCTAGTAGAGGTTTCAAGGGAAGAGTTTAAAATAGAATCTTGTCAAGTTTTATCTTGAGTGTCATGGTAAATAACACTATAAAGGCAAGCTCCATATATCCACCTCCCCCTGCCCCAAAAATGTTTTAGTTAACCTCCGGTTTTGTTTTCAAGACTTTAGAAATACTTTGGTATTTCTCTGTACTTATGTATGGAGACACTCCTTCTCTCCTCTTGTATACATTTTGCATCTGGCAATCTCTTACCTGCTGTTCAAAGGATCAATGAGTTTTTGTTGCCTTCTGCTATTTTTTTTAATCATTATCCTAAGTTGCCTCTCCATCTAAGATCTGATAACCAATTTTCAGTAGTTTCTGACTAGTTATTGCTCAGGCTACAGCCATATAGTAATACACAAAGGATAGCTTTTGTCATTTCTAATTTCTCTTCTTTGTATTCTGATCTTTCCAAGCTCTCTCTGGTAGGATTGGCCTACCATATTTGACCATAATTATCTTCTTTGGTGCCTTTGAGCTGTTTCATTAAAATGTGGTCTTTAGGGCTATCTAGGAGAAACAGATAGTTCCTAAACAAATCCCGATCAAGGAAATTTTACGAAACACTTTTTTGTTTCCCATCCCCTCTTAAAAGAAACAGCTGCCATAAATTTCAGTGAGGAAAATGACACACTGAAAATTACTTCAAATTCAGTGCCACAAACATCTCTCCGTACACCTTCCAAGAAATATTTTTTTTCTCGACTTCTTTAAAAAGTATACATGCTTTTCACACAGGTTTGTTGTGGGACTCATATGTTGTTGTGATGCATTTACTTAGGAGTTGAAAGGAAAAGTGCAATATAGAGAATGGCAAATAATTTTGTACTTAAAAGAGTTTTACAATCCATTGAGAACTTAGAGTTGTGGGTTTTAAATAGAAAAAGCTGGACCCTCTCCTGCTGAATTCTATGAATCATTCATGATGAGAAATTATGCTTTCAGATAGCCAAGTTGACTTTAACTGCAAATCTAGTTTTATTACTACTAGCATACAAAAACTTTTTTTTCATTTATAGACAATGTTGTGCCAAACACTACAGTATGAAGAATTTGGGTATCCTAACTGTATGGGTTTAAGAACCTGAATAGTCAAAATGTGCTATAACAAATAATTAAAAACATGTTCATTAAATTTTTATATTAGATGTCCTCCTGTTCTTGGTATCATGTCTCTTTCTTTACTGGGGACAGATGAATGTCAAATTAGATAAATAAATGGGTGCACAATAATAGTATTAAAGAAAACAAAGAATTTTGGGGATTTGCAATATTTTCCTCTGACCCATAGTGGAGAAGGAAAGATTTCATTAATTATTAGTGGATACTATTGTATGAGGTTTTTTTTACATGGAAGACTATATTGCCATTGATATAAGTGGTGGGAAGAGGAACTGTAAAAGAAAGTGATACAAACTCCTGAAGTTCTAAAACTCTTATCAGAAGCACAAGAGAGATTCTCTGTTTTGTTTCCTCTTTTTTTCTTATCCTTACAAGGGGAAAAAATATGCATTGAGATCAGCATATTAGTTGGTCTAACCTCCTTTCCCTGATAAGTATATGGGGGTGTTAAAAAGAGTGATGGAAACTGCACATGCTTTACTATTGCTGTACTTTTGGGCTGAGGTTGAGATTTCTCTTTCTTGGAATGAGGTGGGATGGTAACAGCAAATCTGACATATCAGTGTATATCCCCAACAGCCAGAGCCTGGAACAGAAAATTTTTTCCTCCCACCCTTCTGGCATAGTTAAAAATGATATCCTGAAACACCAGGTCAAGCCATAGGGAGGACTAAAGATGTCTCTGATGGAGATATGCAAAATAGGTTGCCTAGGCCAATGCCTGTTAAAGTGAGGTCCTCTGGAGGTCCCCAAGATCTTCTCAAGGGTCCAGAAGGTCAAAATTATATGCCATCTTACGTTGAAAAATAATACAATATTAAACTCCCCTCAAATGCTTGTGAGAAGAAGTAACAGTAGTGAATGTGTCAAGTTTAGTTTTTAAATATAATCCATGCAAACAAAAGCTCTTTAGATGTCCTCCATAATTTTTTAAAAGCGGTACGATGTCATTACAGAAAAAAGCTTGAAGGACTGGTCTAGGCAAAAGGGATTGCAGTGTTTTTCAAGTCCATGATTGGATGACATTCAGAAGCAACTCAGGCATGTGCCTTCCTAATTCGCTGAGGAGGAGGTACAGAACTAGGGGGGGGGGTATACACTTAAATTCCCTACTGGTTCGCAAATATGAGTGCTCACTCGCGCTTACTTCACTCCCATGCGCCACCTCTGCGCATGCACAGATCTGCACATGTGCTTTTGACGAAAAAAGGGCCTAAATGGGATGCCTTTGAGCCGGGCATGGAAGGGCGGTGTTATGTATTATAGTTTTCCCTCTGGTCCATTTCGCTAGGGGGCGCTGTGCTCTTTTTGATTGGTTGCCTGTTTGACAGCTGGCATATATAAAGGATTGTCAAGCAGGCATCAGCTGTTGCCAGTTAGCTGAGACGCGCGAATTGTGAACTTGGCAACCTGTTATGATTAAATTAGCTACTGAAGTCCTGGCTCGCCTCCTTTGTCCACCCGCGTTCTCCCAGCTAGAACATTGGCGACGAAGGTGGGATCCACAGAGGAGGAGCCCAGGCAGAGCTGTTGAAAGGTCACTAAGCTGAGCTAAGTCACAGAGCTGAATTTCCCTCAGGGGAATCACTCGACGAAAGGTCGAGCGAGTCACATTCACTATGAATAGTGCCTCTGATTAGCCAACACAGAGAGAGAAGAATCGCCTCAGAATGGCTTCAATGAACACGTTTTTAATGGAACCACAGAAACTTGGGACTCTTATATTTGCCGATTTGAGTGCTTTTTAGAAACTAACGACTATACCGATTTGTCTGAACAGCGTAAGAAGTCGTGCTTCTTAAATCTATGTGGCACGGAGATGTTTAATTTGGTGGGCACCTTAGTGGCCCCTCACTCCATCCACACTGTGTCCTGGGACGTACTGATGACTAAATTAAAAAATCACTACGCCCCTACCCCGTCTCGCACGACGCGCAGGTATGCGTTTTACAAAAGGTTCCAGTGTGAAGGGGAATTAATTGAATACATGGCTGCGCTACGAGCCACGACTCTCCATTGTAAATTCAAAGATTTCGATGAGGCACTGACAGACCAGATTGTGGTGGTGGGTGGGTTAGAGATCTCTGTATACAACGCCGCCTGCTGGCTAAGCCTGATTTACAGACGGCGCTGGATGAGGCTAGGGCAGTTGAGCTGTCAACTAAATCCACAGAAGAAATCCAAAGATTCTCAAAGCTGCCCTCAGCTGAGAAGCCTACCGAGGTGCATCATGAAGACATCATCAATGATGACAGGGCTGACGGAAACGATGAAGTACATCGCTTGAAGGCGGAGCAAGCCAGAAGTCGGCAAGGTAAGCCTCTACCCCAAACAAATTGCCCTGGGTGCGGAGGTAGGCATGACAGCGGAGTGTTGTTTTAAAAACACACTCTGTCTCCGTTGTGGGAAGAGAGGCCATCTAGCAAGAGTCTGTAGGGCGGCTGTGCCTTGTGCGAGTGCACTGGAAGGCAACTCACAAGGCAGTACTCAATATGGCAGGAAACCCTTTAGATCGGGCAGGAGCCAAAATTTCAAGAAACGGGATTCCTGTTTTGCTGTACAGGAAAACAGGGAAGAGGTTGAGGTGGATCAGATTATCCACAGTCGGAGAGGAACAATTTTCCTCACGGTCAAATTGGAAGACAGGCCCTGCCAAATGGAGGTAGACACGGGATTAGCTGTCTCAATAATATCCTGGGCAACAATTAAAAGGATTGTTTCTGCCCTATCCCAAACTAGGCTAAAACCATGTCTGTTAAAATTAAGGGATTTCCAGGGAAATCCCATTCCTGTACTGGGAAAATTTTATTGTAAAGTGGCATTTAAGCAATATAGCAAAAGGTTACCACTCATTGGGGTAAAAGGGCCCCGGCCAAGTTTACTTGGTTTAGAATGGTTTGAAACCCTAGGGCTAGCTATTACAGGAATTGATCAGATTCAGAGCACTCCATATTTGGACATGCTAATTAGGGAATTCCCTGAGGTTTTCGGGGAAGGATTTGGGAAGTACATGGGTACTCCCATTTCTTTTAACCTAGACCCCCAGGTCCCTCCGTGGCGGTTAAAGCCGCATAGGGTACCGTTTGCATTAAAACCTAAAGTGGACGCAGAAATTGATAAATTGCTGGCTTAAGGGGTGTTAGAGCCAATTGATCACTCCCGTTGGGAAACACCTATTGTGACCCCAATTAAGAGTGATGGGTCTGTACGAATCTGCGCTGACTTTAAATGCACTTTGAACCGTGCCTTGCAGCAGAGCTCATACCCCGTGCCCATGGTGCAGCATTTGCTGCACTCCCTGGGTCAGGGCACCATATTTGCGAAGCTAGACCTAGCTCAGGCATATCAGCAGTTGCCTGTTGATGAGGCAACTGCTGAAGCCCAAACTATTGTCACGCATAGGGGCGCGTTCAAGTGCAATCGGCTCCAATTTGGAGTCAGTGTGCCACCTGGACCTTTCCAAAAGCTAATGGAGAGGCTACTCCAGGGTATACCAGGCCTTGTGCCTTATTTTGACGACGTCCTGGTATCAGCACAATCCCTGACTGACCTCCTGCCTGCATACTGTACTTCATCGGTTCCGAGGCGTGGGTTTAAAACTCAAAATGACCAAGTGGCAGATAGCGGTACCACAAGTCGAATATTTGGGATTTTTAGTAGACCGAAATGGTATTCATCCTACACCTGACAAGGTGCTGGCTATTAAGCAAGCCCCAACACCTACCACCAAAGCCGAACTGCAAGCCTTCCTGGGTCTGCTCAACTTTTATAATATTTTTCTACCGCACAAGGCTTCTGTTGTGGAACCCCTGCACAGATTACTAGACCGCTCAGCGAAGTGGGTTTGGGGCAAGAAGGAAGCCGCAATTTTTGACAATGTTAAAAAATTCTTAACTTCCAAGAGTATCCTACTCCAATACGACGAATCCCTCCCTGTGGTACTGACTTGTGACGCGTCTCCTTATGGGGTCGGAGCTGTCCTCAGCCACTGGCTGCAGTCAGGACTAGAAGCCCCAGTGGCATTTTTCCCTCGCACCATGTCCTCACCCAAAAGGAACTATAGCCAGCTCGATCGGGAAGCTTTGGCTATAGTGGCTGGAGTGAAGCATTTCCACTCCTATCTCTACAGCCGTCATTTTCACATAGTGACGGACCACAAGCCCCTGCTTGACATCATCGCTGGGGACAGACAAACACCCCAAATTCTATCTCCCAGATTCACAAGATGGACTGTGTTCCTGGCTGCCTACAACTATAAATTGCATCACAGACCTGGAAAACACATTTGCCATGCCGACCCCTTAAACAGGTGCCCTTTGCCAATCGCAGTGAAAGACCCAGCACCTGCCTCTGAGGTTTTGCTGATTGATGAGATGCAGTTGCCGATAACAGCAGCTGATGTGGCTGCGCACACGAGTCGGGACAAGCTACTCGCCAAGGTGCTGGGTTGGACTGAACAGGGATGGCCAGCGAAACCACTGGGCACCGAGTGGCAACCCTTTTCAACCAGGCAGCACGAACTCTCATCTCAGCAGGGTTGCCTCCTGTGGGGTGGCTGAGTGATCGTTCCTGTCTCTCTGAGAGAAGCGGTGCTGTCTACTCTTCACGATGGCCACCCGGGCATAGTCTGGATGAAGTCACTGGGCCGGAGCTATGCTTGGTGGCTGGGAATGGACCAGGACATTGTGAAGTGGGTCTCTGGCTGTTCTAAGTGCCAGGAGTCCCGACCTGCGTGTCCCAGAGCTCCCATCCAGAATTGGGAGCAGCCAAGGGCTCCATGGTCCAGGGTTCATATGGACTTAGCAGGCCCAGTGAAGGGCCAAAGTTTTATTGTAATTGTTGATGCTTATTCTAAATGGGTTGAAATTGCATTATTGTCTACAAGCACTGCCCCTGCCAAGGTATTAAGGAGGGTATTCGCGACCCACGGGTTACCTGATTTGGTTATTTCTGACAATGAGCCCCAATTTACTGCAGCATTGCTAGCTAATTTCTTTGCCAGGCTAGGGGTCCGACACGCTTTCGTCGCCTCCTTCAACCCAGCGGCCAATGGCCTAGCGGAACGCGCAGTCAGAACAGCGAAAGAAGCGCTAGCTAGGTTTGGGCCCTCAATTGGCAGGAAGATATAGTACTTGCTATGGCAGCATGCCACCCCATGCTCCACAACAAACAAAAGCCTAGCAGAATTATTAATGGGTCGACGGATTAGAACAATACTAGACAGGCTACACCCAGAGTATGCCCCTGCAAAGCCCTTAGACTCGCACAGTCAGCTTAAGGGATTTCCATTAAACACGCCTGTCTACGCAAGAAATTACGCCGGCCACCCACTATGGGTTCCAGGGTTGGTCAGGAAAATCACGGGCCCATGCTCATGCCTGATAGAGCTAGAGGATGGCCGAGTATGGAGGTGCCATATCAACCAGCTAAGAAATCGGCAAATGGAGTCAAACATGGCGGGGCGGCAACAGGGCCTATCCAATAGGCAAGCCACTGAGAGTTCGGAGTATATGCCTAGGTCCCAGTCTACCTCTTCCGAGCGATCGCATAATAATATAGAAAATCCTAGACACTTACCTGTTCTTCCCATGAGTTTCCAGCATTGACAGAGTCTGAAGGGGCGGGGCCTGAGACCAAGGGGACCGCAGCCACAGACTTTGAAGCAGAGGTCACTCTAAGAAGATCAGGGAGGGTCTGACGCCACCCAAGTTACTTGAAAGACTACGCCTGTGCATTCTAAGTGTGAAGGAGTGTTATGTATTATAGTTTTCCCTCTGGTCCATTTTGCTAGGGGGCGCTGTGCTCTGTTCTGATTGGTTGCCTGACAGCCGGCATATATAAAGGGCTGTCAAGCAGGCATCAGCTGTTGCCAGTTAGCTGAGACCCGCGAATTGTGATCTGCCGCGTTTGGCAACCTGTTATGATTAAACTGTTAGCTACTGAAGTCCTGGCTCGCCTCCTTTGTCCACCCGCGTTCTCCCAGCTAGAACAGGCGGAGCCACCTGTGATTTCAGCTACCGGTTCGGACAATCCGGCCTGAACCGGTAGAATACCAATTCTGTACAGAACAATTGTCTTGCAAGTTTCTGTTTTTATAGCCAATTTCAATAAAAGTAGTTTTAATCTGCCTGTGGAGCTGACTTCCTGTTCTGGATTACTTACTTCTGGGGTTGACCGCGTCACCCATATTTTCTAAAATGTAAACTGCTATGGAGACTGGTGAGCTGAGTTTTCATTAACATATCTTGATTGAAAATAGGCAGAGCTAATAAGATGATTTCAATAATCAGGTGGGTTCCTGCCAATTCTAACCTCTTCTATAGAAGAGGTTCCACAAATCTGCAGTGCCGTTTAGAACCGGTTCCGGCTCCCCCCCCCCCCCGCCCGTCTGCACGTCATCAAGATGAAGAACGAGAGGAGGAATTCTGGGAGTTGAAGTCCACAAGTCTTAAAGCTGTCAAGTTTGAACACCCCTGGTTTTTTTTTTCAAAAGGGTTAGGGGCGCCAGGGTTTGTAACTTGACAGCTTTAAGACTTGCGTGCTTCAAATGCCAGAATTTCTGAACCAACATTTTGGTTGCTAAGCAAATGCGTTGTTAAGTGAGTTTCACCACATTTTACAAGTTGGCCATTCCCACCCGGTCACATGGCCTGCAAGCCACTCCCACCCAGTCACATGGCCGGCAAGCCACTCCCACAAAGCAGGCCACACCTACAGAAGAGGTTCTAAAAAATTTTGAAACCCACCACTGTTAATAATGCTTTTTTTTTTCTTTTTGAAATGATAGAAAATTATGTGGAATGCATAATAGAGTGGCATTTTTTTCTTAAAACAAGTAATAAACATTTGTGACTGAGCATTCCCATTCTTCAGTTAACATAATGCCAAGATACACCCTGAAACACAGGTATATTCTAGTGAAGCAGCTGAGAGGATTTATCTTTTTACAGTTACTTTTATTGTATCAGGAAAAAGCAATGAAAGCATATAGTGCTGTTCCAAGCATTGTAGAGGTATTGGTATTGCTATTTCCAAATAGCAATTTGGTTTATTCCAGAGGAATCTCATTTAAATTAACGTAAGCTTAATTCCGTAAGTAATGTAGTTGCTCTGTTCTAAACATGGCCAGAGGGTATTCCAGATAAGGCTTTTATTGCACAACAGTCTTGCCTTAGCATGGAATTTTATGAAGAGTCAATCTTTCTTTTTCCATTTATAATCCTCTGATCTTACACATATTGCTACCATAATTTTTCTTCCAAAGAACTCTTCAGAGGCTGGAGGGACATGAAATAATTATAAACAATTATAATGCAGGCAAAGGATAATGCTGCAGGATCCAATCTGGGTCAGTCTCTGGGACCAGAGGTTTAGTCTTCTGAGCTTTTGGACTTGTGCTGGAATCCTCAGGGAACTTCTTTCTCACCACAACGTGGGACACATTCTGATGAGAGAGTAGTTCTCTGAGGATGGGCTCCAGCACGAGTCCGAAACCTCGGAAGACTAAACCTCTGGTCCCAGTGACCGACCCAGATTCTACCCTTCAATTATACAGATGCCTCAACAGACCTGAATCTGGAATTGACTCTGCGTCTGCTGAGAAATTACAATTTTGGAAGAGTATTTTTATCCATTAGCATCCATGGAAATAATAATGATAATAAAGA
The DNA here is from genome assembly GCF_964273705.1 of Natrix helvetica. Lineage (NCBI taxonomy): Eukaryota > Metazoa > Chordata > Lepidosauria > Squamata > Natricidae > Natrix > Natrix helvetica. Next base: position 71,280,030 of record NC_138548.1, read on the forward strand.
CGAAAGAGTTGCATTAAAGCTGCCTTTATATCTCTGTCACATGTAGATGTATACCTTCATATGATTTAAAATTGCATAGAAGCATGACCATAAAGAGTAAGATGGCAAACAACATTCCCATCCTTAAAGGTAGTCCCGGATCATTGGTACAAAAGTGAAAAGGATGAAGTAATAAGCAATTCTTCTCTAGGCTACTACAAAAAAATGAATGTTAGAACAGGATGGTAAATCAAATTATGCCTGGATCAAAGTAAACTATCAAGATAGCACAGCAAGCCATAACAAGTCGTGGGAAGGTAAGAAGTGCAACCAGGATCTTGGGATCCAGTGAGAAACTGTCTAGCCACATAGATTATAGAGATACAAAATAAAAGCACTGTGCACTAACAATAAGGACTTTATTTTTCTAAAATGGTATTAAAGATCTTTGGGAAATGTTTCTTAATCATTAATGTTGCTAAATAAAGTTTTAACAGTGGTCTTCAAGAAAGCTTTCTGCTCTTGTTGCATCAAACTAATGAATTACTTAGGCTTTACTTCATGATTCCGAAGTTTTGCGGAGTTTGTGGAAAGAAGTCCATTACTGCCAATAAGGCAGGTAATTATATTGTGATTAAAATGACATACAAACTTAACATATATACCTATTATTTGCACATTATACAAACTCTAAGACAAGAATATACCGGTGTAAGCTTTACAGCCAGTATCTGTTGAGCAGTGTTGGGTTTCAAGGTTTAGTAACTCTGGTCTTGGCAATAAATTTCCTGATGTTTCACTTGGGCTTGTGGCTGGCATCTTCACAGACAAGGTAGTCTGTGTACCCTCTGAAAATCCCAGCCATAGTTGCCATCAAAATGTCAGGAAATCTCTTATCTCGACCATGGTCACTAAACCAAGTCCAAGAGAAAAGCTTAGCTAAGCTCAAGAACTAATGACAACAGAACAATACTGAACATCTTCTGAAGACTTTACCTTTCAGCTGGAGAACTGTAAAATAAAATAAATACAGATTCTAAAAAAGAGTAGCATATATAGCCTTGAACATGTCTCTTGAGCATCTATCCAGTTTATACATCAGGTACATGAAGATACTGTACACAGTCCTCTGAATCCTTTGACAGCTCTAAACTCTGTACTGATTCCCTGCAGTGAAACACGCTCAAAAGTTACGTTGTGTAAAACAGAAATGCATCCATGGAATGACTAGGGCTAAAATGGAATTTTCTATAAAGATTTACGATTTAAAGAGTTAAAATTGCCTAATAAATTCATGCTGCTTCTAAATATCCTTTTCTGTCCCCCAATCCTGTTCTGAACTTGCTAATAGGGAACATAAAGCATAACTCCTTAATTTTCAAGAAGGTTGGGGACACTTGGTCTGGATTCTATTGAACACAGACTGCTTGTACATTAGGAGTGACTAGTGAGGTCCATTAACAGCATTTAGCCCACTGAGCAATGAGAAATAATTCTGACTCCAGAGACCTAAGTTGGACTTTGTGGGGCAAAACCATTTTCAGTAATGAAAAGGAAGGCCTCAGTTCTGCTTGCTCCTTTACAATCTTTTATTTGTTTTCTGTACTTTTTCTGCAGAAAGCAGATAATTTCTGTCCTTTCTTAATCTACTTTCTTTGTTCCCATTCACTTTGGGCAATAGCGCCTTAAGTAAACTAAGTATATTTAATTTCCCATACGGCACTATGATAAATCAGGTGGAAAGTACAATAATTTACAGACCACTGGTCTAAACCGGTAATGATTGGTTTTTGCCGTTTCTTACATATTGCTTTATGAGATAGATAATTGTTATTAAAGGTGATTGGGTATGACCAAGTCCAACTAAAGCCTGAACCATTGTAACAAGGACATCATTTCTTTCTGTAACCACGGATTTAGTAGATTGGAACCAATGTTACATTTTGAACTGATTCATTGGGCATTCATAGGAAAGGAGGCCAGAGAGCGATATTAATCCGCCCAATTTAAGAATAGGGGTGGAGGACATTTTAATTGCTCTTGCAGCCGTACCCAAAGTTGAAGATATGATTCTTCGGCATCCCCTGTTATATAGGAGTAACGTTCAGATCATCAGACAAGGAGAGACCAGAATCTCTCTCCCTTGAGGTTTTCTCCGTCTTGAAAACAAACTTGCTATCCCTGTGCAGACTTCCACTCCTCATGACCGTGGCTGGTTCTACAGCCAAAGGTGAAGGGTGACCTATTTCATAGCAGAGGTCATCATAAGCATAATTCACATTGCCGCAAGGGAAATTCTGCAGCTTCACCAGTTCAATCCCGCCAATATCAATGTGAGGAGAAGGGTTCTGACTTGGAGAGGAAGGCGATGCCCGAGAACTAAGGGAGGGGCTATAATTCCCATCAAATCCAGAATCTTCTCGCTCTTGCATTGTGTTGAGTTTAGAGCTGGGACTGGATTGGCAGTTATTCTCCATGACCCAGGATCCATATGTTGGGTTCCAAAGGTTTTTGGTTTTGTTCTTCAACTTATGTGCTGGCTGACTTGTGGAATCCAGTTTCTGGTTTAAGACTGGTTGAGCCCAAGCTCCACTGCTGGAATAATTGAAACGTGGCAAGCTGGCCCCTTTTGCTCTCCAGTTACTAAGGTTCTCCACTAATAGTTCTTGGGGACATTGTCCATATTTGTTCCCAGAATCATGTTCTTCAATTGCTTGGTGGCTTATCTGAGGGCACTGATTCCCAAGCAAAGGAACTATCCCTGTGTTGCTATTGGGATGTAGCACAGTGCTTCCTTCATCCTCTGGTGTGGGGCTGCATTCAATGGGCAATTCGGTATGGATGACGTCAGGGTCCTAAAAGACAAACCAAGACACTGGATTTCTCGTGCTACTCTTCGTTAAAACGCTTAACGGATACTCTCTCGCAGAGTTGCACAAGATCAACCTAAACGAAATCCATAGATGTGTGGTCTTACTCAACTTAGAAAAGGGGCTTTGGAAGTCCCAAGACAGCTTTTTCCAAAGGCAACTGGGCTTTCTTGTTTTTTCTTCAGTTCTGGCTGAATGGTGAACTGAATATGGCGAATAGTGAATTGACGAAGCAACTTGGATGAGAAGCGAAATGCGTCTTCAAGGAAAAAAGAAATCCAGTTGCCTTTTGAAAAAACATCTTTGGGACAACCATAATCTGGATTACTGAAAATTTCCACACACATGCTCTGGAAGAGAGATGGTGATTCATGGAGGCAGTAGATATTATATATTATATGTATTCATGGCTCTTCCTTTTCTTAACATTTCCCAGAAGTGAAGTACGCATCATTAATTTCTGATTATAATCAATTGTGCCTCTGAATATAAAATATATATAAAATTCTTCAGAAAACCTCTCCAAGATGTAAGGAATTGTGGGCAGGGGTGGGACTCTCCCCCCGGATATCAGAACTACCACCAACTTCCGCTCCTTCCATAAGAAGCTTAAAACCCACCTGTTCAATTTAGCTGGCCTGGCCTAATACCAATTTTAGTCCCTCAAGCCTGTATTTTTAAATTTTTAGGGGTATGCGTTTTAGTTGATTTTAACTTTTATTATTCTGTACAGTTGAATTTAGGTTTAATTCGCTTTTAAGGGAATATATTTAAGGGTATTTATCTTTTGTACCTGTTTTTAATGAGATGCCTGTACACCGCCCCAAGTCCCTTCGGGGAGAGGGGGCAGTCTATAAATTTTGAAAAATAAATAAAATAAATAAATTCTACCTGTTTGGACTGGTTCCAATGAACTGGTAGCTCCAACTATCAGCTGGTTCACTCTGACTTTAAAGTGAGCCCGCCCCTGCGCTATATTCACCTATATTTCCTTTTCCGAAGCCCAGCTGATAGGAGCAGCAGAGTGGATTGCCGCGCCTTAGCTGTTTCCCTCACCACCAGTAACCCGGAAGGTGAGTTTCCTATAAACTGCACATGCACGCTCAGCGAACTGGTTGTTAAACCGGTAAGATCCCACCCCTGATTGTGGGGTTGTGGATGGGTAGGGTAGGAGTGAGGAAGAGGACAAATAAGAGTTCAGAAGGCAATCACAAACTAGATTGGCCAATAATCAGGATCATCTGATCACAAGTGAGTGAGGGTCCTGAAAAATGTTGCATAAGAAGACCACTTACTTGTGTGCAGTACTTGATCCTTTCCAGGATTGTAGAGAAATTCGGACGGTACTCAGGACTGTGCTGCCAACATTGTGTCATGATCCGGTAGCTTGAAGAAGAAATTGGAATAAAGAATAATTTCCCGCAAACAAGCGAAGAGAGGAAGGTTGTGTTTAGCTTAAGAGAAAGAAGGACTAGGGGAGACATGATAGCATTGTTCCAATATCTCAGAGGTTGCCACAAAGAAGAGGGAGTCAAACTATTCTCCAAAGCACCTGAGGGTAGAACAAGAAGCAATGGGTGGAAACTAATCAAGGAGAGAAGCAACTTAGAACTGAGGAGAAATTTCCTGACAGTGAGAACAATTAATCAGTGGAACAGCTTGCCTCCAGAAGTTGTGAATGCCCCAACATTGGAAGTCTTTAAGAAGATGTTGGATAGCCATCTGTCTGAAACGGTATAGGGTTTCCTGCCTAGGCAGGGGGTTGGACTAGAAGACCTCCAAGGTCCCTTCCAACTCTACTATTGTATTGTATTGTATTGTATTGTTTCCCCTTTATTAGAGAAGGTGAGGTTTCAGCATCAGCAGGGACTTTAAATAAGGGTTTAAAGAAGCAATGTGGGTCATAGGCCTCAGGAGATTTCTGAGTTGATTCACATGTCCTCATACCATAAGCCAGGGGTGTCCAAACTTGGGAACTTTAAGACTTGTGGACTTCAACTTCCAGAATTCCCCAGCCAGCCATGCTGGCTGGGGAATTCTGGGAGTTGAAGTCCACAAGTCTTAAAGTTCCCAAGTTTGGACACCCCTGCCATAAGCAAATGTTCAGATGGTAAAAAGGAGGGGCATGTTCATAATTTTACAACAAAAAGTAGTGCCAGAAGTTTTTCAGCCAGCTACAATAGGAAACCAGGCACAGCCTTTCTTTTTTTACTCTCTTCTTGCTCATTTAGAAGATCCTAATGATTTTAAGGAAAATATAATGCTGACATCTCTCTTCCCCTCCCCTCCTCCCTCCCCTCCTCTCTGGTCTGCCTATTCTCCAGTGTGGGTAGGTAGTAAGGATAACATTTATCTAAATTGGTACAATTTTTATAATCCTAACCTTTAAAGAGTGGTATTAAATATAATCTTGATTGTTTTCTGAATGCCCCCCTTTTTATTTGAACAAAGCAGTCATACTCACACAGGTCCAGGGCAGTTCTTGGGAGGGTCCATTCTTCCTCCACTGGTAACAAACTCTAATACTTCCTGGTTGGTTTTGCAAGGATAAGGCATATAGCCCAAGGAGAAAATCTCCCAAAGCAGCACTCCAAAGGACCTGACATAAAATGAAGTCCGAGTATTATCCTTTGGGTTAAGTACCATCAAAGCCCTTTATTAAGGTGACCAACTTTTTTACAATGAAGAGGACAAATAAATTGGGAAAAAAATATCGTAAATAAAAGAAATATTTTATTCATTGCAACAATAATACACTAAAATATGATATATGCATAATAAAAACATTTGTAACATTTTATATTGTAATTATGCTTACATGCCTGTTAATTATTATTTAAATGAGTACTTTTCCATTGAATTAATATTTTTTGTCGATGTATCATTTTCTAACAATATATTGGAAATATCTGAACAAGAAATATCCTTCATATTGAATTTTACGGCAAGTGTTGCAGCTAGAGTATCAACATTCAATCTCAATCTCAGTCTACTGTGTGTGTATGTGCCGTGTTGTGTTTCGGTAAGAAGTAAACAAAGCCACTTGCACGTGGCGCTCTCTCTCAAGGTCTCCTGTGCGGAGCGCATGCGTCTCATAATCGCGTCTTATACCACACTATACCGAGTCTTGACAAATTGTCATGTCAAATACAAATACGTCACATAACGGATTAGTCTTCAAATATCGAAAAGGAGGACATGTAGGAGGACACTTTTCGAGGGAGGACAGAACTTACAAAAGAAGGACTGTCCTCCCTAAAGGAGGACGGTTGGTCACCTTACCTTTATCCCAGTCTCTCCCATTGCTTCCCAACCACCCTCCTATTAGTTATGGACAGAGACCTAACAAAATATTGTTTCCGCCACAACAGTCCCTGCCACTTCTGTTTATCTAAAAAAAAAAGTGATTTAGCCTGTAATCCTATCTGCAGGTAGCTGGGAATAAGTCTAAAATTCCACAGGCCAAGATTAAAGCGAAGTATTTACCAGGTGTCTGTCTTGGAAGTGAAGATGCCTTCCAGGAAAGCTTCTGGAGGCATCCACTTGACTGGAAGCATGGCTCGCCCACCTTTGCGATAATAGCTTGCTCTGGCCAAGTAGAAAAAGAAGATGCTTTGTAAGGCAGCAAAAAGATCCACTCTTTCCTTCTTCCCTGCATTTTCACTGCAAGACTGCATTTCACACAAGTAGCAATAGCAATAGCACTTAGACTTATATACCGCTTTACAGTTTCTGTTTCTGTTTGTTTATTTGGATTTATATGCCGCCTTTCTCCAAAAGGACTCAGGGCGGCGTACAACATTAAAAAAACACACATCCCAAAGTTAAAAAAATTAAATCCATATCCAAAAAAACTACCGAATTTAAAAGACAATACATTTAAAATAAGTTAAAATTAACAGGCCAGGCCGGCTTGCTGGAAAAGCCAACTTTTTAGGGCGCGTCGGAAGGACCAGAGGTCAGGGATTATGCGGAGCTCCGGGGGCAGCTCATTCCAGAGGGAAGGTGCTCCCACAGAGAAGGCTCTCCCCCTGGGGGTCACCAGCCGACACTGTCTGGCCGACGGCACCCTGAGGAGGCCCACTCTGTGGGATCGTACTGGACGGTGGGAGGCTACTGGTGGCAGTAGGTGGTCTCGCAGGTACCCTGGGCCTAAGCCATGGAGTGCTTTAAAGGTCATAATTAATACCTTGAATCGCACCCGGAAAACAACCGGCAACCAGTGCAGGCCGCCTAAAAGGGGTGTAACATGGGAGCACCTAGGTACCCCTATGACAACCTGCGCGGCCGCATTCTGGACCAGCTGATGCCTCTGGGTGCTCTTCAAGGGCAGCCCCATGTAGAGAGCATTGCAGTAGTCCAGGCGAGAAAGGACGAGGGCATGAGTGACTGTGCACAGAGCATCCCGATCCAGGAAGGGGCGCAACTGACGTACCAGGCGAACCTGGCAAAAGGCCCCCCTGGTCACAGTGCTTTACAGCCCTCTCTAAGTGGTTTACAGAGTCAGCATATTGCCCACAACAATCTGGGTCCTCATTTTAACCCCCTTGGAAGGATGGAAGGCTGAGTCAACCTTGAGCCTGGTGAGATTTGAACTGGCAGTCAGCAGAAGTAGCCTTAAGTACTGCACTCTAACCACTGTGCCACCATGGCTCTGTAAGTAAGTCTGAACATCTGCTTCTAAAATGAAACATTCACTAGCATCAATAAATAAAGCGCCCATCATTCCACCTTCCTTCTTATTCCATGGATAGATAATGTCTCTACTGCTGCATAATCAAGTAAAAGTGCTGTGGATTGCTCTCTCAATTTAATCTTGTTAGACATGGATACTTTTTCTTCACATTGAAATAAACGTTTAGCCATCCCATTTCCCTTCTCCTTACCTGTAGATATCTCGGGCCATTCCAAAGTCACCGATTTTGGCTACTCGCCCAGAACCAGAACAGGTCAAAAGGCAATTCCTTGCAGCTATGTCCCTTAAAAAAAAAAGTCACACGTTTACAAAGTGGAAGTTAGTAATATTAAAAGACTTAAGTATGAGACACTTCTCATTTTTGCAAGAACATGTTGTTCTCCTAACACTTTATTACATTCAAACAGTCAGATATTGTTTCCTCTGAATAGCCTGTTTCACAGGGTGCAAAACCTACCACAGAAATATAGTTTGCAATGTGACCAGCCTCAGCACTATCCAATCTTCCTGATGCAAAAAATAAAATAAAATAAAATCTAAGCAGGATTGGACTTACTTAGTACAAGGCAAACCACCTCCATGCTGTTGCTGAGAAAACTACATACTGCTGCTCTCTGAGCTTAGTTGTTTTACTAGGTAACAACGGCACTGATGATGTTATCTAGTTTGGTAATTAAATGTCTTCCAGAAAACAACCAAGCCCAGAGAGTACCAAGGACCCCTCATTTTAACCCTGAGCTACAAATATTCTCCTTTATTGGTACATGCTGTTGAGCTTGACCCAAGAGAAGCATTTTTTAACGTGACATCTGAGGAAAATTACTAGACACTAGAAATGTGCAAAATGTTTCTGAAGGCTTTCAGAGGGCTGTGGAACTCACAGTTTTGAAGGCTCACTTTAGAGGAATCACATGCCCCTCTTTAACAACTGATGCAATTGTGTATGTTAAATCCTTTGTTAATTTAGTCACTGCTTTAAGTACATGGACGTATTCTGGTTTCCCTACCATTTGCAATGTTGTCAAATTTCCTTGGAAAAGTTGGAAGTAAGTCACAAAACAGAGTCTGGAGCATTCCTTATATGGCATCGCTGAATTTTGTACCTTAATTTAATTTTACTACTTGATTTATTTAGTATTTAATTTATCACATATTAAAACAAAAGGATAGCCCAGATTGAAATTGCCAGTCAAACAGTGTAATAATGCATCAAACCAGGTTTGGATCAGTTTTTTTTAAAGTGCTGAATAATTCAGAATTATTCTCCCCCATGGGTGATCTACTCACCTAATC